>NW_024349225.1:8906963-9292995 GCF_902729225.1 Pteropus medius
GATTCATTTATAAGATATTCTTAATCTCACAGATTCATTTTGGTGAATCATATTTTGTCTTCAACTCAAGAAGACAATGTCTTCTAATGTAGAGATGCTCTAAGATCCTTTTCTAAACTTTTTCTATCACTGACTCAATAATATATTCTCATTATTAGTATGTTTTATATATAATTGTGGGTATAATCTTTGATTTAGTCATATCGTGATTTCAATATTTATCTTTAAAATCTTTAAAAAAGATTTGGTCTTTGATTATCCTGCAGTCATTTAAGGCTAGTTTAGGTTTTATCGCCAAACAGAAATTAAAGGCAAGTATTGAAAACATATAAATATTTGAGCCTCTAATATAAAGATGAGAACTTAATCATTTACTGAGGACCAAATATACATATGAAATTGCATGAAAGCAAAGATGTTTACATTGGACATCACTTATTCACTTTTTATGGAGGTAACAGAAAAGGGAGGAGTTTGTGATGCTGATCTGCATCCCTGTGGCCACTGAGCACTGCCATATCTCTTCATTTTGTCCTCTTTACTTTCACTGTCATCCATCACCCCATCCAAGACTTTAGCTTCTCATGCAGACCACGGCAGGACCCTCGGACATGATCTCACTGACTCCTGTCTCTGTACTAAAAGCTGTCCTGCTCACCATTACCAGATTCATCTCCCTCAAACATTACTTTCTTGATGTAATTACCCTCCTAGAGATCCTGAGATAGTCAGACACAGAGGGAAAAAAAACAACAAAACACTTGGCCCCGCCTTCCATAGTCACTCTTTTCTGCCAACGCTCTCCAGCAAAGTGCCTTCGTCAGATGATCTTTGAACTCAAACTGTCTATACTTTTTCCCTTGCATCTACCTTTGCTAATGGTTTTCACTTACCTGCCAAATCTTAGGTGACCTTTGATACAAATTTCAATTCATCTACTTCTATAAAACTAGGCCTCATTTTTAACATTTCTTTGACTTTCAATTAATGCATTGATATCAGTTCATATTACTTGATTATATGTTCTCTAGCTTTGGGTACCAAACTACATTCCTGTTCTGCAACTGAACACAGACTGTACAATTTGAATAATGTTGATCTTGTCTAAATTTTCAAATAAAACAAATTTTAATAAGTAGAATTCTTTCCATTTTAAATATTTCTCCCACAATGGTAAATTTTTGTATACCATTTGTACCCATTCTTGCTTGTCTGCAGGGAGTACACTAAACCAGAAAAGATAATAATTAATTAGTAACAAATTTTAACTAAACAACTAAAAAATAGTTCAGCACAGACTGTGCATTTTCTTCTCTCGTTTAATAAACACATGCCATTTTTGTATGTTAAAATGGTAAAATATTAACAATTTCACAGGGTTAACCTAATACATTATAAAATTATTAATACATTTTCTAGTTGTCTCTAATTCACATATGGAATTAAAGTCACCATCTAATCAAGTTTAAGAATCACTCTCCTTTTATGTATATTAACTTGAATCTTCAGTTATAATTAACGTTTCGATAAACAAGCCTCATAGGAGATTAGGTATAAAAGTTTTGAGGTTTTTTTTCCTTGTCTGCATCATTCTGTTTAAAAATTCACTAATTTCCATGGTTTTACTAAGCAGAATTAACATAAATCAAATCAGGTTTAAGTCTTGAAAATCTTATTCATTTCCATTTTCTTTAGATACCTGTTCGGCGTGATTTCCTTTAGTTTTTGTTTGCACACCCCTATAAGGATAATTTTTGAAAGAACTTTTTTCTTTTCTAAGGAAATCTCCTAAACAATGATTAAGACTTAAAAACTCTAAGGGAACCATGACCGCCTGTGGGACTCAACATGGGTTCAATTGCCACACTTAGGCTTTACCACGGCTCTTGATATTTTTTGTTTGCTTTTCAATTTAGATACCAGAATGCCAATTTATTTATTTGCAATGAAAATTGAACTACCACTGATTGGAAATATTAATTCAAGTGTGATCCAGCATTCATTCTTTTTCGGAAGTCAAGCTTTACGAGAAATTAAACCATAATCAGTGGTAGATTTTAAACTACTGACTCAATTTCTTTAATGGTTCTAAGTAGCAGGCTTACTTATATTGTCTATTTTTTTTAAAGTCAATTTTAATAAATTACATCTTTAAGATGTCCATTTTCTCTAAAATTTCAAATATTGTCATTAAGTTTTTCATAAGTCTATTTTTCAAGTTTCTGATTTTTTTAATTGTGTCTCTTTTTTCATTATTTGTTTTCTCTTTTGTCTTGAACAAATCTTGACAGTTTTATCTATTTTCATTGGATTTTTTCAAGAAAACTCTTGGCTTTATTGATTCTATTACGTTTATTTTTGTCTTCTATTTCATTATTATCTGCTGTTATCTTCATTATTTCATTCCCTACACTTTCTTTGTGTTCTTTCTTTTTCTAACTTGTTGAGTTGAATACTTAGTTAGCTCATTAATTCTCAGTGTACTTTTCAATATAAAAGACTAAGACTATAAGTCATACTTTATAACTATTTTAGCAATATCCTATAAATTTTGATATGTACTATTTTCAGGATGTTCAGTTTAAGTATTTTATAATTTCTATGATTATTTCTTCACTGACTAAAGAATTACATAGATGTAACTTAAAGTTTCCCAAAGTAAAGGCTTTTAAAGTAATTTTTGTTACTAATTTCTAACTTAGTTCAACTGTGATCAAGAGAATACATTCTGTATGATATAGTTTGAAATTTATTGAGATTTTTTTTATGCTCAAGTCTATTGTCAGTTTTCATAAAGATTCAATTACAATCTACTGAAGGAAAATTGCAAGTGTTACCAATGTACTTTCAATGGTACTTACAGATATGAGAACAGAGAACAGTAGTAGAAAGGTTGATCTGACAGGATAATTGTGAAAATGGCTGAATCTCAAGATTCTGGGTAACTTAATAGCATTCAGTCATTCAAAAAGTATTTACTAAGCACCCATTCAGTGCTATTCTGGACAATATTAAGAGAATATCTCTATCCTGCAGTAGCAGGGGAGTGCTAGAGGGGACCCAGATAACAACATAAATAGGTAAACAAATAACTAACTATAACGCACGACTGGGTACGATAAATGCCATAAGGCTAATACGATGGCTGTTACATCCCTCACCTTCCTTCCCTACTTTCTGCTGCATCTTTGATTCCTGCATGAGTTTCTCCCTTCTCCCTTCCGAAAGTTAATCTTTTGCCCTTAATCCCACCCTCGTCCTAAAAACAATGAAGGATTTTTTTCTATAGGTTATTCTCCTCTTTTGTGGGTTCCATATCTTGTATTCTCTGCTGCAGAAAAATATGCACAAGTCTCCCCAATTTTAAAAAAGGTACCTTTTCCTTACTATCAGTCACAGATTTCTCCAGGCAAGAGACGTAACCTGTGGCTTTCTCAGTCTTATCACCTGCTGTCTTTCTCGATATTATAAAATCTGACTTCTCCTTCCTCAACTTTAAAGAGATGGCACCAATGCTTTCACAGGTCATCAAAAATCTTTCAATTGTCGAATACAGTGGTCTTTTCTGACTTCTCTGGCTTCACCACTGACACTACCGTCCACCTTGTTGACTTTTTCTGCCTTAACACTTGTAATAACACACCATTCTGGCTTTCTTCCTGCCATTATGCTCATTCTCTCTGCATTTCCACTTCCTCTACCTTACCCCATCCTCACCATTGGTGACTCTTCAAGGTTCTGTTCTTGTCCTATTTTTTCTTGACAGACTCTCAATAGTAGATCGCCTATAGAAGCTTAGACCTTCAACTTACTTTCTTCTCTACATGGCTCTCAAATGTTGCTTTCTGTGACTTCATTTCCAATCATCAAAACTACATCTCTACCTGGTTACGCACTAGGCACCTCAAGCTCAATATATCTAATTAGAACTCATCTTCCCTTAAAAACTGGCTCCCTTCCCCAACTTCTCTATTTTGGTTAATAGTACCACCAGCCTCCCGAGTTCAGAAATAGTCTTTGACTCATTATGTTCCCCATTCCTGCAATCTGTCACCAATTCTGCTGATAGAGCCTATATAATCTCTCCATATTTTCATATCAGTTATTCATCTGAGCTGTGCAAACATTCATCTGCCCCTAAAAGTGTTCCAGGTGCCGAAAAGACAGAGGACTGAGCCCTTGTTGTGGAGGCATTCACAATTTACTTTTAATAATAAATAAGCAAACCACTAATTATAATATAGAGGTTTTAGTGTTAAAACAGAGGCACTTATTTCATATCTGGAACACTGTAATAGCTTTCAAAGAAGTTTAATTAGTCTCTTTCCCCCTACTGGGGCACTTTCAGATATGTCTTCCTAAACAGCTATTTCGACCATATCTTTTTCTTGCTCAAGACTCTTCAATTCTTCCCAATGACTTTCAGGATAAATTGTTACTCGCCAGGCTGTCATGAAAGTCCTACACGGTGAGCCACCAAATCCCCTTGAAGTGTTACCTCTCATTACTTCTTTACATGCACTATTCCTTTCTATTCTTTGCAAATCAGTTTACTCGCTGGATATGAACTTAATTTAACATCCTTCATAACACTCTGTTCATACAGAAAACACTGTTTCCATAAAAATCTATTCACCTTTCAAGATTCTGATCAAATCCTATCTCTGTAAAGCAATGTTCAGTGTTCCTAATCCAAAATGATGCCTCCTTTCTTCAAATTTCCAAAGCAATTCTGCCTGGATCTATCATTTCCAAGGTACTGCCTTATTTTATTTTATTATCTCCATTGTTGTCTTAAATCATCACTAAATCTTTCTCACTTAATTGTATATAATTCATGTTTTCTCCCCAACCAAATTCTATGCTGCTCACAAGCAGCTTTATCTGTATCCGGCCACAGCACCTTGCACAGTCTTGTTCATAAGCGAGATGTGAAACAGGGGTAGGGTCTCGGAAAGTTCAGTCTGGATGAAGGGACACTGGAGACAGAAGAAACAGCACATGGAAAGGTAGGAAAGGGCAATGTTTGTTCAACATACAGAAAGTTAATCAATTTGGTGGCACGAAGTCCTCTCACCCCAAAGCAATACTGGAATGTTAGGCAGAAGGGCCAGAATAAGCTCCAGGGGAGGCATTTTGACTGTGTCTGATGGGTGATGAGGGAACCATGGAAGGTTTTTGAATAGAATAAAGAACAGGGCATAGTTTTATGAAGTTTCATCAGACCAGTAGTGCACTAAATTAACAGGAAGGCCCGAACATCAGTTAAGTGGCTATTGCCCGACAGTGTAGTAAAGCCTCTCGCCGGCACAAAGCACTTTTCATTTCCTCTCCTAGAGATAAGTCTGCCATAAAGTTCCTTAGGCAAAGAAGCATAGTGTGATGGGTTCTTTGACACAATGTCTCTTTTGGTTCCACTTATCCTAGATGCACCATAAAGCAGATTCAGTTTTCTCATTTTTCCCTTAGCATCTTCACTGGGAAAAACATGTTGTTATTAATGATAACTACATTAGCAAATGATTCATCACAAGGGCTCTGCTTAATTCCCAAGCTATTACAAGCCATATCTTAGATAGCTTTGCTCCTAGTTCCTCTAGAGGAGTTTAGTAAATTCCTGTTTATCCACAGAAGGGGGTGTTTGCTATCATGGTCAGGAGAGAGCTTCAGTCCCCAAATCAGGCTTGCTGACATCCAGGGCTCAGCCCTGTCACAGTGGAGCATGGGACACACAGCCATCTACTCAGCAACTGAACTTCTTGTTATAGCCAATGAGCAAAATCATGACTGTGACTCAATCTGTTTTATCTATTATATATGCCGAGGTTTGCTTTCATGAGGTGGATGGATGATGCATAGGTATCTGCATTTATCTCCCAAGCATGTTCCAATACCCTCTGTATCACCTCCACGTGTGGATGAAGAGAGACTTGCTAACTCTCCTAAACAGCGGGTGCGTGGGGGGCGGGGAGGGGCATGAACTGCAGTACTTGGTATTTGCCCATTTCTATTTATTTGATCGAATTCTCTGTAGGCCTAGTGAGGTAATGGCCATAAAAAGAAATAAATTACCCTTGAGGCTAGATGATTAGAATTGACAAAAACATGCAAGAGCAAGGGAAAGATGTTCACGATGACTGTGCCCTTCTTTCCCATGATGCAGCAGGGTCTAAGTGGTTGGTCTCACTCAGGGATATTGTACTTGCTTTTCTTCACTGATGGTTCCCTATGTGCGTGGGGGGAGGGGAATGGGGAGCAAGTAGAATGAGACAGGCTTCAGAGAAATGAGGAGTCAAGAGGTACACATACTTCTTAAAGTCACCCAATTCTCAAGGTATGGGAGACTATGCTAAATCAAGAGTAGGAATAATATCTAAATACGTGTGCCTGAGTATTTATAGAATTAGAAAAGACCCGATTAGCAAGACTCTTTACATCTAAACTGCATGAAAAAACCATTTATAGAATGTTAAGATTGACAACAGAACTAAATTAAATAAAACAAACCAGAAATTTGTGCCATATATAATAAAAAAGATTTTAAAAAGGTAGAAATATCTTTTGGAATATCAGAAGACTATTTATAGGTCACAGAATATTATGAGAAATAAATTAGAATACCATAAGTTTTTCTCATTTATAATAAAGGGATACTTACATTTAGGAAATTATGAGATAAATCAAATTTATAAAAAAGATAAATTTGAAGAGATTTATTAATCTAACAAAAGTACTCACGAATAGGATTTCTATAGGTATCAAGCTCTCTTATTACATTTCAGATGTGAATAGATTTATAATCTAACTTTCTTAGGAATTTATTTACTATATCAGTAATTCCATAATCAATAATTGCTCTACTTAGAAATTTATTAGAAAGCATCTGTAAATGGAAAGTTAAAATAATGGCCGGTCCGTGTGTCCTATTTTATATACTCAGGAGAAAGCTTACATATGAGCATTACAGAGATTTCACACCTTGCATAAAAGCTACTTCTCAATCCATACGCTGGCTTTTCTTGCACACAAAGCCTACTCTCACTCTCACACGGCAAGCCTCATCCTCGCTGTATTGGGAGGTATATAAAACAATAATATATTCTGGCAGCAGAAGTTGCCTAAAAAGCACCAACAGCTGCCCAGATGACATGGCAAGCACTGCATGGAGCTAGCATTCTTTGTCAAAGCAAAGCAAACTGTCTCTTATTTCTCTTAGCCAATGTTGGTGGCACTATTTCCACAGACATGAACAAAACTTGAAGAACAAACAACTTAAACACATTCTCTTAATTCCTCTTCCCCCTTTTAAAAATCCAAAAGTGCATTTTGGAAAATGTGGGGTCTTACTCCCCAAAGTAAGAGAAGGTCAGACAACAATGGGTTAAAAGAACAAGCGCAGCCCTACCGTACCCAGAAATGACAGGAGGCTCTTCTCCTCTTCGGTGCTACTATCCAGCCACTCGGCCACATCACCGGGGGAAAGGAGACTCATTCTCCAGCCAGAAAACTTTTCCATACAGAGCACAATTACTGAATGACGAAGTGGGAAAAGAAAGACACAGAGGCTCAATTCTGGGGGGTCCGAAACTTAAACTGCTAGCCGGACTGTAATAATGAAAGAGAAAATGTGATCCTCCCTCCACTCTGAATTCTGTCTCTGTGACATCAATCTAATACAACGGGGGGAGGGGGAAAGGAGGCAGAGAGGGTTAAAAGAGGGGGAGAGAAGAAAAGGGAAGAGAGACTTGTCCTTCTGCCTCTTGGCGGTAAGCTTTAGCCTGAAAGAGAAAGCCAGGATAAAATCGAATAATGATTTGTGTTTAATGACAGGAGAAAGCGAAGGAAAATAAAGAATAAAGATACCCAAAGGAAAAGAAACAGGTTCCTACACTAAAGCGGCTTAGATAACCGGACAGCACAATAGCTAATCAGTTAAGTAAAGCATATCATCAAACAAAAACAAAGGCAAAAGAACAAATTCAGCATTTTGTTTTGTTCTAAGAAGAAAGGTTTTCAAATTTCCTTTCAGTCAGCCGAGAGAGAATGGCAGCCTCCTAACCCCTTCCTGCTTTAGTGGCTTCAACAGCATCCCAGCCCCCGTTACGGAGATTTCCTGCAAGCAAAGCCAGGTTGATAAATCTGTGAATAGAAAGCTCTCATCCCTCCTTTCTCCTCTTCCTCCTCCACGCCTCCCCCACCTCACATGGCATCTGCATTGATCGACAATAATGGAATCTGTAACTGACTGCCAGCAGCAACATTAAGGATATTACAAGTCCACTTCATGAGAATTCGAGCCGGTGGTCGGAACTTGGGGGCAACTCTGGGCTTCTAGTCAATAGCGCTGTCTTTCTAAGCGAGAAAGAAAGGAAGTGTGTGTGTGTGTGTGTGTGTGTGTGTGTGTGTGTGTAAAGAAGGCTGAAATCTGAAGTAAGAGAAATGAGCTTGTTAGGTGGAAGGTTCGAGATCCACCAATGAAGCAAGTGACTGTTCTTCAACCCTTGCCACACTTCTACTGTCATTGTGAAGCACTCAGATCCTGAGGGATATTTTATATGATTTACATTACATATTTACACAGTTTAAGATTATTCTGGCTTATTAACACTCAGAGAAAAATCAAGGAGAAGAAGTATTTTCAGAGCCACGTGAATCGCTAATATCCCTGTTCTCTGGAGATTGATTAGATTTGTTGGTATAAGAAAAGAATGTTCTTAAAAAGATTAGAAAAACATGAGCTCTGTTCTCAATAATCTACTCTCTTTTCTATCCTAGTCGTCTGTCTACAGTGAGAGAATTCTCACTGCTTCAGCATTTCTCTCTCAATATATACTGGATCCAGACTCTTCTCTCCACGTCGACTTCATTATTCTTCATCTGGACTCTGTTCACTTTGACTGTAAGCTCCCTGAGGACACAGACCTTGTTTTATATTAATTTTTGTAGCCCCAGTGGCGAGAGCAGGGCCTGGAACTTAGAAGTTCAATAAATATTTACTGAAGTTTTAGATGGCTCCTCTAAAAGTCTGAACAGCTTCGACACTGGCAGGAGATATCGGGCTGAATATTTTAGGATCTCTTTTTAAGGTTAGTCATTTTGACAGATAGATAGTGACTTAAAAGTAGTTGTGGCAATAGTACCAACTGATTGAGAAAATAGAACATGTAAAAAAAGGTATTATGAATTCATAATGTTTAAATAGATCTGTATTTTAATACTCAAAATAACTACATAAAATTGGAAAGTAGTGATAAATATGTATGAGACATTTATCAAAATCCATAGGCTTTGCCTGCTTAGCACCTAAGCATGACACTCCCTTTGAAATAAGTTTATGATACAAGGTATCCCAGACTGAAATCACTGGCCTTAGAGCATCACATTCAAACTTCTTGGTGTGATGTGGCTCCTGCTTGTTTTGAAAGGGGCCCCCAGACTTTCCTTGGCACAGCCATGCTGTACTATTTACCTCACTTCCATGCCTTTCCATGTTTCACTGAAAGGAATCTACGCAAGAGCAGGAAAAATTCATGTTTTGTTCCCTGGTGTATCCCCACTGTCTAGAGCATTATCTGGCCATAGTAAGTGCTCACAATTTTCGTCGACTCTGTTCTTTCTCTCATACATCCTTCAAAATATCGAACTGATCCATTGAGACTCAGCTCAAACATCACCTCTCTGACTTCCCTGATACCTTAAAACAGAGTTAATAGCTTTCTCATCCACCCTTTGTTATTCTTTCTATTACTTTATTGAAATTATTTGTTTACATAGCGATTTCCTCCACTATACCTTGTGCCTTTCTTTAGAAGGCAAAAATTATGTTCTACTAATTAAAATAATTTTTAATGCCTAAAACATGGTGGAGGATTAATGAACGTTTATTGGATGATATATTAGTGGAAGTGAGATTGTGATTCCATATATCAAGACAGATTAATGCTAAACAATTCTATATATTCTTGATGCAAAGACCCATACCACTAGCCTCCAAATCAAAAACCAAAATAAAACCTGGGTAAAGAACAAATAAATCTTTTATTTTATTTATTATACCAAAAATCAAGGCAGTATAGGCAAAAAAATATCACCAAAATAATCCAATACCATAAATTTGCCTTTTGTAAACACAGCAAATGAGGCACCCAAGAAAAAGTTCTAGATTGAAATTTTGTCATAATCTATAAGGCATCACACTATTTCCCCCTGCTCACAATCAGAACACAGCATGAATTAGCTCTCCTTACATAAAATTTTCCTTAAAGATAAAACAATGAAACTTTCCTGAAGATGTAACCCTTCTATAGTGGGCTATACATTCTGCTAGGATACGAGTCTAGGGCATCAAAAAACTGTGAGTAGAACTGTTAGAAATGTTTGACTGTAATCTCAATAAATAACCAAATATTCCTGATTTATAAAGTAATATCTCTGACAGCTGCCTGTCAGATCCACTCACCTGATGACATCAGTGACAACATGCGCCACGCGCTGTTCTAAGCCCTGGAATACAGCTGTGAGTAACAGAGACGTAATCTCTGCCCTCATAGAGCATATATTCTAGAGGAAGATTCTAGAGGGAAGAGATAAACAATACACAAAATAAAAAAGTAAAATAGCGTGTTAGATGGTGCACAGTGCCAAGGAGGAGGGTAAAGTGAGTAAGGGGAACCGGTAATGTTGGAGGCCTGGAACTGTAGTGAGGGGAGACAGGAAAGGCATCTGTGGGAGAATGACTTTTGAGTACCAGGTTGCTGGGTTTTTAGGAAAAGCGGAAAAGCAAAGCAAAGTCCTAGAAGTAGCAAGTCAGGCGACCAGTGCAGGTAGGTTGGAATGAGCCAGGGGAAAACATAAGCGGTCGAGGTCTGTGAAATAACAGGAAGCCAAATCCTGTTGTAAGGTCTTTGGCTCTTAATTAGATAGGAAGAGCTTTATTGAAATATAATTCACATACCATAAATTTCATCTTTTTAAGTGGTTTTAAATACAATCACAGAGTTGTGCGACCATCACAGTAATGTGACTCTAGAGCGTTTTCATCACCTCAAAGAGAAACTCTGTACCCATTCCTCCCAGCCTCCGAGTCCCTAGCAACTACTAATTTAAGTTTTTTCTCTATGAATTTGCCTGATCTGGAATCTGTCTATTTCATATAACTGAAATCACATAATATGTGGCCTTTCATACCTGACTTCTTTCATTTAGTTTATCCATGTTGTAGCATGTACGAGCACTTCATTTCTTTTTATGGCTGAATACTAATCCGCTAAAAGACATTTGGGCTGTTCCCACTTTTAATATTATGAGTAATGCTGCTATGAACATTCAGGTATATGTTTTCGTGTAGAAGACTTACACCTTAAAAGGATATTCGAATAAGATGTAATAACTAATCTGCTTTTAATCCACAGAATTTTAAAATGCTACAGCAGAAAAGAGTTATTTTTCAATTTTAAAAGCATCATATTTTCCTCCTCATTTATCTGAGATTTCCATCATTCTTGAAGAAACCAAAACTACTGACTCAGTCCTCTTTTCTCTTGCTCTATTATTCTTGCCCACAGGAAAAGATTAACACTACTTGAGAATGAACAAAGGCAGGTAATATATGACGATAGATCTTTTCCTAAATTGATAACTAAAGTTGATAAAATTGGAGATTTTGGGGGGGGTAATTTTATATTTTGATACAGTTTTGAACTTATCATAAAGGTTCAAGAAGAGTACAAGGAACTTCTATATACCCTTTATCCAGATTCATCAGCTGTCTACATTTTGTTAATTATTCTCTTGTGTATATTATTAGCATATATACGCATTTTTTTCTAAACCATTTGAGAAACTTGGAGACATTATGCCCTTTACTGCCAATAGCTTTCAGTGTATATTTTCTAAAACAAAGAACATTCTCATATATAACCAAGAACAGTGATCAAAATTAGAAAATTTAACACTGATGTTGGTTGATATTTTAAGGATAACATGACACTCTGTGCAAAGTCAACTCTACAAATTCTACTTCAATGTCATACAAAGTCCTTTATTTGAAAACAAATTGTCTTTAAGCAATGCTGACTGAGAACTCTCCAGTACTAATTAAATGCAAGTATAATTCAAAGTAATAGTCTATACTATATTAAAATAATGTCTATTAAAATTTTGAAGGATTACCATTGAACTTATTAAAATTCAATACACTGTTGTGATAAAGAACTGGAAGTAGGAATAACTGGTTTTCAAAAAGGCAATTAAATGACAAGTAAAGTGATTGAATTTCCATCTTGATATTCTTTCAAATATATATAACTCTTTGCCTCAAAGAAGCTTAAAGTATATGTCAAACTAGAACTTTTCCATATATTTTGGTGAGGATATATTTTACTGTACTAGGAATAGAGTTAAATCCTGTGAAATCTATAGCTCAACACTTTAAATAGTACCCTAAATACATATATAAACCTCAAACCACTTACACATAAATTATATATCAATGAATACACTCCCAAGCTGTTTTCACTTGCCAGAACTGTTACCTTATACAATTAGAGCTGAAGAAACCAATGAAGCTTGGCTGAATTTTCATTTATTTGGATTTAGGAAGCAACATTTTTGACATGTGAAGCCACAGAATAACAAACACGTTAATATTATGAGGCATTCCTATTATATGATTATTTAAAACATATAATAGAAAGTGTTTTGATATCCTCCAGTGAAAAGGGGTGCCAAAATGTAAAGTAGTTTTTTAAAAAAGTAAGATAATAACACTATTATAAAACAGATGCTGAAAGTAATGTGCCAATCAAACACTAATGGCAGATTCTGTTTAAGAAAGTTGATTTAGATTTAAAGATGATCAAGTTTCTTAAACACTAAAGGTATTTTTTTAAGGAAAAAAATGTAAATAAAGTGATAACTGTGGTTAATGAACAGAAAACTTCTCAAAAACATCCAGAAAATGGCTAATGCAGGATTATTCTTGAAAGAATTATTTTTTCCCCTAAAATAAAGGTAAAGTTTACAACCAATTTTACTCAAAGTATATGCAATTCTTGGAGTCTATTACTTAGCACCTAACAATATCAAGCAACTAGTTGCTACTCCATATTTACTGAGTGGAGAGAGGGATGGATAAACCTATGCAACTAAGATAATCGCTGCTATGTAAGTAAACTGAAAATTATTAGAGTCACATCTCCTCTAATCTGTCTCCTACAACCAGCCATACTATGGACACTTTTATCAAGAATAATAAAAGATCAAATGCCTTCTATACACTTACAATGTACTACGTAATGCCTAAAGTGCTTCGCATGTTTAATCCCATTTACTCCTCCTGACAACCCTGGGAGGCAGCAGTAATACTGTTCCCATTTTATATCTGCGAAAACTAAGGCTTAGAGAAAACTAAGATTGAGAGGAGTGACAAAGCCGTACAGCCAGAAAGCGGTTGGGGGTGAGGGACCAGGACTTAGATGTTCCTGTTCTGGAGCTCACGCTCTTAACCACTTTCCATATTATAATTTCTTCTCTAAAATGTTTAGATATTTTGGGAGAGGTGTGAGGATGGTGAACAGTCATTAAGTGGGAAGTAAAATTGTTTTCTTTGCTCAATGATTTGAGATACTACAACAAGGCTTTTAGTAAGTTGAGTAGGAATCCAAAGATCCCTACAGAATCAGGAAGCCAGACCCTACAGTTTCCAATGAGAAGGTATAAGAAGATCAACATGAATGCAGAGTACAGACCTTTCCACCAATAAATGGCTCTGACGGCCTGAGTGTTTTCACAACTATTTCTTAACAAAAGGATTTCGTTGACCATTAGTGCAAATCTTGGCACACAGTAAGTGCTCAATATTTGTTAAATGAGTAAATGAAAATATTTTTCCATGTATCCTTATTTTTCAGAAGTGCATTTAGCTAGCATGAAAAGAGACCCACAGGTTTTTCTGCAGGCAATTAATAAATAATACAACTTAAAATCTCTTGGGAAATTCATTAGTTATGTTTTAGAAAGTAAAATTAGATAATCGAGTAAAAGGATAAACATCAGGTCAATCAATATGCTGAATAACAAAACAGTTACATAGTCTATGGGTTTCAGAGAATATGGAAAAGAAAATATTTATATTATTATTGACTTGCTGGATTTAAGCTTCCTGGTTTTACATCGGTGACTTGGGAGAAATGAAGAAAGATCTGAATTCAGTATTATTATGATAAAATAAAAGATAAAAACCAAATGATCATCTCAAGAGATGCTAAAAAGGCAACTGATAACACCCAGTACTCCTTCTGATAAGGAATCTTAGAACATCTGGAATAGGCAAACACTTTAACTTAATAAAGGATATAGACCAGAAACCAACAGCAATATTATATACAAATTTAAAACATTAAAAACATTTTTACTAAGGTTAGGAACAAAATAAAGATATCCATTAGCATCACTATTTTTCAACAGGATGTGGGTTCACTAGGGTGTGTTATATGTTGCTGGTAAGTTGTAGCCAACTCGGTAAGACAGGACAAGCAATAAGATATAGACATCAGAAAGAAGAGAATGGTAAATATCTATAAGATAAGAAATAAGATATTTCCTTAAATGAGGATGGCAACAGGGAACAAGAGTATTTAGTAAGATGGTTAGAATAAGATAAATATACAGATATTAAGAGTTCCCTATTTACCAGGAATTACTAATTAGATAAATGAATTGAAAAGACGCCTTTAAAAGAACACACACAATAAAGCTATAAACTAGGAATAAGCTTAACAAGAAAAATTTAAGACAGTTGGGGGAAAATATAAAACTTCATATGTGACAGGGTGCGGTTAGATCCACAGGGAAAAGGACTGTTCAATAAATACAGCAAGAAAAATTATCAGTCTGAAAAAAGTATAAAAGCATAAAAACCAATTCCTGGTGGATTAAGAACTTAAATATCAAGAAAACAAATTTAAAACTCTTAATAAAAGATATCTTGAGACCTTGAGGTAGGAAGTGATTTTGTAAATAAATATTATGAAAGATTGATAGGTTTGTCCATGTAAAATTATTAACTTTTGATCATCTAATAACCCTAAAAAAATGAAAAGGCTAGTTAAGTATTGAGAATATATTCACATTACACACGACTGTTAAAGGGTTACTATTAAGAACATATAAAGAACTCCTACTTATGAAAAATGTTCATTATCACTGGTAATCAGGTGTGCAAATCAACTATTTTATCTTCATTACATGACAAAAATTAAAAATTTTGACAATATCAAGTATTAGAATATGAATCCCTTAGGATTTCATCTATATTGGTGATGGGAAAACAGTTTTACATTATTTGCTAAAGCTGAACATTTATACACCCTAAGATTCAGAAATTCCACTCCTACGAATATAGCAAAGAGGAACTCCTGTAAGTAGACAAAAGCAGGTATGTAAAAGAATGTTCACAGCCACACTGACAGCAATAGTAACTCAATCAACAAACCAAATATCCTTCAATGTGAGATCTAACTCCAATACTAAACCCAACCACAACTCTAACTCTAAATTATTTTGGTATATTCAAACAATGTAAAAATCATACAGCAGTCAAACAATGAATTACAACAATATGGGAAGATATTAGTAATATTCTATTTAAGAGAAAAAATAAGTCCCAAAGAATATATAAAACTTGCCCTTTACATACAGTTAAAAACAATTAAAATTTAGCAATGTATGGAAGTTAATTCTCCCCCAAATAATCTACACATTCACTGTAATTCCAGTTGATATTTCAACATACATTTTTCTTTTTTTTGCTGAGGGTAGAGGACAACTTGATTCTACATATCATTTGGAAAAGTAAATGCATGGTAAAAAGCCAAACATATTTTGAAAGTAAGAACTAATTAGAGGGAATTTGCTGTATCGGTAAGAGAAACACATTAAAATCTGTGGTCATTAACACACTGTGATATTAATGATAGAAGAGAATAGGGCACTGGAAAAGAAAAAATCCAGAAGAAGACATACAGACGTTTAGCTGATAATAAAGGGTCCTTTCAAAAGAGTATGGAAATAGTAGACCATTCAATATAAGGTGCTGAGACAACTGGCTATACAGCTAGAAAAAAATCTCATTTCACAAAACCAAAAATAAATTCCTGAAAAAGGCCTAATCTTAAATTGAGAAAGCCTTTCTAAGCATGACATAAAAGCCAGAAAGAACAATGGAAAAGAGAGACAAGATTGAAAAACATAAAAATTAAAAGCTTTAAATAGCAAAAAAGATATCCTGAACAAATGTGCAAAATGCAAACTACCTTCTGATTCTATTTCTAAGAACCAATCTTACAGAAATATCATAAAAAATAACTGGACATAGATATATTTACAAAGATGTTTAACACAAAATTGGTAATGGCAAAAACTAAAATCACTAGGTGTTCATAAGAGGGAAACAGATAAATCGACAATGAAATAATAAGCAGCCTTTACGGATCTACAAGAATAGATGTAATGAAATGAAAAGATGTCTTCAAAAATTCAAGGAAGAAGGGTGGCACGGGTTGTCAAGAACTAGAATCATCAAATGACAGCATTTGGAAAGGTCTGTAATTGGAAGGTGGATTTGAAAGTGGGCAGAAAACTGTCATGGCGGTGAGGACGTGCGACATCTTTAAGGGCCTGGGGTCTTCCTTAGTGTTCAGCTCATTCTTCCACAGCAAAATAATTTGTAAATGGGTAGGTCTTTAATTTTCTAATCCAGTTTTTTTTTTTTTTAATTCAGGACTGTCATTCATCAGTTGATAAATATGAGGTGGGGGTTACATGTTCATCAACGGTTAATTTGGCATTAAGATTTATTCAGCATCCTTTGCACAATTAAACATTTTATTGTGTTTTCCATTATTTTAACATAAATGGGTGGTGGCTTGAAAATGAAAATGCTGATATCACAGAAAAGCGTA
This sequence comes from Pteropus medius, assembly GCF_902729225.1. Lineage (NCBI taxonomy): Eukaryota > Metazoa > Chordata > Mammalia > Chiroptera > Pteropodidae > Pteropus > Pteropus medius. The sequence continues at coordinate 8,923,925 of NW_024349225.1, forward strand.
GGCTTCATAAAGCTAATATTAAGGTATAAAGATAAGAGTTGTTAACCACGCCAAAATTAGAGCATCATTAACTTCCAGGAAATCATCAACATGCAATTGTGAAAGTGAGGGGCGAAACTAAGAATCAGGTACAAACACTTGGTCTTTATGATGTGAGTATGTGTGGTATCTATATCCCTGTATAATCCCTACCCTTGTTGGTGGGGCTTGGACCTATTAATATGATGGGATAGCCACTACCTTCATTAGGCTGCATTATATGGCAAATGTGATGATACTGTCACTCTTGTGATTATACTGTGTATATCAGAGTCAATCACAGCAGACTAGAATAAGATTCTGTTACCGATTTTGAAGATGTAAGCTGCCATGTTTTGAGAGTGCCACTGGAATGGGACCCAAAGGTGGTCTCTAGGAGCTGAGAACAACTCCCTGCCTATAGCCAACCAAAAAAAAAAAAAAAAAAAAAAGGGGGATCTTAGTCCTACAAATACAAGAAGACTGTGCTCCAGAAGAGAAGGCAGCCTGCCTGATACCTTGGTTTCTGCCTTGTGATACTTTGAGAAGACAAGCTACACTCTGCCTGAACTTCAGATCTACAGAAACTATGAAGTAATAAATGGGTGTTACTGTAAGTCACTAAGTGTGTGGCCATGTTATATAGCAGTAGAAAACTAGTGAAGTATGCTAATATGAAAACACCATGTTTGAGTAAAACAGGTTACATATGAAGCATCAAGTGGAGAAGACTGCTATAATGGATCCCAAAACAGAACTAAACGCATACATTTTAATGGCTCCGAACTGGAAGGAAAGGATGGAAGGAGGGGGATTTATATGAGAAGAGAAGAAAGCCATGTTCAATAGTAGGTTATATTCGTATTTTTTAAAGAAAAAGGAAATTAACATTTATTAAGAATCTTCCATTTATTGTATTGGATATTTCCACATTTCAGTGATGAAAAAATTGTTTTAAAATGTTTTATTTTCCTTTAAATACAAGTGATCACACATCCTTTAAAAGCACAGAAATGTGTTTAAAACAAAATGATATTAAAGCTATGAGCATAAAAAACGTATTAAATTTGTATCACGAACCCATTACAACTATATGTAAAAATTAATGTGCTAGGTATGAGTACATGTATATCTATATATATAATACAGTAATATATATAAAATATATGTAACTAAAATGTTTTCAAAATTAAGGTATGACATATGAAAATTAGTGTTTTGTACGGTACGTTCAGAGATGGTGAAAAGCCTAGTTGGCAGGTCTATTATTCACATAGGGCTACTGTATTTGAAGATGCATATACAAGTCCGGGTTTTCAGATGCTTTCATCATCTAACCCTTTAAATGATCCCAAGTGTAAGGTCCTTGACTGAGTACATGAACTAGACTACTTTCAGTATGAGAATAAACATGGGGTCATTTCTCACCCCTACAAACACAAAAAAAACTTTCAAAGAACATCACACCATCATCCCAGAAGTTAGCTTTGAATGTTTTGTTTTTGTTTTATAGGGTTTTTTTTTTTTAAAGCAAAATGGAGAAATTATAGAAATATATTTTCTCAAAGTCTTTCAGGAAAGTGTACATATAATGAGTATACAAAGCAATACATTTTCTCAAATGGAGTAACCAGCATCTGGATAAAACAAAACAAAGCAGAACAGAAGAGAAGATCACCTGCAACCAAAAGCATCCCTTATACACTTTTTCGAGTCACTACCCCATAAGAATTATCACTATCCTGACTTGTATCACCTCAGAAGAGTTTGAACTGGAATCATACAGTGTGGACAGTCTTTTCAGACTGTTTATGCTCAACATACACGTGTGAGATTTGCCCATCCTGGTGCATGAAGCAGTATTTTGTTCCTTGTCGGTGCTATACAGAACTCCACTGTGTAAGCAAACCGTAACTTATCTGTTCCACTGCTTGGGCGCATTTGGGCAGTTTCCGATGTTTAGCACTTAGGAACATTTCTGCACAGGTCTCCTGGAGAATCTATGTGTGTTTTTCTGCTGGACACATTAATGGGAGTGGAACTGCCAGGTCACAGAGCATTGTTCAGCGTTAGCAGATATTGTCAAATAGTTCTCTAAAGCAGCATATACATCAGCAGTGTACGAAAATTTCTTTTGTTTTCAATCCTTGTCAACATTTGGCATTTTCTATTGTTCTCATTTTAGACATTCTGATGGGTGTAAAGTTCCATTTTGGTTTAAATTTGCATTTCCCTGATGACTGAAGAAACTGAGGACCTTGTCATAGACCGAATGGGCGCTTGGATCGTCTCTTTTGTAAAATGGGCATCCATGTCTTACCGTTTTGTCATTGATGTGTAGGAGTTCATTATATATTATGATTGGATATTAAAACTTAAAATGTCCTCTTTTCAGACTGTCAGAGAAAAATGTAGCATAAGCAACATCTGGACTAAACCCAAAAAGCCTTAAAACAGCTTCTCTTCTCTTGTAACAGATTTGACAATGGAAAAGAGAAAGAAAAAGTCTGCTTTTAAATATTTAATTCAAAAACTAAGCAAAATGAAAATGGATTTATAATTTCTGACACTGGGAGATACCTACTGGGAAGCTGTCATAAATCACAGCACTTTATAGCAATAAAAGAGTCACACCCTTGAAGCTCAGTATTTCTTGTTAATTAAAATTTCATTGTCAGATACATTTTGTAGTTTGTTCACAGGAAGACACACTTCTGAAAAAACTCGTAAATAATTGGTTGGATTTTCCTTTTACAAAGGACCAGACAAGAGCCTGACTGCTGGTTTTAAAAACCCTTCCATTTAAAAACAAAACAAATAAACAATTCCCCCCCTTGCCCTGACCCGCCAGGCCAATAAATGGTGTCATCAAGGTTGACCTGAACAGTCCTACTGAGGCACAGGGGACAACTAGATATACTTCCACTAAACTTCTGCCTTTTATATTACAATAAATGCCCTCTGCAGTATACATTTTGATTTGAATAAACTAAAAAGGTTTCCAAGGGAGACCGGTTTTTATTCTCTGTAACAATAGCAGTTAACTCCTTGGACTTCTTCTTTACACCACATCTTCAGTTTTGTTAAGAAAAATGATGGACACTGGCTCCAATTGAAAAAAAATTCTTTTTCAAAAATTTACCTTTAAAAGTTGATCACCAATCAAGTATTTACTGAGTGCTGTATTTAAAAGGCAAGGAAATGAATAAAACTAAAACTATTAAAATATATTTAAAAATCTTAGCAATTGTAGCTGTGCAAGTATTTACAAGTAAATATTTGTAAAATAGGGTGATATCTATTATTTCAGAAAACTACCATGACATTTCGCTGAACTTCAAGTGGAGGCAAAATGCTTCAAGGAAAATCTCTGGATGTGTTAGCAAATTACATGGAAGACAATATAAAGATTTCAATTTATTAAAAATCTCAAGTTACAGCTGTGTAATACTCATGAAAAGTGGACCAAATAGTATGTGATGCAATTTCTTTACCACATGCAAAAAGAAATTAAATAATCTTACCATTTCTTTGAGTGATTAGTTTTTCATACTTTGAGAAAATTCTTTTTTTTTTTTTGAGAAAATTCTAATAAGAAATATTCTATAACCATACTGAGCAAACTCGTAGAAATGAGCTCTTGTCAACAAGCTCTTGGTACACAAAAGATGATTATTTTTCCTTATTAATAGACTTATCACATCTCGTCCTGTCCTTTGACTCAACAAACCCAATTCTTCCTATGTAGTCACACAGGCCAGATATCTTAGTGGCTCTTCTTACGCTTACTTTGACATATCATTCCTCTCTTTTTTTTTAAACAAAATAAATTATTTCATTTATTTACCCGATATTATATTCTAGGTGTTCCAGGAAAAAGGAGTTATTGAAGTAGGGACCTAAACATCTTAACCTTCTCCTGACTCAAAAGACCAGAAATCAAATCAATTACACACAACTCACAGGAAGTATAATTTAGCAAAATGTTACAAATCCAAATTTTAAGAAGTGAAAGAATATTTAGTTTTCCAATCTTCATGTTAACTAGAAGTAGGATCTATAAAGCGTTAATGATACAACAGTGCTGTGGAGTTTTTCAAAGAGGCTCCATAGTCTTTGGAATTACATGCAAGACATCAGTTAGCAACTTGTCCAACAGGTGGGCTGAGCTACCTGTTGTGACACCTGATCCTGAATGACATTTGCTAGATCTTGGGGCAGCTCAAGTTGCTTACTTTCGACAGTGTGCCATAAAAAAGAGCATAGAATCAGGTAATTTTTCTTCTTCAAAGAATAGGTCTTCACTAACCTAAACTAATTTTTCAAGTTGCAGTCTCAGCAATTCATTTACTCATAAAATACTGTAAGTCTGAGAATGACAGAAATGTGGAGTTAAATTATTGATGAGAACTCCTCCCCGGCTCCCTCTCCACGAGGTTAAGTTCACGGTACTCCTACTTCAGCTAAATGGTAAGGTCTGAGTAGGGCAAGGAGGACACCGGGGGAGATACAGGCTTTCCTCTGAATTTTAATGCCTGACTCAGTAAGTCTCTCATACTTGTCAAGTATGTACAAAGAAAGTATTCTCAGTGGCAATGCTGAAGGCTTCCAAACCCAAGCTGAGATCATACCCATAATTAAATGTGGAATTTTGACAGACCGAATCCCCATCGGCACTTTAAGATAAAAAGACAGCCAGAAAGATTCACATTGCTGAGTCATGACTCATTTTCTTGAATCACTGCTCACTAGGAAACAGAACGCAATTAATTTTTTCCCTTCACTGCAATAAAGAATTAGATAGTTTAAGAAAGTTTATGTAGCTGAAGTGTATGAATCTGTTGAACCTGATTTTACCACAGTCACCTGCTTTTTCACTAAAACTGATGCAAAGGGAACTGAAAACAATAACCATGAACAACCACTAGAGGGCGTGAAAGAACAGAACAGAAAGAACAAAACCAGTCTGTAACTTTTTCCCTGTAGAGGCTGCTGAAGGTCAAGACTGGAGCAGACAGGAAACACCACTATGTTGTCTACATTAAAGGATGCCCAGAGTTTTGGGTGGATAATCAGGTAACTTTTATGAGGAAAGAATTAAGCTGACAACAGCATCTCACACATCCAGCCTCGGGACCCTGCGACCGGCCCATCTTGTCTTCACTTTGAAGAAATTTCATTCTTACAGTTTTTAACTGGGATACAAAACAGAATTATACTCAAGAAGTGAAAGAAATCGCAGTGGGAAAGGAGATATAACAATTCCTCTGAACGAGAGAAAAGTTTTGATTAACTATAAACTGTTACCACAAAAATGTCATAGCTACATTGCAGAGCTCTTAAGCTTGAGAATTTAATATATAAACTATATTTATGTGGCTATATATATTTCATGAAAAACATTTAAAGAAACTAACATCAAGGAAAAAATCATGAGTAGTAAAAATGGGCCTGCACTGGTCACGAGAAAAATGATTTCACGTACATATGAGTTTCTTTTCTCAAGCTACTCATTTCACTTTACCCACTCTATTCCCATTTAAAATTTGTCTTTAGTCACAAAGTAGGTACCTTATTATTGCTTTCCTCTGCCACAGAAGGCATAAACCTGCACATCTGACATTTTTATTCAGGACAGAAAAAGGAAATATGTGTTTCCTCCTAACATTTTTCTCTGTAAAGCATGGCGGTGAGTCTTATGATTAGGTTGGTTAATAAAGCAGTTTCTTACAAGTCAGGCCAGTAAACTACCAGCAACAATGGAGTAATGACTTCTGCTTATTTCTGACATGAGGAAATACACTCAGGTCAAAGGTCTATCTCTCTCTCTCTCTCTCTCTCTCTGTCATCTATCATATACTCACATAACAAAATATAAACCCACGTATCATGGCAGTCCTTCTCATACTCCATGAAGGACAAAAGATGAGAGAAAACTCCTGTGTCATGCCACATGAACACTGTTATGTTCTGTAGAGAGTCGTGTCCTCATTCTCAGAGGCACCAATCCTCTCATAAACAGGGTGCCTAAGTCACAGATTTTACACTGGACAAACAGTCTCTTGTTCCCTACTGGGTGGAGAATGCACTTTGTAATTTGGTTTCCGGTAGCCGAGAGCAATAATGAAACTTACTGCTATTCCTTTATTCCTTACTGCTCATCGCACACAGCCTTGTAAACCACAACTGCATTTACACAGACCCAGCTGAAAACTGGAATGAACAGGTCAAGCTTTAACACAAAAGGACAACATTACTCCACTGTGCTTATCGTCAAGTCAAGCTAACTTGTTCCCAGGAGCTGTAAAGAGCCATGACAGATCCTTTTGACAGTGGCTATCTTTACCATTCAGCTCACTAGAATAGTGTGGCCTCTCTCAACCCCACAATGTCTCCAGAAAAATGGAAAGGGCAGCAACCTCTTTTAGGAACTAAATGAAAATGTATGAAGACAGATGTTCCCTGTTGTGACTCTCCAGACCCTCCACTTAAGTTCCCCTCTGACACATAATTTGTGAGGTGAAGTGACAGAGGACCCTTATAAACGGAGGGAAACAGAGCTGGACCTTGGATAAGGAGGCAATTGGTACAAACGGCTGGGATAATTTTTACATGTTATCTTAAATTTAAAAAAAAATAGAGAACGCATCTAATATGGGATGATTTTTTGCTTCCGGTAAATAGATATGAGTTACAAAAATGGATATTAGCATCTAAGAAAAGCTTTACTATCTTAAATTTTATAAAAAATTGCTAAGTCTTAAAGTCTTTAAAAGAAATTAAGATCAATTTGAATGAGTTTTAATTTCATATACAGATATTCAGAATATGTCACAGCTATGTAATTGTTTATATAAAAGCAGCATACAAACTATAGTCATTTTCCTTAACTGAAAGGCTTTCTTTTCTTTTGTAAATATTTTGTTATATATTTTTGGTTCTGACCAAGAGTTGGATGACATCTGTTCCTCAATATATCCTCTCCATAGATTTCAATATAGGTTTATGACGCATTTGGTCGATTTAGGAAATAATAGATGGTGCTTAAGGTCTGCAGATACAGTATAGATGAAAAAGAAAACCTACATGTAACTGATTCCATGAAAAAAACAGTAAACTGAAAATCAGGAGATCCAGATTTTCATTTCAGTTCTATTCTTACCTCTGTGATCTTGAGCAAGCATTAAATCGCTTAGACCTCAGTGTTCTCAAAGAAAATGGAGACTGGACTGTAGATGATCTCTAAAGTCTCTTTCAGTTTAACTTTCAATGAGTCAATCAGTTAAAGTTTCCAACTTGTCATCTCCTGGCAGAGGATATTAAAAGCCTACCTTAGGCAGAAAGAAAAAGCAAAGTTCTCATTCGAATGAGCTCACTGTGTCTATGGATCCAACCTGTTGAACTTTCCAAATGACACAGGTTATACGCTACTAAGATTCAATCAAGGCTGTAAGAATCTTATTGATGGTCAGTACATTTTGTTTCCATTGGAGAGAAATGAGATATATCCATTCCCAGGTATCTTAATATTTTATAAAGAATTTTGGGGAAGAATCCACTTCAATTTATTAAGAGAACAAGTAAATGTTGCAGTGTTAATATTTTGCTATGATCATCACCCTTTTAATTGGCCTGAGTTTCTCAGATGGCTGTTCTTATGCTGGATTTTTGTACTGGAATGCTGACGGCCTCCCCACAATATTCTTCTGAACTCACAGTAATGAAAACCAACCTATTTTTTTAAAGCCTATAATCACAAACGTAAACAGTCACTGCAATTGTGTAATTAAAAAAACTTTTCACTGAAGTCTCAGACAGACTCCAGGAAGTCTTACCTGGGGTCTGCATTCTGGGAAGTTTCTGGGTGTTGCTAACATGATCTTTCCGGCATGCCAGTCAGAAACTCAAAACACTCTGTACTCTGCACTCGCCTGTTCTCTCCCTTTCTCTCTCCCTCTCTCTCTCCCTCTCTCGCTTTCGCTCTGTGCCTCAGACAGTTTGGAATGCAGAAAAGCCAGAGCCGATGCCAGTCGAACTCAATCCTTTTTGTTTTTTTTTGCCTCCCCGCTCTTTTGCTACCGAGCACTAAACAATAGCCACCCTTCCTTACTCACTGCGTCTCTCTCAGCACTGGGCGCAGGCAATCTGCTGCAGAAGCAACGTGATTTACAACGCTAGGTAATTCGTTTTTTTCTGTCCCAAGGGGCCGTAGGGTGGCTGTGTGCATTTGTTTTAAGAAGTGATTTTTTTTTTCAAAACAGAATCTATTTCAAAATCTGCCCTATTATGAGGACAGGAAAATAAAACAAATTTCAGAGATTCTTACTTGAATGTTTTTATGCTGAATTAAAATACAAACTTTCCGAAGTACAAAAACCAGTGTATTCATGTTTTGATGCTGCACAACACACACACACACACACACACACACACACACGCTATACCCAGACTTGCTTACTGTGAGGTCACCTGCCTGAACTTTTGCAAAGGAAATATTTCAGAGAGACAGAAAACTCCATTTCTAAAATCGCCTATTCAGGGATCTCTAGTTAAGGAAATCTCTACCTTTTAAAATGAAGAACAATTGGAAAACGAATTTATAACTGAGGTTTTAACTAATGAATAATGATGTAATGCTGTGATAAATACTGTCTCTGTTACCTATTTTGCCTTCAATCAGACATAATATTTAGGGTTTTATTTTCTTCATTCCAAAAAAAGGAAGGCAGGTCAATGATGTCACCTTCATTATTGGTATGATGACCTAACACATTATGCAGCTGCTCAGTTGCTGAGGTTAGCATGTCAGGATCAATTAAAAAATTCACAGTCTGAATCACTAGGCAGACTCTGCCTGCCACTTCAGACAGTGGACCAGGACAGACACGAGAGGAGCACAAGGCCAATCTGTTATCCACCACTCAACAAACAGCTGATGGAAACACATATATCCTCTCTCGGTTTATGTGTGTGTATATATGTATTAACGTGAAATACATCTCTGACACTATCTAGATATACATCTATACACATATTACGTATATACCTACTCATGCGTGTATATGTGTATATATAATACACACGTGTGCATATGTGTGAATGCATGCATATTCTTCGGCACACTTTTTTCAAATAAGACAACGATTTAAAGTCTTTTTTAGTTAAGGCATGATTTATTTTTGTTTTTCTAGTCTCATCTTCCTTCAAGATTCATAAATAATGCTCTAACACTGTATTTTCCAACTGTTACTTTAGATGAACTACTCCTTTAAACCCTATTGCTACTCAAATAAGAATCGTGGGGAAAGAAAGGCACCAGCAAAAGTCGTAAGAAAGGAACGAACTGAGGGTTTATGAAGACTTACAGACCACAGGTTCCACCCTCACCCGTACGAATCAAAACACCGACAACCCTGCCTTCTCCTCACTGGAGGTGACACACAGCTTTATCGTTGTCATTCATCATCAACCTTAAAATAGCGCAAAGCACACTGAAATTATTTTTCCTTGTAATTCCTCAGAATAATTCTAAGAAATAGGTCATGATTTCCATAATTCTACCCAAGAGTTAGAACTAAGAACAGGGAGTCTAGGTTACAGAGAGAGAGATTTCAGCTCGATAAAAGGAAGTCAGAGCCATTAGCAAGAGTCTTGTACAGGGGCCGCTGCTGCAAGAGACAGTGACCCCTAAATCTTCCCATCCAGACTGATGGGACATGTGATGGCCCACTGCGTGAGGCAGTGCCCAAACTGTGCTGCTGAGAAATGCCAGCGCTAAGAAACAGCTAACAGTGACCTTCTTTCCTCAAATGACAGAAGTTTATGTACATAATTTTCTCAAGTGTGAGTTTTTATTCTTAAATATCGTTAAGAATATTCTTAAATAAATCTTAAAGAGGCCTAAATGGTTCCTAATTCAAATCAATAATGACATGTTCGGATATTCGAAGATTAATTATAACAATAATTTATTGTGTTGTGCAAAAAGCACTTTTATTGCTGGAGTCTCTAATACCTGAGTAAATCTGAAAGCCGCTGTTGAGGAGACAATTTTCTTAAATCCAAGGATGATGCGGTTCCGTTATCCGGCACTTCAAACAATACACTTAATTATGTATTCATATATTAATAAACGTTATTTCTCTATTAACATTCATATTAAACTTCATTTATTATTTATTAAGAAATAAACGCTTTACTGATTCCCGTACGAAGCTCTTTTTACAAGGAGGCATCTCTGCTGGTGATTCCCCGCGTGCCTTCTGGCCTGAGTGCTGCTGCCTCTCTGACCGGAAGCTCCTCCCTTGCCTGGTCTGCGTGCCACGCTCTTACCTACACTTTAAAACCCAGATTTCAATTATTCTCTTAATGTGGTTTAACTTCTCTCCTATCGAGAGTTGCTGTATCTTTTTTCTTTTACTTTTTTTTTTTGTGCTACTCTTTTTTCATAGCTCTTAGGAAAAGAGCCTAACATTCTGTGCAATGATGTTAATGTCCTCTTCCTACTGAAATGTGAGGCGGTCGGGCGCAGGGGCACAGGGGCTTGGTCTTGTTTTTGGCTTATCCCCAGAACTCAGAACGATGCCCGGCATTGAGAGTCTTCATGAATGACGGATGGGAGAACGGATGGATGAAAGACTATATTTCACTTATCAAACCTTCTGTAAGTATTAAGACTTAGTGCTTTAGAATAGCTTCGGGACAGGGACCTTTCTACACCCATTCCCCAGTGCCAAGGCCCAGCACTACACATGTCACGTGGTGGAACGAGAACATAAAGGAAGTTATCTCAGGCTTGCGTGGTATTAAGTAGCTAATTAAAACCAACAGAATTACGCACCAAAAGAATTGTTACTTCATCATTTACCCAGTTAGGACCTACTTGTAATAGGTGGGATCCTGATCTGCACAAGTGGCTTCTCAGAGTAAATTTCACCACCTATGAACCCACAGCCACGTGCTGTGCCACCACGACCAGGAAAATTCAGCTTCTGGGGTGGAGACCGAAAAAGAGACTGATGAACTCTGAATCCCCTACAACACTGGGAGTTCTCCAAGAAGCTGGAGAAGCGCGAGTATAGGCTGCACCTTCAGCATCAGCTCACGCTAGAAAGCGGCTGAAGTCCACGTCCACGCAGAACATCCCTCGCTGGTTAAGAGCAGCCTCAGGGGCTGAAGGAGTTGGGAATTGATGTACTGGATCAAACAACCAGAACACTTAACTCAGCACCAGGCACTTTCGCTCTGGATGTGTGAGGACACTTAAGCCATTTTATTCCTGCAAATAATCACTATGTTGTAATTATCTGGTTTCACATTATTCTAAGAAGTTGGGTAGGGTTTTCGTGACTAATCCATCTTACGTAGTCATGATTCAGCATTGTACTTAATACATGATGGTATTAGGTTGAACTACATGAAAATGCCATTTTTGTAAGTCAAAAATAGTGAAACATCAGCGATGATCAAATAAATAATAAGAAAGATTCAAACACTGAATGAAGGGTTGGACTAGATCATTTTAAAGGCCTTTTTCAGTTCCGGAATTCTATGATAATATAATTCAAACATAAATAAGAAAATCAATCCATTTCAATGCTTGGTCACCCTGTCAAACTATGGTCTTATTATATACGAAAATAGCACTTTGTTCTTGACCTTCTTGGAACTTATCACCATTGCAATTCATTCACATACTGGATGTCCATCTGCTCCTCATCCATGGTGGCAGGGACTATACCTACCTTGTTGCCTGCTGTTTCATCACTGCAAAGTACAGTGTCTGCCTCTTATAAGTGCTTAATAAATATCTGTTGAATAAAACGAATGTCTTGTAAACAGGTATAAGTGGACTCCTGAAGGCTTTAGTTATGTGAGTTTCCAAATTCAGTACCTACAAATATTGGTTTTGTTTCTAAAAGGCTAGGATATTTTTTTAGTTATGAATCAATCAAATAGTCCACTTTGTAAATTTTGAAGAATATAGAGGGTATATTTTCTCCCTAACCCCTTAGAAAAGTTATTATGGAATTCTGACTTCAGTATAAATATAGAAGTCAATGGGACAGCCATTAAGAAACCCTAAAACCATAAATGCACCATTTTCTCAAAGGGCACAAAAATAAGCTAGCTGCATATAATTAAAAATTACTTGCACATTTCATTTTTTATCAAATAAATAAATAAACAAAAACCCCTGCTAATACCCATCTTTCTCTTTCAAACAGAACAACATCTCAACGGCGGTCAAGCTGAGGTCGACACCAGTCACATGTGTGCTTCTGCTTTTGAACAGCAGAGGTTCAGAAACACAGCTTCTTCCATCAACACAGTTTCTTCTAAGGTCTCCCCCAAACCAGACTGGCATTCCGACACTGCGGTCTTCCCACTGCATTCTTTTTAGAGTTCAAATTAGAAAAGAGAATCATTGTGTGTAATTGGAATGACAAACTCTAAAGTCACCCACTTTTTCAAAAATGCCTCTGAAATTCTACACCTTATTTAATTTTATTTGCATATCATTGGACCACAACACATACATATAAATAAATACACACTGCTGTTCTTACGGCAACAAAACAAGCATTGTAAAAACTAGAAGATCTGTTAGTCATAGGTTTAGCAAAGTACTTAGAAAAGGCACATGCCAAAAAGTGACAATCATGATAGCCAAACAGTGTTTTTAAAACTTGTGGCTAAGCATACAGCTTTACACCTTGCTCTCCCAGCGAAGATGACTGAGTAGACTGCATTTCCTTATCTGAAATGGCAATTGGCAGGGAGGACATATTAAAGGGAGTAAACAAAATCAAAGGTCATCACTTTTCTCAATACCCATGCTCTCATATGAATAGGACCATATTTCAAAGAAAAATAAGCAAAACCTAAGTGGAAAAATAAAAGCAAATCATTTCCTAGTTTTATTTTATCGTATGAGTAAGAATATACTACAGGAACAAATACAACACTATTTCTATGAAAAATTTATTAATAAACACCATAAGTAACTAAAAGCATTTTGGGGATAGGTTAGATATTAACAGGTAATAACCCTGTGTGTGTGTGTGTATGTATGTGTACACACACGCACACCAGTGTATAAGTATCCGTTAGGTTTACTGATTTCCTATTAAGATAATCTGCTATCTGAAGGACTATTAGTCCATCTTTCCCATATAATGCAGATAACACATCAGTTTCAGTAAAAATAAGTCATTAAGTATTTGTTTTGCCATAGTTTTAAAGAATATTTGTAACTGTGAGTTATCTTTCCCATAAAGTCTACTTAGAAAAAGCATAGACGTTGCGGTATGGCCATCTTTGGCATACCACTGATTCACAACATATACATGTCCCATGTAATTCAAAATACTACTGCATACTAAAGGTAAAGTTGCCCTTGCTTAATTTCCATATTTGTTCACAACTAACTGAAGTAAGCTAAAATCTAGAAATCCAAGATCTATGTCATTTAAAAAAAAAATTGGAAAATTCTAACGGTAGTTTCCTAGAGCACAGAGTTCTAAAACAAACAATCTACGATGCCAATGTTACTATTTTGCCCACTTACAGATGAGGAAATGGAGACACGGATGGGTCTGACAGAGTAACTCTCAGGTCACGGTGGCAGAGCCGGAAGCCAAGCTCTGCTGGGCCTTACAGTGCTTTCCCGTAACCACTGAGGTATATTACACTAAATTCCTTCTCCGAATTTATCTTTAAGCGGCATTTGGGGTTATTGTTTTTCCTCTCCACAGCTTTCTGTACCTCCAAATTTTCTACGCTATTATTAATTTTATAAAAGGCTTGCGCATTGCTTCAGATTAGAGTTGTCAGCGGCTGGGGCGCTTTTCTTCAGTCTGCAATAAAGCCCAGGGTCACAAAGCGTGTATCTCTTAGAACCATATACTAAGTTTTAAAAGGTCCTCATTTGTGCTTTTGCACTTACTTCAGCCGCTGGTGACAGCTACATTTCCCAGAATCAGAAAGGCAGCTCCTGACTTGAAAATGATCATTTTGAGTGAGAATCTGTCAACGTTTTCTTAACGTCTAGGCCCTAGGATATGTGGGGGCCAGTAGAGAGGAATTTAAACGGAAAAAAAGGGAAAGGAGAGATTCCCGGTAGTTTGGCCCCGAATTGTGTTCTCAGGAAGAAATCCAACTCAAGAGAGAATGAGGGGCCTCTTCCGTCAGCTATTTTTCCCTCTTCCATTTTTAACATACTTAATATGAAACAGGGCGAGGAACTTAATTGGACCTTATCCTTCATATAAATAAAAACAGAGATAAAAAACTCGTATTACAAATGTATATTCAGTCTTTGGTTTGTAAATATTCCATATATTTTTTTCTAAAAGAATATCATCCCTTAGTCCAACCTTTAAAAATGATGTTTGTGGTTTTTTTTGTTTGTTTGTTTTTTGTTTTTTTAATAGAAAATCCATTTCTCAAAGGAAACTTTAAGTCTTTAAGCAAGGGAAATTGAATCTGCGGCACTTCTACCCATTATTTCTGAATCATTAGGATGGTGATAGCAATAAAAATAAGACCCTTTTCAATTATATTCTAGGATCCAAAAGGGTTTTTTATCATTTTATCATACTAGTCTCACTACATTTTCGTTTCCAATATTACATTTCAAAATACGTTTCTCTCTATTTTTTCCCCTATTTTTTTGAGGATTAATTTTGAAAGTTCCTATGTAATGACATGAGATTTTTTTTAAGTTCAAATAAAGGACCTTTCAATCGGTTAAAGTCAAGTTTAAAACATGAAAAAGCAACTCCATAAATCATCATTTTTAGTTCTACAACGTATCAGTATATATAAAAAATGACTTTCGAGAGATTAAAACTTCCTTCTAAATTTCTGCAAGGACAGTAAAAAAATTATAGTTACCAAAAAAAGTTCTACGTCATAAGAAATGAATTAGGTATTCTCCCAGAAAAGGCAAAAGCAATGGTACAAAAGGCACAGAATTATGGGACAAGGAACATAATCAATTCATAAACAATGACCCAAAACAGTGACCCTACAAAGAAAACACAATGAAGTTCAGCGATGCAAGCACTGTGCGCAAAGACCGATGAGCTGTTTGCTCCAAAAACAAACAAGCCACATCTTGTTGTTTGCCACAAGGGATAACATTTTCTCTTGGCAATAAAACATGATATCTATATTTATTACCACTGAGGCTAAAGACAAAAAATATCACTACCAATGAAAAACTTGAAAATCTTCTATAAGAGATTTGTTTCAGTGGCAGTAGTGATGTAATTCCCCCAAAAAACCATATTCGAGAATTACGATCACGTGACTGTGGTATTCTTTAACCTACCTTCAATAGTGGTTACTATTAACAGATAAATCCGCCCCGAACATAGTAAAGTTAGTATACAGCTTGGCTATTTGAACTAATTTAAAACTAAATAATGTATTTAACACTCTAATCTTCAAATGTGATATTGATAGGAAACAAAAATAAGTGAAAAATAGCTAGATTTCCAGGAAGTCTAATATTTGAATGGTATTTTATGGGTGACAAAAACTGACAGATGAAAGAGATCGATGAACTTGCTAAGGGACCAGCCACTGACAACTAAGGGCGGCTCCCAGCCCCACTCTTAGGTCTCTCAGGAGGCCACCCACAGAAATAAGGACCAGGGTCTCGCAGGTGCGGGTGGAAGGCACCCTTTTCCCCCTCGTGTCAGGAAATAAACACTATGGTTTCTCTCTCACTGGCAAGAGAAAGTCAGGCCACAGCACTGCTTTTTAGAATATAGTTTTGTCCTTTGAGACAGTTAGGCTTGAATTTGTACAATTTGATTATTATGGATGGTGCTTTATCCTGTATTATCAGTTGCTGCATGATTAAAATTATCCCCTATAAAACATTCAAAATTTTCTAAAACTTTTATGATGCATATTTTAAATTTTACATCATGTAAAACATGAAATTAGAATATGAAGAATTGGAAAATGCTGAAAATATACTGTCCATTCTTGTTCAGTGTTTAATTGGACTTAATATTGATGAAGTGCTATTAAATGCCGACATGTTCTTTGTAAAGAAGTTCTCTAAATGATGCATGAAGTTGAATCGTTAGTAAACAGAATTTCATTAGTCACAGTTTTTCCTCTGACTGCCAACGGTAACAGAAAACCTATGTATTCTGTTTTTATATTTTCAAAGAGACGATTACACTATTTTTTACACTAAATAACAGAAGGTGACTTTGCTAATGAATATATTTTCGTAAGAGCAGAGGGCTACTGCCATTAACAGTGTCAGAGGACCCAGAAGTAAAGAACTCTGCCTCTTTCGTTCGCCACTCCAAGCAGGCAGAAGATCACGGCGGTCAAGAGGACTGGCTTGAGGGCCAGATCACCAGGTTCAAACACCAGCTGTGCCATTTACTATTTGTAGGGTCTTGGAAAAGCATTGCTTCAGTTTCATCAAATATTATAAAAAAAAGTAAACATATCCTTTTGGAGGCCACCATCGACCAACTACACCAGGTATAGATTTTGTTCTTCCGACTGGATTTTATGGTGTATATTTTTATTAGATTTTCTATACTGTTTTTCTAGCTACAAAGATCAACAAGGTTGTCTCTTCCCACCAATTATAGCTTCAGATTGGACAACAGACTATGTTGTTATTCATTACAGTATCCACGGTATTAAGCTTTCTGATATCTAGTTTGTAATTTAAAGGCTTGTTAGCCTCAAGAATGTTCCTTCTAATTTTAATGGTTACCAGAATATAGTGTGCTTTCAAAAAGCTATTTAAGAGGCCCTTAATGACAGCAACTAAACTTGGATACACACAAACACTAGAATTTTAAAGAGTTTGGTGATTTTTACGTTTCATTTAAAATAGAGAAGAAATATTAGAATGAGACACGATTACTACATCAAACCAGTCCTTCAGTTAGGCCGTGCAATATCTATACGGTGGCATCTTGGTTTACCCTGCAGAGATAAGGCTGTGCTTTCGACTGTTCCTACAAAGGAAGTCCCATAACTTAGAACATATGAAAGAAAGAAAGAAAGAAAAATAGGGAAAATGGAGAAAAAGAGGGATACAGTGAGAAAAATAAAATTTTATTAGATTTTTTTTTTTTTTTGAGACATAAACTTTTGGTAAAGTTGCCAATTCTGAAATAGCACAGCATTATCACCAACAGAGTGGAAATAGCATACGATAAATTTTGAAAGAAAAGTATATACTAAGGAATGTCTTCTTAAAGTCTAATGACATTCTTCTGAAAATCCATTCATGAATCTCACTTATCAACAAAGAGGGGGGTAAATTTCTACTAGTGAAAATTTTAATCTATTCTTATTCTCTGATAGAACTGGCACAACATACCTTGTTTGATCTATGGTTCACCATTTCACAGGTGGAAAATGCATGAACCAGCCTTTAGATGGGTACATGAGATTCCACGAGATAAATTTCTTTAAATTGCTATGCCAATTAAAAATGACAACAGTACGGCAATGGACTAAATGTTGGTGTCCCTCCAAAATTCACGTGTTGAACTCCTAATCCCCCATGCGATGGTGTTACAGGGTAGGGCCTTTAGGAGGTGATTCGGCCCCGAAGCTGGAGCCCTCACCAGTGGGACTAGTGCCCTTATAAAAGGGACCCCTGAGAGCTCCCATGCCCTCTTTCCGCCAAGTGAGCATACAAGGAGAAGTCAGCGGTCTGCAACGTGAAGAGGGCCCTCAGTGGACACCAAATCTTGGACTTCCCAGCCTCCAGCACTGTGAGAAGTAACTGTTTGTTGTTTAAGCCCCAGTCCATGGTATTCGCTTACAGCAGCCTGAGCTAAGACAAGTCATGAATATATTACCTAGGCATGAACATGACAGAACAGTTAAACTCATTTCTAAGCTTTGGGAAAGATTATGAAATTATAAGTATAATTCTAATTTTCTAATCAAAGTAACACATTTAATGATAAAGGCTCATCTACCCATTAGCCTATGCTATATCAATGATGTCAAGTGTTATTAGAAGAGGCCAAACTCTCTCCTCACTCCTGTTCCACATGCAGTGCCTTTTGGGAGGCTCATCTACCATCATGGAACTGTCCAGCTTTCAGTGGCTACTCCAAGGCTATTTTTATCTAATTGTTATGCGCACTGCCAATGATATTCTACTTTTCAAAGCATTTTTCTCTCTCCTCTTCCTTTCACTCACACTTACTGTATTATTTCACTGGCTCCCTCACTAGCTTATCTAGCTCCTAATACATACATCTAAATACTTCTCTGCAATTGTTACTTTTAAAAATTAATTACAAAAGATGTTTAAATATGTTTTTGATTCTTTAGATCTCATTATCCCGATTAGAGTGAGAGGGAAAAAAATCTAAAGGCCTCTAAGTGGAAAAAAATGAACTGAGATAAAAAAATAATCTTTCTTTACTACCACCGGTTCTCTTTCTAATTCAGTTGTTTATTTTCTTTCCATTCTATGAATTCATGTTATTTTCACTCTTTTCTACCTTGAATTTTTCCGATGTTACTCTCTACTCTCTACAATTAGAAAGAATGTGCCAAACTCAGACAAAATGAGAATTATTTTGTAAGCAGAAGGAAAGAAAATAAAAGATGGGAACTTCCTGTGATGCTATTTTAAGTATCAATTAAAATGAGAAAAAAAGTTAACGTAAGAATTTCTGAAGACAACAAGAAAGAAAATAGGCTGTAAATTTCAGAGAAAAGAAAGTAATCAGAACAACCGGTGAACAGGACAGCTTTATGAGAAGCCTGGGAGCTCCCTCTCTTACGCATTGTTACTACTGTAGAAACTACTGTAGGGCTGGTGGGTGTTGAGAGGGTCAGGGTCGGGCCTAACAAAACACGCTTCATCCCTGGAGGCGGCTCTAGTCTGTTTTGGACACAAACTCAACTAGATTTTCCACCAAGCTGATTTATTAAATCCTTCTGTTTGAAACGTAAACTAAATGTAAGCTGTTGGTAAACAGCTTAGCCAACCCTGGACTAGAAGAGAGAGAGAGAGAGAGAGAACAACTGTGGTAAGTAATGTTTAGATAATTTTGTTCAACTTACCTGAATCTTATAACCTTTTAGAAAAGGATCTATGGCAGCCAGGGGCCTAGATCAAGCCTCAAAAATAAACCTCAAGATGCTTTATAAACAAGTCCACCCCATGTTTCCATCTCCACCACAGAACAGAATGGGGAATTATGACTGTCCTTGAGAAGAAAAGAATTTGCCAAACTGTGCATGTAAAAATGGAAGAAACAATGAGTAAAGTCATGAGATATAGAGACAGGAAGCTTCCTAAGATGTCACACCTCAAATTTCTTTATTGGGTTGATTTAAACCCGTCCAAGTAAAGTGAGAAACATTTACACCTATTCTACTATCTTACTGATTCCACGATGCATTAGTTCAGAGGCACAGCATTTATGATCCACAGAAAGCTTGTTCCCCGGCATTGCTTTAGCTAAGTTTTATTCAACAAAGAGACAAGGAGAAGAAAATATCATTTTTTGACATTCCTGAAAAATCCAACAGAGGTTACTTTTACAATCTATTAGATTACAATCACCTAACGTAAAAATATAAAGAAGTTTTTAGTCTCTTAGTCAAATTCAATTTCTCTTCTTTACTGCAGATAAATAAAAAAGTAAGCTGTTTTAACGGCCAACTTAAAATCCTGCTACAAATTAATGACTGGAGAGTGAGAAGAAACTTAGCTAATTTTTAAAGCAGTGTATTTTAGTAATGTGAAAGCCACAGGTTGGCGTCAACATAATATACCCTTCTGGTTCATTCGCTCAGATTTTAGTTCGTTGTTTTCCCTGTTTTTGAAATACATCATAAAGAACTGAAATTTACCTTGAGCTCAAGCAGATTTCTTCTTCCTTTTTCTCTCTTTCTCTCTTCCCTCTTTATTACAGTTATTAGTATTATTGCCATTATTATTTAAGAATATTATCTCATTCGACTAAAAGTTTAAAAGGTAAAAACAGTTACATAATGAAAAGTTAATCTCCCTCTCACTCCGCTCCACCACATCTCCAGTTTTCTCCTCAGAAGCAGCCACTGCTAAAGGCTTCTTCTTGCCAGTCCTCGAAGATCTAAAATGTCCGCGTGCATGTCTCTGGGGCCTCTCATGATGTGGGACCCAACCAGGGCTGAAGAACAGAACACGCTATATCTGTTAAAAAAAACTGCTAGTCTAACTTAAATATAAAGGCCTATGACACAGCTTTATAAACCTAGCAAGTCGCTGGGCCACAGTTAACGCTGACTTCCTTCATCGTTATCCTTCCCCAGGTCCTCAGGCTTTACAGGAACCCCAACAACAACTCATACAAAGGACTTACCTGAATCACAAAAGGAACTCTTTATTTAAGACACTTTACTGCCATCTACTGGAAATTTTATGAAATAACTACAAATCGATGAAGACAAATGACATGCACCCCCCACCACCACCCCCCAACCCCCGTTACTGGACAACGCATGATCCGCACAACCAGAGGGCGGCACTGCCTTGGCACCCGCTTACCAGACGTGACCAATCTCCACCGTGGTGGGATGAGGATGGGGAAGAAGATAAGAGGCAAACCAGGAACCCACTCACAAGTCAGAAGGCGCTGCGGTCTGGCTCCTTGACTGAGAACTGAGAACTGATTTCCTTATGGAAAAAAACATTCTCGCTGCTAATCTAAATCTAACTCATAAGAGTAAAACAGAAATTGGCTTTAGCAGGGTAGCTTGAAAACTAAAATACAAATTTTTATTTTATTCATGCTAGTTTTGAGTTCCAAATAACTTCCTAAAGAAATTTAGAAATGTTTTCAAAAGGAATTGACATTTTAGAATTTAATTGGCTCACAAATGCCAGCCGCTTCCTTCTAATGGACGAATCTGATTAAATCAAGTCGGTTCTGTAATAACGCTTGCTTTGAAAATGTGAACTTTCCACCATAATCGCCACATAAGTGAACAATGCGCAATTACACAAATTTTTTAATCATGATTTCCTCTGCGAAAAACACTAGGTGAACAAAGAAAACTACACCCAGCTCACCCGAGCCACATTTGAACACGTAAAACGCTCACACACACACGCTACCAGCTCCCTCACTGCACACCCACGCCCATCCACCCGTGGCGTAACGGTGTTCTATTCAATTTCCAAAAAGCACTCCTTCCGTCACTTCGCAATAAACTTTGAAACTACTCGGAGGTCCACTATCACAAGTACATTTCAAGATTTTTTCCAAGGTAAAGTGCTATATTTACTGCAGTATTTATGCATTTCTCAGTCATTTAACACACAGAAAACTGCGCTACCATTTTCACTAAGTTCCTATCTTATGTGTCATTGACCAAGTTCTTGAGTATAGTGTCCCAACCCCCTTTCCCCAGAAGTCCTATAACTTTTATTGTGATTTTGCATAGGACAGTGATTTTTAGGAACACATCGCATTAGAGCAGAACTGACTGTACATGGCTATTTTAACCTAGATGCGAGCTCATTCTTCTAGACTAGTATGATCTGTATCACCACACAGAATCTTATGGAATCTTATAGATTTCAAAGAATAAATATATACTGGCTCATGGTTTTTACGAAAACTCACAACTACCCAACCAAAAGCCTCAAGTGAGATTATTCCAGGGTCTTCTACTTTAATTATCCAACATGTTTGTGATAATTCTTGAGCTCATCTGACCTCTCCTCAAATCACTTACGTATCACTGAAATCCAGGAATGATGGAATACAAGTATAAAGGCTGGATATTATATGGCTCTCTTAGCATGAGCTTGCTTATAGGTAATTGTGAAATGGTTTTTATAGGAGAGAAACAAGATTTGATATTTTTAGGGCATTTCAAATAAACCCAGGGCTGCTATTATCCCATTGAGTTCTAACTTTCAGAGCTAGAAGTATCAGACTACTGATTTTTTCATAAATATTTTGATTTGTTCAAGATCTGCTTCTATTGAAGATATATGTACAAACACAGACGCATATAAACATAACAGTCAATCTAAATACTGAGTGCTGCCATACACAGGCATTAATTATTAGCATTTTAAATTCTATTCTTTGAAAAATGGAAGGATCTGTTTCTTGTAATATTAAATCTTCATTACTCATTTCCCCTTCCTTTACTATTATCATCACTCTGCGTTTTTACAGAAGATTCTAGCATCTTGAAAATGCTTCATAAATTATCTAGATACTCCTAATAAATGTCTTGGGATTAAAAATAGAGTCATCATTAGTTTATACATAAAGTTAAAACTGAGGCTAATTTAACAGAGAAGGTCAGGGTTAATGGTTAACACTAAGGTTTGACTAATCGATATCCTCTAAAAATTTTGATTAAAAGTTATCCTTTATAATAATTTTATAAATGCCTTAAAGAGACTATTCTGTTTTAACAAGCATTTTCTTAAAGGTGTCCTCAAATTTTTATCACTTAAGTCAATAAACTTAGGAAAACATAGGTATAAGGTTAGCTTTTCCTCAAGTGTTTTTCCAATTTGGTGTCCTTTTTTTTGTGGTAGGATTTGAAATTGTTTGACTTCTTCATTTACATAAACATAAACATGAAAATTCTGGAGAGCTAACTTTGATTGACTCTAAAAGACTTTTGATACATTCCTTCCTAAGAGGCTTGCTAGCATGCATCAAAGGTGTACTATTTTAATAAAAGTATACTTCATAAAAACGTCCACTATTCGGCTTTCACCTATCCCTATTTCACAGTGTTCCTAGAAGGTATTTGATGGCTTAAAAAAAAAGTTGAATCCGTATAGCTTATATTTATATTGAAAATGAATATTTACTAGTTCTAGTTCATGGGGTCAACTTATACAGCCTCTAGTGTTGTTTCCAGGCAAAGACCCGAACATCTGAAGAAATAATTTCCTTTAGAAAATTCATCAAAGCATGCTTTGCATGATTTACATTTGAACAATTAAAATTATTTAATAAATTAAAATCTGGATATTGTCACCAGGGGAAAATAGTTTTTTCTAGGTTTTCTAAATCTGGAAATGGGTGCTTTAGATGTGATGTTCATGCCTTAAGAAAACCTCTCATTTTCAGTGGAAAAGAATTTGGTGTATCAAAATCTGTTAAACGCCAGCATAAATGCAAGTTTAGTATCCCGGGTAATCTGTCAACTGTTGAGTTCAAGAGTCTGAGAACCACTGAGAGGGAAGGATGTTCTGTGCTTAACCACTGTCCGCCCCAAGTCCCCAAACACACTTCCGTTAGATCGAAGTTCTTGACACTTAATCAGGTTTCTCATCGGTGTGAACTTGCTCACGTTGAACAACGTGCGAGGCACAAGCACAGGCTTTCCCGTATTTTTCCATTCACGAGTTTTTTCACCAGCTGGAAATCTTTAATGTACAGTAAACTGCAGCCACGACGAAAGTTTTCCACAGATCCTTTACATTCATGGGGCTCCTTTCCGTCATGAATTCTCTGGAGTAGAAGGCACATGTTTTTCATGAGTGGGCATTCTCTATAGCTGACTGCCTCACACCTAAAACCGAAATGTATACCGTGGTTTTACACCTGAGAAATCTGGTCAGGGCGCCTCGGGGCCCCCTGCTGGAGAACGAAGAGAATGCAGAGCTTGGAAAATGTGAGAACTCTGCGAAAACAGAAGGGCTTTCCCATACACACTGCACTCGACTTACCTATCCGGAAACAAAATGCCGGCGTTTCCCTTGGTCTCTCACTCTGGCCTGACCCTTGCTAGCACTTCCTCGTCCTCTAACCTCTCGGTGCTGTACGAGGGCTCCGCCCTGGGCTTCTCTCTTCTGCCTATCCCCATTTCCCTGGTGATTTCACTCAGCCTCTTGGCTTTGAACACCATCCATTTGCTAAAGGCCTGCAATTTACATCTCCAGTCCGTACCTCTCCCCTGATTCCCTGACTCACGAATTTCCACTTGGGCGTCTCATAAGACCCGCAGACTTAACACGTCTAAAAGTGAGCCCCTGGCCAATTCCAACTTGCTTCTCCCATAGTCTTTCCCATTTCAAGGAACATCCTTCTAGCTGTTCTAGCCAAAATTCTTCCCTCTTCTGTTTCTTACCTCCCACATCCAATCCAACAAGCAAATTCTGTTGGCTCTTCCTTCAAATATATACAGAACCTGGTCATTCCTCACTTTCCACTGCTATCAGTAGATCATGGCCCAAGTTCTATCTTCTCTTGTCTATCATTGCACTAGCATCCTAACTGGTCTCTGACCTTCCATTCTTGCATCCTTATTCCCAGTGGTTCCCCATCTCACAGAGTAAAAGCCAAAAGCCGTTATGGTGACCTGCAAGGCCTTCAGACCCGCTCGCCGCAGAGCTCAGTGATGGCATCTCCTCCTCCTCTCCCCGGGCTCACTGCACTCCAGCCTCACTGGCATCTATGCTGCTCCTGCAAACTCCAAGCACATTCCTGCTGTGCACGAGCTGTCCCCCGGGGGAAAGGCCTCACCCCCAGGGATCTGCACACCTTACTCCCATATTTTTATCAAACCTTTGCTCACATGTCACTTGGCAGTGAGGCATTCTTTGGTCACCTTAGCTAAAAGTATACTTCCTTGACATTTCCTATTCCCATTTCTGACTTTATTTTTATCTTTGTTCTTATCACCATCTAGCATAGTCAATTTTACTTACTACTTTTACATTTTACTTACTACTCTTGCTTATTTTCTGTCACTCCTTCATAGAATGCAGGCTCCACAAGGGGAGAGAGTTTTGTCTACTTTTTTCACTGTTAGATCTCAAGTGCCTAGAACAGCATCTGGCCCATAGTTGTTATTCAATAACTATTCACTGCATAAATGAATAATTTTTAAAAAATCAATAAAAGCCACACAATATAATGTATCACAATAAATAATAACATGTACTGAGATTAGTCATCAATAATCTGTCTTCCTATATAGATGAGAATCTTCCAAAGGCAGAAATTTTATTTTACATCTCTTTTCGTTCTTAGGGACTGGCATAGAATGTTACATATACAGCAATTACTCAATAAAAATATTTGACAGAAAATTTTGCCTAAAGACAAATCACTGGAAGATAAAAATAGAACAGAATAATTATCTAATTCAACAATAGACCGGCATATAAGAAAGAATAGCTCTAAAAGTAGTCTTTCTCCTCTAATATTTACGAGTAATAGCTTTCAGTGCTAACTTAGGACATCCGCTCCAAAACTGATCACAGATTGCCATGAATCGAGATGGCTATCAGGCTTGCTGTCAGGGATGGTAGGTGAGGACTGGCTCTGGGCCAGATACCTTGGCCACCTCATCTTAGTGTCTTTGAGACCAGTACTTGGAGTGCTGGAGATATGTAGCAATTTACTATATAGTTCTCTCTTTTATAAAATGGCAATAATTCCTCAGACTATCATTACACTTCCTCAAAATCAACTGAAGTTTGTGGGTCAAAGCTCGTCAGAGGTTCCTAGAGTAGTGACAGAGAGTCATAAGCATAACATTCCAAATAATGACAGCAAAGGAGTTGAAAGGTGACTCTGAGCCAGTCCAATTTACATAAAACTTGTATGTGAAATATAAACTGGCAATACAAAGGTTACACCCAGACAGGTTTGCAGTATAATTCAGGGCAACACCTAAACTGGTTTCAACACATGCTAAAGAAGTACAATGGAAATAAGATGAGAAGAAGATTTTATTTCTCCAAGTATGACTCCTTGGAGAAAAGTGTTTGCTAACCTGACTAATTTCTGGAAAAGCAACAGCTGTTACAGGATAAAAAGAAAAATAAAGGATTTAAATTCTGACCAAGAATTCTGAGTTCCGTTTAGAATATGAAGAGAAATGAAGAGAAAGGCAAAAATAAACAACAAAAAAACCCAAACCTTAATTTTCAAAGATACAACCAAAATCACAGAATTACCATATTAACCGACGTAGAGACAATAAATGGTTCTTTTCTATTTGCCTACCAAAGGTCTATGGCTCACTGTGTAGGCTCGCTAAGTAAATAATAATACAATACAAAGCACTTTTTACTTTTAAAATCCTTTCATTATTTTATTTAATCTTAATTACATTCCCTTAAAATTACCTGATCTAATTATCTAAACATCCGCTGGCAGACATGAAACGAGATACATCTGGGAGGACACAGGCAGAGATGCTTTGATATCGACATTCATTTATTTAGTGTACAACAACTCGTGGGTTTTTCCGGTTTCCCTCTTCTGTCACCCACTCCAACTATGGTGCTGAATATAACTCACGTGGGACATATAAAACTAGCTCAGCTAAACTAGCCTGATCCGACACTGTATTACACAAGACAGCATCAGTAGCTGTGTGAACAGGTCACAAAACACTCAGTACTAAGTTTCTACATAATACTGGCTTCCTAGTGACTCTCGATATTTCAACAAGATCATCTAATGGTCTTTCGAAATTTAAAGCCGAGCAGTAAAGTCAGAAACAACACATCATCCAGCTTGCTAGGACTGTACAGCAAACTTAACAACGCTCAGATAAATTTTATCTCTGTAAAATAACTTTGCTGCCACTTGGTTATAAAAAAACGGAACTTTTAATGACCTTTAACTCTTGGTTAAGATATATTTCAAGGAGCTTCCTTAACTGGAGATGCAGGATGTTTTGTTTTATTGTAGCACTCAATAACAAGTCCATAAATTACCAGATAAAAGCAAGGAACAGCTTTCCTTTTATTAGCTTACCCAGTTTAGCGGCGCCCTCTGGTGGGTACTCAGGAAACTGACCCTCGGAAGGGACACTGACAGTTCTCCTCAGGCATCGCCCTTTGGTGGAATCTGTCTGCTGCTCCTGTCCTCCCTCCACAGGCATCTAGTCAACCAAAAGGAAAAGAGATGAAACTTAATAGTCAGCTCACCATAACTACCTTCTGGCTCAATGATGTTTTCAGTTAATAAGACAGGACTTTGTAATCAGCGGAGCAAAGTAGAAAAAATGTAGAAATAAAGTATATACAATAGTAAGGTATTACCAACCACTTTTCAGGAAGCTTTTCTTTAAAAAGAAAACTGAGAGATCAGGAAAGGCGAGCATGCAAATGAGCTTACTGGAAATATGGACAAATCGCATCCAGGTGTGCACCTGCTTTGGGAGCTCGGAAAACTAAATAAAATGCCCACACAAATAAAAGTCGACCAGAAAGACTCAGCTCCAAAATTCTCTTAAAAGAAGATTTTGTTAGATAGTAGTAAAATCACCCCCTTTCTTCAATTTTAGAATTAAGCACTTAGAGATAGTTAATAAAACACATTTTCAGTGCAAACTTATATACTTACATAAAATAGCATATTTTCTCCCAAAAGTGAGTTTAGTTTTTGAAATCCTAAAAAATGTTTTTTTCTGGCATAACTTCAGAAGCACACCAAGTGTTGTTTGTATATGTGGTACGAGAGCTATGAATGGTACGAGAGATCTCTAATACCAACAACTATTTTACAGCTTACAAGTTACTGTAAAGTAATGAGATGGCGCTGAGTTCCTTTCACAATGAGATTTCACTAGCAACCTTTACCGAAACTAGAACAGTACTGGTGACATCCAAACTAATTTGGCAAAATATGTCAGTAAATAATCATAGTTTCTAATTTCTTATGGCTCCAATACTGAACTTTTAACAAATTGCAAAAATAATGACTAGCATTAAGTTCTTACTATGTGCAAGGCTAAGGAATTTATGTGTGTGACACTGTGGGGGAGCCATTATTATTATCCCCTTTTTACAGATGAGTCATAATTTATTTCTACAGATGATTGCAATGAACACCCATCGCATCAACTGATCCAGAAAAATGGATATGTGTATGCCTGCGGCTTTGCCTCAGTAATCCGACTCCTATGACTGGGGTCAAGGGGATGGCAGCAAGGGAAGCTTGTTACTGAGAACCTGCAGAGTAAAGTCCTAACGTCTTCATTACAGACTGAAAACTTTCACTTGTTGTGGGACCAAAAATTCCCCGTTTCCTCATTAGCATAACTATGATTACTGCTTGCACATTGACAAACGAAATGGCAGAATTAAGAAAGGTCAAACTCTAAAAAACAAGAGGAGACCAAATAATAGCATCAGTAAAGACATGGACTCCTCCAAAGGCACCCTGTAACTTAAAACTTTACAAACAGTAATCTAAGTCACCCATCCCTTTCAGGATGAAAATTATATTATCCCTACTTAAATAATTAAAAGAATAGCACTGAGAGGTCAAATAACTCCCTTGTAGTAAGAAAGGCAGAAATGTATCCTCTACCTGTCTTAAAAGTAGAAAAGAACGGGGGTTAATTTGGGGAAAAAAGTTTGTATTTTTGAACAAATAGATGAACCTAAATAAATATAACTATTTCCTTCATTGTTCTAAAAATGCCTATTATCTGAAATAATGAAGGCCTATGCCATAAATAAACGATAGTAGTTATTTTTGATATTATATGATCTTTTCTGTGGAAATTTATAAAGGCCACATTCGGGAAAAAGTAAGAAAAGGCTTCTATTATCATATACTTTGTCTCTGCCATTTCTAAGGAAAGGATAAATAAGTTATATCTTCTTATTTGGACCTAAAATGCACTCACAATTATTTTCTCAAAGTTTTAATGAAGACTCCTCATTTCTTAAAATATAATCATAGGCTTCCTTTAAAGTATCGCTCTTACAGGTTAGGGGAGTTCACCTCTGACTCGAGACAGTGCTGACTTTGATTCTCAATCTGCGTTTCTTATGAACATTTTACTTTTACAGCACTATCGATTGCTTCTTACCTAAAATATTTTGACAAGATATTGATCTCCTTGAAAATTAGAGGGCTCATATTTCAAGGATCATCAAACAAACCAAGCTGGAGCTCACAAATCTTAGTACACAGCCAAAGAAAATCAGTTTTAGACAGTCATTTTTAGAAAAGCAATTTTGTTCATTCTGACTCTTCTAATTTAGTTTACTAGTTCACATTTATTGTTTATACTGAATTACTCTTTAAAATTTGTATATCTTCCAGGTTCTACAACATAAAAAAGAAAAAAATTTTAAGTCTTTTTAGCCTTGTACTGTTCTTTGAAGTCCTCTTTTTCCCCAGGGAGAAAAAAAAAAATCAAGCACTTTAATTTACGCCATTTCAGACGAGGAAAGTAGAACCAGTAAGGAGTAAACGGCATCTAAGACATGCGAATCACAATGTTAAACTGGACCTCTGCCTCTTAGTCCTCGTTAGTGCTAAGCCACCCATGACAATGGAAAAGCAACATGCACAAATAAATCCAGCTACTTAGAAAACATTATATACACATGCACATATGTATATACGTGTGCATGTATGTATATGTATGTATGTTATATATATGCATAGGCATATCATTTTCTACAAAATCGCCTTCCCTTTAATTTAGAATTACATAGAAATTAATTGCAATTTCAATCTGAACACATACAGATTAACTAAAATAGTCAAGGAAAGAAAACCAAGATTATGCTACCTAGCAAAAGAAAGCTCTTCTCAGTTATTTCCTTTCCTAAAGAATGCTTAAATGATGTTCAAGTCTCCGGTACCTTTAAAAGGACACAAAGAACGCATGTGATGGGGGAAGGTATCCCTCTGCTTCATCCAGGGCAGAATTCTGAATTTATCTGTTATATAGAGCTTCCGCATAAGTTTTTCCACAAAGAAAGAACTCTTTTGCTAAAAAGGTAATTTAAAACTGCTAAACTCCCTAATATAGTATGGCAGGTTTACCACAGTGTGTGTTCAGCTTCAAACTTTACATCCAGGGACACCCAATTGCTTGCACTTCCTTCCTATAGTCCCTACTCTGTAGTTGAGAGCCTTTGCTTAGTCTGTTCTCTTGGCAGGAACTATTTCCCCTTGCTCTCTCTTCTAGTCTATCCCCGCCAGGTAAACTGTTTACCTTGCGCTTAGGACAGACAGGGCCTCTTCCAAGAATCTTCCCTGTGTACCAGCCCCCGATGGGAAGGTTAAGGTACCCTCCCCTGATGTTCCTCCAGTAACAGAACTTTCTCTGTCACTACACTTATCACACTGAATTATAATCATTCCTTTGTGCAACTAATTCCATTGAAATTAACAGCTTGTATCTTACCCGTCATCCCCAGACCTTAAAATAGCTCCGACCCGCAAATGAATGAATGAATATTTAATAGGTAGAGATGGTGCCATTTTAAACAAAGGAAAAAAACATAACATCAGCCAAGAAGTTGGTAAGCATTGGACTTTTTTGTTTTATTTTGGAACAGGGAGTAGGCCAATCTAGCTAGAGCCTTTTGACGCGGGGCGGGGCGGGGGGGGGGGCCGGCGGTGGCGCGGGCCGAGGCCGTGGGGGCGGGACACCAGAACACATTATGATCATGTTGGGAGGGCTTTAACACCAAGCCATGCATAATTCAGGAAGCAATGGGAAACCATTCGACTTTTTGGATCAGAGGAATGGTAGGTAGTCTTTTAATTGGTCTGTCTCCTTCCTATCGCCCCCTCTTCTAATACATCCTACAGATTAATATTCATGACACATAACTTAGATCAAATCCCTTCCTTTCCTAAGCTTCCTTTGGTGATTACCCATTGTCAATAGCATCTTAATGACAAAGACAGTCCTTTAGAATAAATGGATTTCTTTCCTTTATTCTATCTCGTTTACTCATGCTATTTATCAAATGCCATTTTTAAATTATTTGTCTTATTTCCAAAACTAAATGTGCTATGAGGAAGAGAGAGGAAAGAACTGTGTCTTATTCTTTATAACTTGTAACACATGAATGCACACACAGGGACACATTATGTACCTGCTGAATAACTTGAAAGTGGTTTTGAATGCAATGTGCCACGGGGAGTTTACCCCAGGATAAGTAACAGCTGATTTTTAGCTGTTTGCACAAAGCCTAACTGCTATTTTCATTAATATATCTGAGTGTAAATACTGCTTTTCAAAAGCAAGAAAAATATTTTTAATTATTTTTAAATTGCATTATTACTACCTTCCGCCTGTACGCTGTCATCCAGCTTTAAAAATTCCAAGTACTGAAAGTAGAGTCTGAATGATGAAAAATGGAGCCCCATTTACCCTTGCTAATGGCTTGTTATTGCCAAAAGAAACTCACGAATTCAGCTCTTTTGTACTTTTATACTGGCTGCACCTCAGAGAGGTTCTTGATTGTCTTCTCTACCATTTCCCTCAATTCCTTAATCTCTAGTTTACTTGGTCTTATCTCCTGCAAGCAAAACGGAATTCGAATGGCCGCCCACGCCCTTTGTAGGCTGGCTCGGTGCCAGGCCAGCTGGGCCTCTCCTGGCGACCCGGCAGGGAAGCCTATCTCATAACACATAAGCAATGTCTATCTGGCACAATTTACATGAAGCGATTCACGAAACCAATGAGTCATTTCTCAAGGTGATACCCCTGGCAGACTTCTCTCTCAGCATCCTGCCCAGATCCACCCTTCTGCCACGTCCCCAGTCGGTAAGTGGTGTGTTTAACACTCTCCTCATGTGCATCCCCCACGCAGACTCCTTCCCATTTCCAACAGGAAACACGCAGCGTTAAGAGAGAGCATTAAAAGATCCCACGCACTGAATCCATGCATGATAGGAGACTCACATAAGCCTCCTACATTCCAGCAGTGCCTGGCTAAGGATTCAGCTTAAATCCTTAGCCAACCCTCTTAATTGATCTTTTTAGCATAACAGTAAACACCCCCATGACTAATTGATTAAGGTTTAAAACAGCCTTTCAAGATAATTTTAGCAGTAAATTCCTTAAACTCCTTGCTTCAAGGAATTCTAAATTGTTCAATGCAAAATTCCAAGGGTAAGAGTTATAATAGTGGGGTGAAGAGGGATAGCATATTCTGGCGCACGCACGCGCGCGCACACACACACACACACACACACACACACACACATTTCTAATTTTTTCCTGTAATGAAAGTAACAATGTTAAATTTATTATTCATGCAGTGGGACAGCAATGGCTTAGCAATTTCTTATCCTACAGACTTAATGCAGTTTTTCCAACTTAATAAAGACAGAACACCCCTATCTCGGGGCATTAAACTGTTTTTGTAAACTGTTTTGTAAATTCATCATCCTTTTGTCATCCCTTACTCAGTCTACTGTAGTAATTTTGCTTATCTATTTCCTTCCAATACTGTTCACTCAATTTTTCACATGATCAACAGAGTTACTTCTCTAAAAAGCAAATCTGATCATATTAGTGCCCTGCTAAATACCTTTTCATGGTCTAAATCATTTCCAGAATAAAGTCCAGATTCCTTGGCATGGTCTCCAAGGAACTTTATTATTTGATTCTTGAAATCTATCACTTTTCCTCTTGCAAACTACATTCCAAGAATTCTTAACATTTTGCAGTTTGCCAAAGAGAGAAATGCTTCTTGACTCTGTGCCCTTCCTGACACATACGTGGCATGTCCTTCCCTTCTTTTCCTCTAGGTGAGCTTCTATTTGTCCCTAAAGACGTGACCTAATCATAAATGTCTCTGTAAAACCTTTTTTTGGCATTCTCCACTTCACACAACCCTCTCCAGGCAACATCTCAGTTAATCATTCCCTTGTGGTTATATTAAAATCTTAAAAAAAACAATTTACTGAGGTTAAAGTCGCTTAACATAAAATTAACCATTTTAAAGTAGATATTTCAGTGACAAGTAGTACATTCACCATGTTATATAGCCACCATCTCTATAGTGTTCCAAATGGTTGTAACTTTTAATTCACTGCAATGTGTCCCCAATAAAACCCCATCTTCGCAACCACAATACCGCACACACGATAGATGTTCAATAAATAAAGATGGAATCACATACTCAACAACAGCAAAGCATTTTATGGATTATTTTTTTCCTCTTTTATAATCCAGTTTTAGGAAAAAAAATGTCCTGGAAAGATTTATGACACGAAAAGAAAAGATAGAAGAGAAGGTTCATCTACTTTCAAGTTTATACTAAGGAAATGGATATTCAGGAGTCAAAGTTTATAATGTGGCTTTTTCAAAAATTATTCAACAAATATTTATTGAGAATTTACTTATGTGTCAAGAACTCTTCTAAGTACTGAGGGATATACCATTGAACAAAACAGACAAACTCCCTGGCCCAAAGCTTACATTTCAGTAGGGGAAGAAAGACAATAAACATAATAAATTATATAGCATTTTAGGAGGTGGCATATGCTGTGAGGAGAAAAAATTAGAGTTAGGTAATTCGATCAGAAGTTCTGGATGGAGATACGGGAGGGGTTCCAGGTTTAAACACGTGGTCAGGGTAGGCCTTAGTAAGCAGGTAACATGTAAGCAAAGAGCAGAAAGAAATGAGAGAGTGAGTAGTGCCAATACCTTAAGTAAAAAGCCAAGGCCAAGGCTAAGTAAGGCCTTGAGGCAGGAACATGCCTGACGCGCTGGAGAACAGTGCCAAAGCCAGAATGGCTGGCACACAGTAAACTGGGGAGAGTTCTGGCCTTTGAAACTTGGAAGGATAGATTAGGGGCTCGGTGTGGGGCATGCTGGAGATGACTATTACATATCCAGTTTGAGGTATTTAATGTGTAGGTGGATATGTAAGTCTAGAGAAGAGAGGTATGTAGGTTTGAGATGTAACATTAGGAATCACCAGCTTTAGAGGGTGCTTATAGTCGTAAGACTGGATGGGACTCTTAAGAAAGTGAGGTCCAAGGGTGAACTCTGTGGCACTCCTCTGTAAAGATTTCAAGAGAAGAAAAAATATCTGCAAAGACGACTCAGAAGGAACTGCCAGAGAGGGAGGAGGAAAACTAAAAGAACACGGTATCACGGAAGCCAAATGAAGAAAGTGGTTCTAGAAGGAACACGTGACCAGCTACATCAAATGCCACTGTCAGATTAAGTAAGATGAGAACTGAGAAGTGACCACTGAATTTAGCAATTTGGAGTCACCAGTGAGCTCATTAACACGAGGAGGTCTGGCAGAGGGGTGTCAGTAAGAGTCTGGTTGCAACAGACTTCATTTGTTTCATTATGTGGCATACTTTCCACGAACACGGACAATTGTAATTTTTTTCCTTCTTTTCCTATGTTATAATTATTCTGTGTATATTAACTGAATTGTATTTCCACTCATTAAATCTAAAAAAAATTGGCTTTGTATTTTTGTCTTTTTAAATTTTCATTTTTTTAATTCATTTTGTTGATGATGAGGTGGGGGGAAAAATGGTCCTTTACCACACTTAGATTGAGACGTACCAGTCCAGGAGAGCTAGACAATAATTGGACTAGGAAAATGTTTCGTGATTGCCAAGTAGCATTAGGGGCTCACATGAGGTTTGCAGCTATTAGTTTAAAGACCATCAGCATGGTGGAGTGATTTTTCTCCAGATAAATGCTACACAGAAGCAAGGCAGGATGGGGGAGAAGCAGGATTTAACTGCACTATCATATCACACTGCCAAATGAGTATGATGATGCCAGACAAAGGCAAGGAATAGTATGCAAGGCAATGATGAGAATGACCATAAAATTCCGGCTAGGTGAAGAGGGATGAGAGGACATCAGAGGTAGAAGGGGTAGACAAGGTGAGAGGGTCAGTGGAGCAGAGGAGGAGGGCTGAGGGGTTGCTGGAAGGAATGAGCTAAAATGACAGGAGATGACGGCGTAGGGTAAGATGCACACATGTGCAGACATGGAAGTGGGGCAGGGGAGAGGAAAAGACTCTTGGAGGACAGGAGTTCAAGGACCTGAGAGTCATGAACTGGAAGAATCATGTCTCTGGATACTGGAATCATCACAAATTAAGGCTAGAGTCATGTTAGAGATCGTGATAATGAGCCGAGAGCAAAAATCAACAAAAGGAGGAGGAGACATGAATGGGGGTTGGAAGATGACTACAACATGAGGTTCGGAGTTTGGGCTTTTTGGGAAAAATGAGGGGGAATAGATAGGAGGCAGCCCTGAAAGGAGAAGGCGCCCACCACAGGCAGCATTCTCTGAGGGCCGTGGGAGAACAGCTGTCACTTGACAAGACCTCACAGGAGACAGTGTCCTCGGGGAAGATGCAAGTTCCCATAAGACCAGGACGTTAAGGACTCCTTCAGGAAGCGGTGGCTCAGACAGTTGATTTTGCTGCTGATGGATCATAAGCTGCAGAGGGCATAGTGAGAGTTTCAAGAGGTGGCAAAGGATGAGTGGGAGGCAGGGACAGAGTCGTATGCAGACTGTGGGAAACGAGAGGCTCCCTGGATGTCTAGGGCTACGCACGATGACTGGCATCGACAGGGATAAGTGCACAAGACATTGTTTTAGAAAATCATTCATCGTGGACAGTTATTTTATGATACAAAAAGGGACCCAGGCCTAGATTACTTGATTGGTTAGAAATGTTCAATTGATAGATTATACCTGGGTTCTGGACAAGGCATGCTTCTTGACCTTCTGTCATCTGTCTTTAGGCTGTTAAACTTCTTACGGGACTCAAGAGCATAAAGATGGCAAATGATCTGTTCACAGCACTCCTTATTAACAACTCTGAAAAAGGACTGCTGACAGAGTAGGTTGGTTGAAATGTACATTTTGAATTATCTGTTTATTCAAACTGGATAACTAGAAATCTTCTATACTAATATTCGCTCTACCAATTTAAATTATGTACCTACTTAATAAAAACACAGCAACATGTACTAGACTGCTCCAGAAAAGGCTGCCCTTTAAAAAATTATTTTAATAAAATTAAATTTAATAATATTAAAATATTATTTTACTTACTAAAATTGATATTCTATTTACAGATTTCTGCTTATTTTATATATATATAAAATAATTATATATAATTAATCTTTCTTCTTCATTGAATCAGACCTTTCTTCTCCTCTCCTATCACTCCTCTTCTTTGTCAAGATCGTAGTCACTCCTTTTTTTTTTATGCTGTAGAGGTTGGGAATAGGATGGTCTTATGGCCCTACCAATTCAGAATGATAACAACTGTGTTAAATCATCAATAAGCAAATAAATTATTTGGATGTGGAAGAATTTGCACACTAACAGTTTGAGGAGTAAAGTAGTAACAATATACGATAAGTTCAAGAGTTTTTTTTTTGTTTTCTTTTTTTTTAATTTAGAGAGGAACAGAAAGTTTACCTAGAACTAGAACTAATCACACACTGTCTGCCTCTCCAGATCTACCTTCTGCCCTTTTCTCCTCTGCCGTGTGTTTCAGGGAGCAAACCTCTACAGAACACATCAAAAGCAATCCTTCCCTCTAGTTTCAAGCTAGGTTTGGCAGGTAGGTAGCACTGGCAAGAGATCGGAAGGCAGGAGAAGTGCATTGGAATGTTTATTCTCCCTTGCTTCCTCCTTGCCGGCCATTTTTGTTTTGGTAGAGGCTGTGTTGTTGTGCATAGCCACAGCAACTGCCATGCAGCCCGCTCATGCAACTACGGTTCTCTGGGTTCTGGAAACATTGCTCCCTCCCCTGACCCTGAAGGTCTAGGGTGATAACTGCTTTCTGCTCTTGCTAGTTCGTGGGTGCTTCACCTCTCTTCAGTGGGTCCCTTACGCAGCCTACACCTCTGTAAGTAGTCCCTTCATTAAATCTCCCAACTAATCCACTGACTGTCCCTTTTGTTACTTGCTAGGAGCCAGACTGATACCATTTCTAATAGCCGGTCTGGGCCATTTCGGGGCCAGGTCTACATAATCCAATCCGTTCTCATTCCAAATTACTTGACTCAACATCTCTTCTTTCACTGTTTGACTGTTGAGGAACTCACATCTTCATGGCAACCGCATATCATTATGATGTCAGCGGCCCATGAGACTTACGTACAGTGTATTGTCCATAAAGCCTCGATTTTCATAAATGTGACTTTGAAAATGCAAATAAAACTGGACGATTTCAGGCGTTCGGTCAGAAAGGGAAATGGCTCTTCTCAGGAATCCCCGTCTCACCTCCTTCTCCTTGTTGAGCAACACCAGCTGGCTGTCTGTGAGGATGCAGTACTTCCGCTCCCACGCTGTCGTCTCAGTGTAGGGTGACTGGCCACATGACAGACGGTGGGTAGGTGGCCCTTTCACATCTGTGCGACAAATATGAAAAACAAAAGGGGCAACTTATTGTCCTGCTGAGTAAACTGGAGTTTCAAATGTAAGATTCTTCAAAATCAAATCAAATAAAGAGATGAGTCTAGACATGAGTCCCAAGAGTAAACTGAAAACTTTCTCTTAAGAAACTAAAAACTTACATACAGAAGTAAAAAGTGGCCTACAGTGTGCAGAAAAAAGGGCTGAAACACTCAAGGAAAAACTGTTAGCATAAACTCGACACAGTAATCGCTGCTGTAATTTGCATTGAAATACTGGGAGATCGCTTCACAGCAAAACCAGCATCATTCGAAATAAAGAGGTGGAGATGACTCAGAGACAAGAGCAAAAGACGGAGCCCCTAGCCTTCAGGAGGAAGATGATGTTGCATGTATACTTTGAGAGTCCTGTTGACCCAGAACTGAAGGGGTGAAGTTACTGGCAGCCTATGCCTTCAAAATGGCTATATTTCTAGCCACTCACAAGAATTAGAAATGTTTAAACTATAGCATATTACCACAAGAGGCCAGTAATATCTTAAAATCATAGGAAGCAATTCACTCAAGGAAAGAGCTACACTATTACGATCATATCTCTTACAGTTGGAGGTATACAGCGTCAAAGCTCAATGTCTCAACTCTTCTAAATGTCTCATTTCCCTATTTAATACCAAATGTTTACTATTACTCTGTTACTTTAAAATTTTTTGATATAAACTGTTCATTTATTTGGGCTGTTGTAAAACTCAGAACATATCTTAATCATAAGTACACATTAGATCCATTAAATAAGACTTTCATGATGGTTCAATACATATTAAAAGTTCTTTAGCCATGAAGGACTAATTACTCTCAGGAAACTACTTGCAGGGATCATTTAAAATGCATTAGTTGTTATGCTAGAGGCATGCCTCGACTGAGGAAATGAGAAAAGGAACAGCTAGGCGCGCAGGAGAGTTGTAAATCATAAATAAGCACATTTTATTTATTAAATGAGCATTTTCATTACTGTTAATTTCTATAGATTTTTAGTCTTTTTATCACAGGATGATGGGTATTCCTGGTATTGAATGGCTTCATGGAAATTAAAATTATTTCTTAGACATTTTATACTATAATTACACAAACATGCAGAATTATAGCCAGAGTCCTATAGAAAGTAAATGACAAGCCAGTAATTTAGAGTAGTTCGGTGTATGTCCATCTTGCGTCTCCCTGTGTCCATTATCTTCGGTGCTCGTTGTGGCTTAACTTCCCTGGCTCTCTAAAAGTCGGTCTAAACTTGCTGTTCTCCATGTTTTGGGGGACTTATCGACAACCCTCCAAAACAATTCAAAGGCCAAGAGCCAATAATGTTACTAGGGCTTGGCTGGACATGTTACTAATTCTTCAAGTTCACTATTTCCTCCCTGCTCCTGTTTTTCTGCTTCTAACTCCCCTGCACAATGCACAGCAGAGCATGCTCCATCTACAGCTTCTCTAGTCCACACCAGCTCTCGCCCTACCCTCTGCTCTCCCCTCGTATTCTAAGCATCTTAAATTATTTTAAAGGTTTTTTTATACTTCAGAATTTCCTAAAATGATCACAAAGAGCTCTAAAGGAACTAAGCCTTTTTTAACACTGTAAGAGACTCCCGCCTATACTTAAAAGCCATATCAAAGCTGATTTTCTTCGCATAATTTGGACAAACAACTGAGTTAGATTTTTACCACAATGTAGGCCTATTTTTAGAGCAAATACCAAAACTACCTCAACAGAGAGGGATACACCTACTTTATGTGGAAATGTGGTGGTTTTGTGGCCTAGACACGTTCTCAGTCAAATAACTAACCTTTTTATGTAAGTTAGCCATGGGTGACTTAAACTGCACACCACTTGCCCATTGAAATTTAATTTGAACAGCAATCTTATGATCGACAGCAAGAAGACATTGACAGACTCTGTACATAAAAATTAGAATTTAGGATACTATATTTATAGCATAACCCAGATTTCCTGACAAAATATAAATCTGCATCAGCGCTGGATTTCCCTGTGTCAGCCTGAGCAATTCTCTTAAAGTCTCCCTGCCTCTCACATTCTCCCTTTCTGCAGCCTGAGCTTTGTTTGCAGTTCCTTCAGGAGATTGTGAAGAAAGATGTCTCACACAGAACATCTGGAAACCCTGCACTACTCCCCAGAGCTAAAGGCAGAATGAAGAGGGAGCAATAACTGTCTATTTAAAACCTTTCTGTCTAAATTATGAGATTGAGTAGCCTTTTATAAATTTTATAGTTTCACTTTTTTTTTTTTTAACTATCTAATGCCTACTTTTTGATAATTTAATGAGAATGTGTAACAAGGGAGAAAACAAGAAAGAAGTTAGAATAAGTGACTTTTTTGGTTCTTTTTAGCATTTCTGGGTTAAGGTTTAGAAGGCATTTTAAATAACAAGATAAAATAAGATTTTCAAATAACCTATAGATTTAATTTATTCATTCTATCATGTCCTCATTTCATTTGGCTAAATAAAGGTTTAATAGTACATTTGTGAAGCCTGTATACTAAGACTATATTAACAGGACAAGCTTAGATGAATGCCCTACTTCATCTACTGATTTCCCCAAACTCTCTCTCTTTCTCTCTCTCTCTCTCTTCTTCCCTTACTCCCTTCTCACCCTCCTTCTCTCTCTTACTGCTCTAGTGACATACTTCTGATTTCTGACTTCCAATAATATTTAGTGTATAAAATTCACTAGAGAAAAGGATAACTAACTTAAAATTATAAATTAGCATCTTAATAGCAAAGTTGGAAAAAAATTCAGGTTTGCACTGTCTCGTTCCTGTAAGGATACTAAGGACATTGGATGCTGGCCTTATTATAAAAATTGAATAATTTAAGAAACATTGAAAAGAATCAGAGGTTACTCAATGGACCGCTTTGGAAAGCACTGCTCTAAGGCTGGTCATTATCACACAGACTAGCAGCTTTCAGATATTTTTGATATCTTCAAAGCGCTTTTGTTTATGTAGATTATATTAATCAATAGTTACCATATTAGAAATCAAAACAGAATTTTAAAAATATTTATTCATTTAATGATAGCAACAAATCTATTGCATGTTAATATAAATAACACATTTTTAATGAGATGTAACTTCTCAAAAAATTAAGTGAGAGGAGTAACACTCTTTTAAGTTTTACAAATCTCTTTTAAGTCTGGCTGAATAGAAAAATCTGTTTCAACACACAATCTATTGCTTTATATTGTTTGGCTGAAGTATATGAAGGAAATCTGGACTCATGTGGATACGTAGTCAGAAAAAGGAAGAGTATTTTAATAGCACTTTAGGTAATATTTTTAATACTATGCCAAAACCTGACAAGCAGCTGCTTCTTAAAAGTGAATAAAATGTGGAATCTGACACATCAATGGACTTTTCATACTCTGTTAAAATAAAAACCATTGGTCTACTTTGTCCTTTGAATGGATCTTTTACCCATATGCGTGAGTTTGTAACATTATGTACTGATCATCTAGAAAATGTTGGTTCATTTAGTTTTGCAGATTTTCTAAATGTTGACACTTTTCAGTATATAATGTCAAAAAATCACATTCCCTAACCTTTAGGTACTGATCTCATCAGAAAAGTCTTTAAGTAATGGGAGCAGTCAAGCTCAAGGTGATAGATTTGTTTTCAAAAATAATGATTTTTATTTTTAGTCTTGAATTTTGTCATTGGCAATAAATACTGTTGTTTTTTTCCCCCTTAAGTGACACACATTTATGTCTTCTTTTTTCCAGAAAATGTCTACCAAATAACCAAGACTGAATAACTATAGTCTGTTTTTCAGTTGTTCTTTCAAGTAAAAATGGTGTTTCATGAAAAACGAGCGGCAAGTTCAGCTCGCACGCGCTTTGCACAAATGCTTTCCGTGGCGCTATCTATGCATCATACTTTGGTACGCAGCTATAGGTACTTCCCATGTCATCAAACAGAATGTTAAAAAGATGGGTTGAGATTTAATAAAATTATGAATTTTCGATGAGTTCTCAGGGATGTTCTTAAGTAAAACTGGCTTTTTTTTTTCCTACTGTATATGGCAGAGAAGAATGCAATGACTGCTGGTATATACTGGTGCCACTGACTTGATTCCGGCTACTGCATCAATAGTTGTATTTATAATTGCTTTTGTATCATCAGTGCAAATGTCAACAGTTTTTTTTTTTTTTTTAAAAGGCAACTTTTATAGGAGCATAGTTTTAACCTAGCAGATCAAGGGGA
Source organism: Pteropus medius (assembly GCF_902729225.1). Classification (NCBI taxonomy): domain Eukaryota; kingdom Metazoa; phylum Chordata; class Mammalia; order Chiroptera; family Pteropodidae; genus Pteropus; species Pteropus medius. The sequence continues at coordinate 8,965,349 of NW_024349225.1, forward strand.
TCCTCATATTCTAAGGTTCCACAGACCATACTTTAAAAACCATTGCTTGGACAAAAGGAAGCCAATAAAGGATTCTAAGAAAATCTGGCAATAGTTTGTAAGATGAAGTAAGTGGAGAAAAGACCAGAGGCCATATACAATGAATGGGGGACTAATGTAATGACCTGGGCAAGGGATGATTAGGGTCACAGATTGATGACAGTGGAGAGAGATTTCATGATCCATAGTTTGAAATAAGAATCAATAGCACTGGTAACTCTAGTTGTCTGTGATAGAACAGCACAAAGGAGATGAGAAAATGAGAGAGCAAGCAATACAAACACAGACTGATAAATGCTCATTAAAGCAGGTTATATAACTGTAATTCTGCTTTAGTTTTAGTAGGGAAGTCCAAAATACAAGTTTTTCAAAAAAAGAAGAAAGAAACCTAAAAGGCAAACTTGAATTTGAAGGATTCGATGTCATGCATTATATCCAAATCATTTCAAACAGCATTCAAAGTTGTCCCTTGGTATCCATGGGGGACTGGTTCCAGGACCCTGCAGATACCAAAATCTTTGGATGCTCAAGTCCCTTACATAAAATGGTGTAGTATTTGCATTCATATGGCTAAAGCAGGCCATGCCTACACACCACTCACGTGGATTCCGCCTAGTGCTCAGTGTGTGGCAAATTCAAGTACTGCTTTTTGGATTTTTTTAAAAAAATATTTTTGATCTGCAGTTGGTTGAATCTGGATGTGAAACCCATAGATACAACGGGCCAACTCTACCGGCTTATTTAGTCTACCTGTAAATTTAAGTCAAACTTTGGGCCTCTTCAAATGCTAATATAAATTTAGTAACCACTTGGCAAGGAGACAACAATAACAACAACAGCAAAAAACTTTTGTGGAGTTACCCCCCGCCCCCTTGTAACCAAAGAAGGGAGCATCATGGCCTGTCACATCACTTGACAAGGAAAATAAACAAAATATGATAGAGCTGGAAATTCCATTAGGCATATCTATAAATACTCACAAAGTAACTTTTCTCTGAGTGGGGAAGCATCCTGTCTCTTCTTGATTTAGAAAGCATCTCAAAAGACGTACAGTAGGAGAGTAAATAAAGGGATCTGATTGGAAGCAGAAATAGGGGTAAAGGGGAGTGGAAAAGACTAAGTCTCTGACCCAAATATGGAGAATGTCAAAGAAAAAAATTGCTGTGGGAAATTTTATTTTTGTATCTTATAACTCCTTAGAAATTCATCTGCATTGCATTTGAACCACATCATTTACTAATCACATGTTTTTAAAAATTCCAACCTAAGTTACATGCAATTATTAAAATCCCAAACCTATTTTCTACCATCTAAAACAAGCTTCACAGAGGATTCTATAGAAAGGCTCCTCCAGCTAACACAAACCCAAATGTTTCATTCAGTTGTGAAAGCCTATCATGGATTCTTAGTACCAACCTAAAAAACAAAAACAAACAAGCAAACAAACCAACCCATAGTTTTGGGACATCTATCTACATAGGGGAGATCTCGCTACATTAAAAGAGAAACACATTTCTAACAAGTAGTTGTAAACTGCAGGAGCCTAAACTACTGTAGAAAGATGTGTGTGTGTGTGTGTGTGTGTGTGTGTTTATTCCTATGCCAGAGCTAACCTGGTTCTGAATTTGGTTAGAACTCAAAGTCAAAGTATAAGCATTCTTTAAAAAGTCTCAGAATTGAAGTGATCACTTTCTTTTAGAGGTAAAAAATATATTTAAATAACTTTAAAAAGAGCCATAGTACTTTAGCTAAGAACATAACAATTTCCCTACATACACAAAGTGCTATTTTTCTCTTCTCCAAAATATTCAAAATAATTTTAACAGAAATTCAACATGACTTGTATTAATAAGGGAAATAACAAGCTATGTTTTTAAACGGCAGTTATTTGTTTTTCTGATAAAAAAATCCTTGTTCTGCCACACAGCTTAAAAATTGTGCTATATGCCTGGCTATCTTTAATAGCCTATTTCCACAACAATAGAACTGTAGAGTTGCCATGTGGAACTGATTCTTAATAACGTCAGTAACTGTAATAGGCTGCTTAGGAGCAACCCACTAGATAGTAGAGATACAACAGCAAATTATGTTACAAATGTGTTAATGCTACTATCCCAGACCTAATGTAGCCGGCATTGATTACTGCCTATTAATATATTTTAAGTCATTCTCTTTCATTCTTAAAGTATAGAAAGGAAAGACAAAACCAATCCAATAAAATGAAGTTTAATTTTACTTATTTCATCCCCCATTATCTTTCCATCCTCCATATTCTGTCAAAATGTCCAAAAATACTTTGCCTTCCATAATAAACAAAAATTTTTCTTGGGTTGTTAACCACCCTAACACCAGTGCCTGTGAACTCCGCTTTGTCCTGACATACAATGAACCGCTGGGCTGGTGAATTACGTTACAGTGCATACGAATCAGTAGCCCCTGTAGATTTAAATACGGTCACACTCAACTTGGTGAGTAATAAGGGTACTGAGTAATAAATAAATGACTGCATTTGTTTAAGATATAAACTCGTTAGGACAGAAATGTTTGCCTTTATGGGAATACAAGTTTTAATCCTTATCATGAATTCACTGACTCCATAACTATTTGTTATGAATTTATATTGTGTCTCACGTATGTTAACCTCAGGGAACCATCTGAGTTTCCTTCTCAACGACAGAGGCATCATTGCCAAGCTACCTACCACTGGTGTCTAGTCAGTCAGCCTCCTACGCGTGCCATCACCCTTTTTAAGAGTAAGAGAGGGCAGGTAGGGGACGACACGTGCCACTTCTTCATGGTGAGTCATTTCCTTCAGTCTAAGGCTTATGAACGCGTCCTTTCGCTGTCTCCCTTCTCCGTCCCCGCAGCACTGGGACCTTAGCGCGGGGGCTTTACCTCAGCTTCACCACGGGCCCGGTGAGTTATCCGGTAACAGTGTAGTAAGTTCCTTGAAGGCAAGATTCACAGCAGACAATCAGATGTTCGATAAAAGTAACACTTCTCTTTGCAGAAGAACCAATTTTATTTTGATGCTATTACCTAAGTCATCTTTTAAGAAGATGGTAAGGACAGAAAACAATTCCTCTGATGGTTCCACTTGCTTCTCCCGTCCGCATCACCACTAAGTACAGTTGGCCCTGCACCTGACCGCATGTGTCGTGAAGCAGCAGGCAGAGCTGATCACATGGGTTCCTTCCACTTTTTAGACATGTATTAGAAGGAATAAGTCCCATAATCCCCACACTGGGCCAAGCACTGCTTAAGCAATTAGACCGATTAGGTAACTGAATAGAATGTTATGAATGATGCCAGCGCCAAGATGACAGATGACAGTCAATCACAGCCTGCTTTCCCATTCTAATAGACCCCTCACATCTATAGTTTATACTCTAACCTAATCAGAAAAGTATAAAATATTCAAATAAAATCATTTATATATCAATCCTTAAGAAAAATCAAAGGTCCATATGCAAATTTTTCTTAAATAGTCAAGTATGGTGCAAATTTGAAAAAAGTGTAAGAAAATACTAGTATGGCCCTTAAAATATAACCAGGGTATTACATAAATGATCAAAACTCAAGATCCTTTTCATGTCTCACGTTACTGGTAAAAAAACGAACCGTACTAAGAATTCATCTCAAACACCATTTAATACTCATTCTTTTTGCTCTATTTAGTACCTCTTCCTATATTAATATATCCCCACGCTTGCCTCTTTTTAAATTGAATCTCATCACTTTCTTTTAGAAGCAGCTGCTGTGGGGAAAGAATTAGAGCTCTTAAAGGAATACGATTTTAGTGCAGAAGAGAAAAAAGAGTGAACGGTTTTCCACTCTGGAGAGAGAGATCAGTTTCGGAGGTTTTAGCAATTGGTTGTACAGCCGATACTGTGATATTATCTCTCTATTTAAGTGAGCAGGAAAAGGCAAATTGCATTAAAAATAAAACTTACCAGCATTAAAAAATTTTAATAGCTCTACCTCTCTCCACAGTATCAACTGGAAGGAATACAAAGCTAAATATGTACCTTTTCTGAACTGTGACCTGTTTGAATCATAAGTCGTTGAGCTTACAGTGAAAACTATCAAGGAGATCATATAGGCTTCTCTAGAGAATTCTATCAGTCACTCACTGGTAAATCACCAACCCAATTCAATCAGCTTGATCATGAAACAACTTAGCTCACTTAACGTTCCAAGTGGAAAACCTTTCTTTTCATCAAAAACCACTGACCTTAAGTGAGTAGGAGGCAACGAACACCTACAATATGAGACTATAAAGCAGTAAAAGCATTTAGTTTTTTCTCTTCAACACAACCGACGCAAATAGAACAGACATCCCCTTATCCAAATCTACTCCATTTCTGAAAATGGTGGTGGAGGGAAATGTAAGTACAGGTCACCCGCTGAATCCATGCATTCAACCAACAGAGACTAAAAATATTCGAAAAAAAAAATGTTACTGCGGACGTGGACTATGTAGTTAGGCCTGTGGTGGCTTCTCCTGCAGTGAACATGTATAGACTTTTGTTCTTGTCAGAAAATATTCCAGAAAGTAGAACAAAAAGACAGAGATGAACAAGAAAAAAGAAAGAGAAGAAAATTGAGACGCCAATCCAGAAAATTCAACATAAAAATAAACAGAAGAGGAAATTCTTAGTAAAATTTCTCAGTACTGAACAATGTAAGTTTCCAGACTGAAACCCACTAAGAGCCCAGCAAAATTAATGGAAACAGATGCCCACCAAAACACATTACTGAGAAAAAGCAGTGTACATGCAAGATCTCAGGAATAATGGATCTAGACTTCTTAAGTGTAACATGATTTTGGAAGACAATGGAGCAATGCCTTTAAAATTCCGAAAGAAAATTATTTCTAACTTGGATGACTCACAAAGCTAAACTAACAGTCAAATGCAAGGATAGAATAAAGATGTTTTTAGATATTCAAGGTCTCAAATGTTGCCTGCCATGCACAGTTTCTCAGGAAGCTACTGCAGTATATCCTCTTTTGAAAAGAGGAAGTGTGGGCCGCCATAAAAAAATACCACGCACTGGGTGGCTATGCAACAGAAATTTATTTCTCCACAGGTTTGGAGGCTCGGAAGTCTAACATCAAGGTGGGGGCCAGTTCTGTTCCTGGTGACAGCTATCTTCCTGGCTCACAATCACCTCACATGACAGAGAGAAAGAGCAATCTCTTCCACTTCTTCTAAAGGCACCACCTCTATCAGATTAGGGCCCCACCCTTATGACTTCATTTAGCCTTTATCACCTCCTCACAGGTTCTAGCTCCAAGATACAGCTACATGGGTGGTTAGGACTCTAACACAAAATAAATTTGAGGGAAATACAAACATTCAATCTGTAACTGGGAGTAAACCAAGAAAACAGAACGCGTACAATAAACAACTAAACAAGACAAAAAACAGGCACTCCAACACAGGAGAGAAGCAAAGGTGTCTCCAAGTGATGAAGAAGAGAAAAAGAGAAACAGGAGGCTGGTAAGTATGCGCCAGATACAACAGTCCTGATTGACGCAGCTTGACGAAAGAGCCCGACATGCCAGAGGCTGTCGTCCCATACTTTCTGCTATTGTACCATCTTTAAAAACTCCTGGAGGATGTCCTTGAAGGAAACGAGGTAAATAAAAGAGAAGAAGACTTAGGATGCAGGAAACAGGGCTTCCAACGTAAGTGAAAGGCAAAGGGAAAACAGCAAAAGAAACACCTGGGATGACAGCTATTCGGGAACAGTGCTAAATACAAGACTAGGCGGACCCCATGGAGGCGATCACCATGAAAAGAGAAAACAAACAAACTAAAGCTTCATCTGACAGATTACTGACATTACTGACCTTGAGTAAAACTGTACTGCAAGACTACAAGAAGGTTTGGGAAGAATCACTAATAGGTGCAAATGAAAAAACAAGACAATTATTAACCTCAGGAAAAAAAGAAGAAAAAGGAAATGCGATAATGCTATTCAGCCATGCCCAGTATAGCTGAATATTGATTTTAATATATATATTTTTTAACACCGAGTACTGATTTTTTAAAAATTGAATTGAAGACCATTTAAAAAAAATACTGATTTTTTATTGAATGCTAATTGAACACTGAACACTGATTATTAAAAAATATATAACAACGGTAAAGAAGTTGGGATGATTGTATATGACAGCAAAATCCTGATCCGGCATAACAGAAAGTCAATGAAAAGCTCTAAAATTCATGAATTTAAAGATAGTGGTATATACATACTATTTAGAATTAAGGAGATGTGTAAATGCCAGAGGAAAAAGCTAGAAGAGTCCAAAGTTTTTGTCTCAGAAAAAGAACAGGGCGAGGAAAACTAATGTGTCCTGTTAAGAGCAGAGATCTCAGTCGAAAGAGCAGAGAACCAATTGATAAATGAGCAAAAGACTTGAACAGCCAATTCGAAAAGAAATCCAAATGTCCAATCAACGTGTGAAAAGTGCTCAACTTCATTAACCAACGGAGAAAGGCAAACTGAAACCATGGCGAGATACTGCCGTGTACCTACCAGAAGGGCTAAAAGGGAAAAGACACGAAGTCTGGTGAGGAGGCGAGCCAACTGCAGGTATGAGAATGAACTGGTGAATCACTCAGGAAAACTGCTCGACAGTACTTACTACACCTGAACACACGTGTGTCCCGCAATTCTACTCCTAGATATACGCCCAACAGAAATGTGGACACATTTTCACCGAGAGAGGTACAAGACTGCACACCACAGCACTGCTCAAATAGTCAAAACTGGAAATAACCCCAGATGTCCACCGATAGCAGAATGGATAAGTAAATTATGGTAATCCATAAAATAAAATAATATATACCGATGAGAATGAACTGCATGTAATGACATGTATAACACAACTATAATATTGAGCACAAGAAGTCAGACATAAAAGATGCATAATTTTGCTTACATAAAGTTCAAAAATAGGTAAAATCCATCTATGATATAAAAGCGTCGTAGTTACTCTTCGGACATGCAGTGACTAGGAAAGCGCATAAAGTGGGCTTCTGGGATGCTAGTAATATCCTGTTCCTTCAGCAGGGTACGAGTTACTTAGGTATGTCTCCTTTATGCAAATTCTTTAAGCTACATCAAGCCATAGAATCTGTGCACTTTTCTCAGTGTACATATTTCAATAAAAAATATCCTCAAAAAATCCCAGTTATATTATTTATAAGTTGTGTGACCTTGAACAAATTAATCGATCTAATTGAACCTCTACTTCTTCATCTTTAAAACAGAGATGACAAAAGACCTACTCTCATTGGGATTTCTGCGAGGTTCAAATTAGATAATACACAGCAAGTGCCAAGAAAGTGCTTCACGCATACTGAGCACACAATAGAAGGTTGTGATTATTATTAACCATCTGGGAATTGAAAAGGAGAAGGAAATTACTATATAGTCCCATTTCAACCAAATGTGACTTAAATGAAACACGAATTCAGCTGTGTAGTCACACGAGTAGACTCAAATTTACCTTTGCTATTTCCATGACTTTTGGCAAATGATTTAACCTCTCTGAGACTCCCTTTTCTCAATAATAAAAGGGAATAAGATCACAGGTTTGTGTGTGTGTGTTTAGAGATAATTTTAAAAAGACTAAAAGTGGAAGACAGTTCCAAACAAAGAGTGAAACTACATGTCTATATTTTCACGTGTGCATATGTGCACGTGTGAATGCATGAGTTACTTAAAAATATGAAGGCAAGTACTAGAACAAATCTCCAAGGTTTTTTTGAAGACAGATGCCTCTATGGAACAGAAACTTGCTAAGTCAATGGGCGGGGAAGCGAATGCTCTTTTCATTTCAATTCTCGTAGGACACACCTGCAACTATGTACATCTACTGCTTTGATTTAAGATTAAAATTTAAAATAACATCATTCACGTGAAAAATATGTAGCTATGTTCAACCAAATGAGAAAGTGGTTAAAGGGAACCTCTAAACTAAATTGATCGATATCAAGCTCATGGACAAAAAAGAAAGTTTAAACCACTTCAACACAACCATAATTCAACTTCTCTATCATGGGTACAGCATGTGGGTGGCATAGAGATGCTTTCAGTAGGTCCACAGATGCTTAACTTCCTCTATTATTAGTTAGAAAAGCACCTGTTACTAGGAAACTGCCTATTTTTAACTAGATCAAGTCTACATAAAGACCCTAGGAACCAGAAAAGAAATGTTGGCTATAAGGCTTTTTTTTTTTTTTAAATTAATATCTAAATAGCATTTGGAACATTGGGCTGAAACTTCTGCTTCTCACATGGCTCTCTAAGGTGACAATAACTCACAGTGCCCCGCACATACCGAGCCTGCTAGCAGTCTTACATAGAGCCGCTTCACACAACTCGATCCTGGTTTTCAACACATGTAAATCATTTACAAAGATCTTTGAGAAGAGGCTACCAAAGCAGAAATCTGGCAGATTGAAGCTAAGAGTCATGGCAGAACTCACAGCCCCAATATAGGTTACTTGATTGAGTTTACACACTAGAAAGGACTGAAAACAATTTCTCAATTTCCAGCACACAGACAAAAAAGTGCTCAGTAAATGTTAGCGCTCATCATCACTGTCATTGAGAGGCATCATTAAGAACAAAGACTCTGGAGTCAAATGGCTTCAAAAGAAATCCCCGCTCTGTCCCGTACTGGCTGCAACACTCTAGTCAAGATGCTGCTTGGTGCCTCAGTTTCCTCATCTTTAAAATGGGAACAATATAGTTTCTACCTCACAGGGATGTTGTGAGGATTAAAAGAAATTTCAAACACTTAGAACAGAACCTGACATATTGTAAGCCTTCAATAAACGTTACCTCTTATTCTTTTTACTTCACACATTTGAAGTAACAAATTTGTTTCTTATTCCAATTCAAAACTATCAATGCTAAAAATATTATAATAAAATGTTAGAGGAAAAAACTGATTTAAACTGTGAATGAGCTTCAGGATTATATAACGTATAGAAGTAAATTTTCCTTGAAAATATTCTGGGGAAAAAAACCCCAAAGTACATAGGTTTGCTCTAACAAAAGGAAACCTCCATCTGGTATACCATTGGACAGGTTCTGGTACGCCACCGTGCCGAGAATCTGCACATTGTTCTTGATGCAAACTTTATAAAGCGAGCCAATAAACCTACAGCCTCTTGGCCATAAAAAAATTAGAAGAATATAAGGGTGGAAACACATTCTTTTATTTAGGCTGGTTTAGTAAACGTAATGTACCATCATTTAGGTCAGTCTACCAATTACCTCTGAGAGAGAGAAAGAGAGAGGGAGGAAGGGAGGAAGAATATTTTTAATGGCACTGTTTTAATCTAACCAATTCGTTCGAATACTCCAAGTTCTATATGTCTCTTACCACTGCACAGCTGATGGTTAAATTTAAGAGTAGCTAATCCTCATCTGTTTTTCTTCAAGTTTCAGTTTGTACAAAAATGTTCATATACTTCGCAAATGCAATCACAAGAATGTAAAACAATGAGAAATTTGGTGGCTGACGTTTTTTGCTTTTTTAAAACAGCTGAATCCAAACTCAAAAGATTAAGGAACGGCTATTAAGGCTCTCATTGCTTTGTAAAATTAAAGCCTGAGAGAATTCTCTTTCTCTTTCCCTCCCTCCCTCCACTCCCTCGCCCCCCGCCCCCCTCAAGCCTCAATTCCTAAGGGTATTCAGGTGCTTTTCCCAAACTATATGCACTCCTCTGCAGGTCCACAAACAAGAGATCCATTGTGTGGATCTGTAAATTGCATGACATCACTGAAACACAAGCACCAACTGGAATCACAAACAGTTTACGTTTCCAGGGATACCAGGCACTTTAAATACCCTGCAGTCACACAAGGCCCAGGAGCCGGACCTCCCTCACACCACCAGGAGCCTGCCCACTCTCTCTCTATTCAGTCATTGTTTCCAACAGAGAAAGGACATTGATTTTGCTCCGACAATTCCTCCGAATAATAGACTCAGCAACATTCCTCAATCATTCAATTATTCATTTTTATATTCTCAACATAATGACAGCAAAAAAGAAGAGGAAGAATTTACACAGCCTATTAATAGAGAGACTCTCAGAAGGCCAGCGTGGAGTCCTTTCATGAAAGTTCACATTACAGATTTTTGAAATGCACTGCACATAAACACTTCTGATTAATCCCCACAGTAATGTTCCTCTGTTATGGAGTACCCATTTACTAATGCAGAAGAAAAATTTCTTTCTTGTATGCCTTTCCTAGAAGTTATTTTTCTTAATATTAGCCTTGAACTCACATATGAATTTAGTATATAAACCTGTTTGTTCTAACTACTGCAACACAGAAACACAGGCTAAGTGTGAGGTGATTAAGTATGTTATTGTTAAAAATCAAACAAGTTTATAATCCTTCATAAAGTTCTCTTTAAAAAGGTTATATAAAGGGCTAAATTGTTATGAGGTCAATACCTAAGCTCTTCTCTAATATCTGTCTATCCAGAGTTAGACCTCACTAGTTATATTATCTTCACGACAACTTTATTTGTGGAATGTTTTCCATTCATTACATGTGCCATCGAGAGGTTTGACAGTTTCAGAGTTCTTATTTTTCTGTTTAGGCGATAAATATTTTAAACACGTATTTCTCAAAATGCAGGCTGGAAAGTGACAAGAAAAATAGAACTCATAGAAACTGCAATTAGAGTTTCCAAGAGCTGGGTGACGATGCTGGCGGTGGCAGGGAGCTGGAGCTGTGAGAATGGAAAGCCATACCTTGTGGCCTCTCTCCTTACATCACCTCACTTTCAGACTGCGACAATGGCAAGATAACAGGGCAAAGGAAGTTTCTATTTAGCCATTTTTGTATTTTTAAAAATAACATTTATTACCGGCTCTTTTGGGTGAAGATTGTATTTAATTCAAGTTATTAAGTACTGAGGATATTTTAAGGAGCTTATACATTGCTATATATTACATTGTTCTAATCTTTAGAAAAGTCAGAATCTTATGAGTGGTTTAACTTCTTAAAATGTTTTTTTACTAAACAGTAATGTGAAGAATTGAAAGACGTGTATAAAAGGTCAATTACAAGACCCTCAAAATACAGAGAGAGAAAAATTTAAGATCTATTTTTACATTAGAAAGCCATTGTTGGCTTTATATAAGTCCCTTAAAGCCTCCAAAAGTAACAAATATTGCCTTGTCATCAATGTCCATATGGTAATTAATAAGGAAGGATGGAGAAAGGTATCTATTAAATTTAATGAAGCACTAATACAATTTTGAAGCAAAAGAAAGTTTAAAATACAATTCTCAATGGCAATACTCAGAACAAAGAACCAGATCATGGGTTCTGTGCTTTCTAATTCACTGTCAAGTTGAATTTTGTGAGGGTGTATATCTTTATCAAGCCAACATTTATATGTAGTACATGATTGCAAACTTCTTGTAAATGATGGTATGACTATTAGGAAACTAAATTTCCAGATATTTTAGTCGTTACTTATTTAGGATATAGGAAGACTTCGAGTTATGGAAATATAATAATGCAAAATAATTTTACTTATAAGCTAGCATGTTTTTCTTCTTTGGAAGACTCTAAGGTTTTGTGTGAACCACACATCTAATTGATTTTAAAGGCCAAGGTCAAAACACATAGTGTTAAACATAGTGAAAAGTGAAATACATTGAGATATCTTAATTGTAATCACCTTAATCAAGAATAAGATAAATAAAAATGACCCTAAAATCACAAAATCAACCATTATATTTCTCCCTTCCTTAAAACTAAAAATAAAAAAAAAAAGGCAAACATCCCTATTAACTTATTTTCTAAAGAACCATTGTCTTTTATATGTGTTTCTTTGGTTTACTCTCATGTCATCTTTCATATTCAGGTTTAAATTTCTACCTAGCAAATGATATTTTTCATGTCACTGACACAATTTGATTTGTACTGCGCATAAGTCTCAATGAAAACTCTATAAAATGTTAACAAAAGTTAAAACTGTTGAAGAAGACTAGAAACATATACATGTGAGATAAAAGAAACCAAACTTTCTTGGATCTCCAAGTATGCTAAAATAACTTATCAAATTTATTTTTAAAAATAACAAAATTGACACCTATTAGGAAGGCAAAACAAAGCTCACATTTTAGGCAACTTGTAAGATCACTGAGTCTAAAATAGAAAACTTTTTTTCAGCAACTCAAACTGCAAAGGCTGTTTGTAGCTATACTCTATATTCTAAAGTCTAAAAAGCAGTACAATGGTTTTACAACAAAAAACATCTGTGATATCAAAATGTTTGTTTTACCTGGAAAGACACATTTCTTTTATAACAGCTTTATTGAAATATAATTCAGAGAATAAATCCACCCATTTAAGCCATATTCAATGGTTTGTAGTATATTTACAATCTGTACCACCTCCGTTGATTTTAAAACATTTTCATCACCTCAAAAAGGAGTTGCATCATGCTTTAACTATCACCCTCAATTTCATCTCAACTCCCTCAGCCCCAAGAAAGCACTGATCTATTCTGACTCTACATATTTCCCTATTCTAGATATTTCATATGAATGGAATCACATAATATGTAGGCTTTCAGTTGGCATAACATTTTTTAAGACTCATACATGTCGTAGCAGGTTATTAGTACACCATTGTATGAATATACCACATTGGGTTATCCATTCATCAGTGAACATATACCTGAGTTGTTTCCATCCTTTGGCTCCCATGAATAATGCTGCTACAAACATTCATGTACAAGTTTTTTACATAGACATGTGTTTTTATTATTCTTGGGTAATTATCTAGAAGTACAACTGTTGAGTCATATGGTTAATTTATGTTGAATTGTTTGAGGAACTGCCAGGTTGTTTTCCAAAGCAGCTACACCAGTTTACATTCCTACCAGCAGTGTATGAGGGTTCCAATTTCTCTACAGCCTCATCAATATTTGCTATTTTCTGACTCTTAGATCCTAGCCATCCAAATATGTATGAAGTGGTATCTCATCGTAGAGTTTTATCAACTTTAATGAGGTATAACTGATATATAAAAATTGTAATATATATGAAGTGTACATGATGACTTGATATACATACACATGGTGAAAGAATTCCCTCCACTAACATAGCCACTACCTCACGTAATTACCTTTTCATTTTGAAATGAGGACACTTAAGTTCTACTCTCAGAAAATTTCAATTATACAATATAGTATTATATTCACTGTCATACATTATTAGATCCAAAAACCTTATTCATATTATAACCCAAAGTTTGTACACTTTTACTGACCTCTACTTATTCCCCCAACCCCAGCCCTGGCAATCATAATTCTATTCTGTTTCTATGAGTACGACTTTGCTCTTTTTTATTAGATTCCACAAATAAATGATACTAAGCAGTGTTTGTCTTCCTCTCTCTGGTTTATTTCACATAGTATGCCCTCTAGGTTCATCCATACTGTTGTAAATGGCAGGATTTCCTTCTTTTTTTAACGCTGAAAAACATTCCATTATACACACATACACAATTCTTTTTCTTCATCTATTCATCCATAGACAGACAGATATTTAGGTTGTTTCCACATCTTTGCTATTGTAAATAATGCTGCAATAAACATAGGCATACAGATACATCTTTAAGCAATGGTTTTGTTTCATTTGGATTTGCACCCAAATGTGGGATTGCTAGATAATATGGTAGTTCTAGTTTTAATTTCTTGAGGAATCTCCATACTGTTTTCCAGAGTGGCTGCACCAGTTTACATTCCCACCAGTAGTCTTAAAGGGTTCCTTTTAACCACATCCTCAGCATTTGTTATCTCTTGTCTATTTTAATACTAGCCATCATAACAGGTGTGAGGTGATATCTTTTTGTCTGATGCATTTGTCTGATTATTAGTGATACTATGCACCTTTTCATATGCTTTTTGGCCATTTGTATGTCTGTCTTAAATCCTTCCCTCGATTTTAAATTATTTATTTTTTGCTGTTGAGTTGTATAAATTCCTTATATATTTTGGACATTAACCTCTTATAAATTTCTGATTTACTGGATATTTGATTTGCAAATATTTTTTTCCCATTCTGCGGGGTTCTTTTTTTCACTCTCTTGATGATAGCCATTTAATGCACCAAAGTTTAAACTGTAAGTTCAAATTATCTATTTTTTCTTTTGTTGCTCATACTTTTAGTGTCTAGAAATCCTTTGCTAAAGCCAAGGTCATGAAGATATACCTCCATATTGATTCTTCTAAGAGTATTATAGTTTTAGCTCTTACATGCAGGTCTTTGATTTATTTTGAGTTAATTATATATCTGGTGTGAGGTAAGGGGGTAAAGGTACAACTTCAATTTTTACATGTGCTTATCAAGTTGTCCCAGTACTATTTGTTGAAAATACTATTCATCCCCCTCATTAAATGACCTTGGCACGCTTGTTGAAAATCAGCTGACCTCAGATACATGGTTGTACTTCTGGACTCTCAATCCTATTCCATCAACGTATATATGTCTACCCTCAAGCCAGTGCTACACTGTTTTAATTACTGTTGCTTTGTAATAAATTGTAAAATCAGGCAATGTGAGTCTCCTCATTTTCAAGATTGTTTTGCATATTCTGGTTCCTTGCAATTCCATATGAATTTTAGAATCAGCTTATCATTTCAGCTTATTATTTCAACAACAACAAAAAAAGTCAGCTAGGATTCTGACCGGAATTGCACAGAATCTGTAAATCAGTTAAGGGAGTATTACCATTTTACCAATAGTTAAGTCTTCCAATTCATAAACATGAGATTTCTTCCATTTATTTAGATCTTTAGTTTCTTCCAATTGTAGTTTAAAGTTTTCAGAGTAAAAGTTTTGTACTCCTTTTGTTAAATTCATTAACTGTTCTTATTTTTTATTTTTTTGATGCTATTGTGAATGGAACTGCATTCTTAATGTCATTTTTGGATTACTCATTATAAGTATATAGAAATACCATTGATTTTTGTAAATTTATCTTATATCCTGCAACTTTGAACTCATTTATTTAACAAATTTTTGGAGGATTTCCTTGGATATTACTATACTTGAACATGTCACTTTCAAATAGAGTTTTACTTCCTTCTTCCTAATCTGGGTGCCTCTTATGTCTTTCTGTTGCCTAACTGCTCTGGCTAGAACTTCCAGTAAAATGTCAAGTTAGGATGAGGTCAGACTAGAGTAGGACTCACGTCCTTATGAGGAAAGGGAGATTTGAAGACAAAGAAGAGCTGCACAAAGAAGAAGGCCATGTGATAATGGAGACAAAAACTGCAGTGATAAAGCTAGCAGCCAAAGAATGCCAAGGATTGCCAGCAAACATCTAAAGCTAAGAGAGACAGACATGGAAAAGATTCTCCCTCAAAGCCTTCAAAAGGAACCAACCATTCTGACACCTGGATTTCAGACTTCTGGCCTCTTGAACTGTGAGAATAAATTTCTGTTGTTCTAAGCCACCCACTTTGAGGTAATTTGTTACAGCTGCTCTAGGAAACTAATACAGAGGTCACTATGGTAATCTAGGCAAGAAAGATGGTAAATTAGGGCCAGTGTGGTGATAAAATAAAGGAAGGTCACATTAGAGAAATATTTAAGTGGTAAAAACAAACAAAGAAATAAACAAACGAAGTCAGGTCTTGATTTTCAACAGATCTGTTGACAGAAAGAGAAGACGAGTGTTGAAGAAGAATCTTCAGTTTCTGAATGACCAACCTAGATGGTTAATGGTGATTTATAATGTTTCTTGGCATTTGACTCTTTCCTAAAAATAACTATTATTAAATTTTTGCCTCTATTTCTATCTAAAAGTTCTTTCTTGAGCTCTCTGGGTCAAAGCCTGTGTTCTAATCTTAATAACTAATAGATTATTTCATTCCTCTTCCTTTAGTAGCATTTCAGAGAGCTGCAACTGAAAGACAGACTGATGGCCAGTACCAGAACATCCTACCAAAAGTCTTCGTCAAAACAAAACTTAATTTTCTAATCTTCATGCAATGACAAACATTAAAATATAGTTTACATTTCATTTAAATATCAATAAATATTTAAATGAAATATTTACTTAAACAGATAAATATTTAAATAAATAAGGTATTCCTATCCTAATATTCCTGGGATAAAATATTCCTATCCTAGTATTCTCCACCATTATAAGTGAATAGCGAGATCCCAGGGTAAGTATACTATTTGGATATTCATAACCTATACCTGGACTTTTATTATACTAATTTTACATTTAAAATGTAACCATTCATAGATTTAGAACATAATTTTCTATTTCATTTTAATTTCAAATCTTGAATTTCTTTCTATTCCTCAGACTTACTTTAGAAATGATAATTATTCAAGCTAAATCACAATCTCAAAGTGAATTAAAGGATATTTATTTGAAAAAGCCTGCTAAGATAATTTTTCAGATTACACAAGTTTTCAAGTACTTTATTCTCTTGAATAACATACCTTTTTTTCTTTTATTAAAAAAGTTGTAAATTAACACTGATTATGGACCCCAATGAGAAATCGATCTGGCAAATTTGTGTATACTTCTTTACGTATTTGTCTTTTCTGAACTGACCATTTGTCTTGGAACCTCATAGAAATATTTAGCAAAATCTCGCTAAATCAAAATAGTCAAAAGGCTGTGTAAGATTTTACTTCATATACTGCCCCTATTTGCAACCAACTTTGTAAAGATTAGCTATACCATTAACGATCATGACAGAACAAAGAGTTACACTTTTATTTTTCCTACTAGATTATAAGCATGTGAGGAAAAGAACTGTCTCACCTTTTTCCATGTACATGGTAGCCACCTAATCAATGATTACCGAACTGAATTCATTAAAATACAAGTCTACTGTGGCACGAGAAGAGGCTAAATGTTCTTTTTAGGTAGTTTTAGCCCACATTTTTTTCTCGTTATAATCAATCAAACATTCCTTATCCCTGCTCTCATCCTTTTACATTTCTTTGAAAAGAATCGAAGCTACATTTTAATTACAACTAAGTAGAAAAATTAGAAATTATTGTTCATTCATTATCAATCATTTATATTGATTTTTATATGTATTTCTAATATAATGTGGCAACAAGGATCTACATTTTTTAAACGATGAAGAAAACACAAAAGGAAATATTCTAACAGAAGTATCAACACCCCCACATTATACATATATATAATTTTGAACTACTACTTAAGCAAATTAAAAACTATACATACTTAATGAGCAAGTTAATGTTGATGCAGAGATGAATAAAGTTATAAGCTTATATAGCACCTTTCTCCCACAGATCTCAAAAGCATTTTTCGAAATTTTCTTTACCATCTTCCATGAAGTGAGCAGATGGCAAGATTCTTCTAGCTTTAAGATGGCAAGATTTAGACACAAAAAGGTTAAGCAGTTTCTCTAAGAGTCCAAGTGATTCAGGAGCAAAACAGAAATAGAATCCCAGAGTCCTGACTCTTAATCTCATACTAAAGCTACTAGTCCTCAATTAACCCTTGCTGTTTCTGATTTTAGAATTACCAAAACAAACAAACAAACAAACAAACAAAAAACAGGAATAACAGCACTGGGAGACATAATACTATGTGCTAGCCACCAACTGTACTAAGGGCTTTACATGTATAATCTCATTAAAGCCTCGCAGCATTCCTGTGAGGCTGCCACTATCATTACTCCCACATTACACGTAAGGAAACGGAAGCACAGAGAATTTGAGTAAATCGATCACGGTCACACTGTTAGTAAGTAGCAGTAAAATTAGGACTTGAACCAAAGCAGTCATAGCCCATAGTCATACTCATGATGCTATGCTACATCTGGGCTACCCACAGGAGTCAGGAGATTTGGGGTCTCACTAAAGTAGATTTTGTACTTACTAGCAATCTGATCTACGCAGAATGATCACATGACCCAGATTACACTCAAAATAATTGTCAATAGTGTCCCTTTTTAACTTTTGCAAAGCCTCTCTGTTTAGATTATAAATTATAAGGTCATCTTAATATTAGGCAAGTCTTTTATCTTCTCTTGACTTTTACTCATCTGTAAAATAAAAATGCGATTAGAGAACTTTTAAGGTTTTCTAAAACAGAGTATAAGGACACAGATACATAGGAAGGTTTTTGCTTAAATAAATATTGGTTATAGTCCTCGTATTTATAAATTTTTATAGAGAAATAAAACTTTACCAAACACAAAAATGTTCACTAGTTAAATGACTCCTTATAAAAATCAATCCTTTACTGTACCAATATCCATCTGGAACTGTCGTTGATCATTTTTGAATACTGTATGAGTGAAAAGTAACTACAGAGTTAAATCGCTAATCTCTAAAAGAGAAAGGACTTCATAAAGCTAATGAGCACTATGTTGGAAAAAAGTTAAGATTTCATGAAAAGTTCTGATCCATAAGGCTATAGAAAAAGTTATATCATTTAACAACTGCAGAAAATTAACATAGATGATAACAGGCTAGGCACTTTAAACAAAAATGTGAATAAAGGATTGAGAAAGAGTCTTAGGTCAGACAAAATGTTATAGACTCATTTCTTCATACTACTCTCTGTTAAAGACAACTATAAACTTTGGAACTTCAAAGGTAGCCACAGAAATGTGAAAATGGAAATAAGAATGAGCAGGTAGGGTCCCTAGGACAGGAGGAACAATACAGTAGCAGGATATCTGACAACCTTGGTTCAACAGAAGGTGACCCAAGGCCTTGCCCAAACCTACCAACGGAAAGTGGTGTAGGTAGGCTCATTCCTTTGGACAACTTTAGGCAAGCCCAACAGCCCTTGCAAGGGGATACTGCAAGGAGGCCTGCAGACAAGCAGCAGCCAAGGGAACCATTCTCTCCCCCTCCAGACATGAAACTGCCCTCCCCCACTGAGATGCACCACGATACACAACTAGGGGCAGGCACTGGAAAGAGGAACCCATCACAACAAGAGACCAGCCTGGGAATTTTTCTCCACCTGCCACAGCAGCCCGGCCCACAAAACCTCAGTTGTCATGGGTTAGAGACTCTTTTCTCCTTGCTGGAGGCACAGATGGTCTGTTCTGGGGAAGCTCATTCTGCTCCTTCAGCTGGCACCAGCAAAGATGAGTAGAAGGCCCACATAAACTAAGCAGACCAAAATAGTGCTGCAAAGGATCTGAAAATTAAATTGTCATAGGAACCATACCCTTCAACATTAGGCATGTAGCTAATGCTAAATCTAAATAGGCTGACAGCCTGCTAAAATAAGATTTAAATAGGACCAAGAGTTTCCTAACATAACAGCCAAAATGTTCAAGATTTTATTTAAAAAATCATCCATCATACCACGAAACAAGAATATTACAACTTGAATGTGAAAAGACAATCAACTGAGATGAATCAGATGTTGAAATTATCTGAGAAGGAATTTAAAGCAGCCACCATAAAATGCATGACGAGAAATTGGAAAATCTCTTGGAATAAATTAAGAAAAGAGAATATCTCAACAAAGAAACAGAAGTTATAAAAAGAACTGCATGAAAATTATAGAACTGAAAAATACAATAACAGAAATAAAAAGCTCATTGGAACAGCTCAATAGTAGAATGGAGATGACAGAAGACAGAATCAGCAAACTTGAGGACAGATCAACAGAATTTACTGAATATGAACAACAGAGAGAAAACGGACTGAAAAAATAATAAAAATAAAAATAAAAATAAAAATAAAGCAAAGACCTGTAGGGCAATATCAAAAAGTCCAACATTTTTATCAGTGGGGTCCCAGGAGAGAAGAAACGGAGTAGGGATAAGAGTATATGAAAAAATAATGGCTGAAGACCTCACAAAAGGGGAAGCAAAAAACATGCCTACAGACTCAAGAAGCTGAGTAAACCCAAAGAAATCCAAGACAAGACATACCATAATTAAACTTCTAAAAATTAAAGACAAAAAGTAAATCTTGAAAGCAGTCAGAAAAAATGGCACATTTCCTCTAGGGGAACACCAATCCAAATGACAGTGGATTTCTCGTCTGAAACCATAATGGCCAGAAAGGAAATGAGACAAAATTTTTCATGCTAAAAGAGAAGAACTGTCAACTGCAAATTCTATACCCAGTGAAACCATCCTTGAGAAATTAAAGGGAAATTAAGACATTCTCAGATGAAAGAAAACTAAAAGAATTTGTTACAAACAGTCTTACCCTTAAAGAATGGCAAAAGGCATAAAAAAAAAATGAAATCTTACTATTTGTGAAATGGATGGACCTATGCTAAGAGAAATAAGTCAGACAAAAACAAATACCATATTATTTCCCTTATATGTGGAAGAAGGAAGGAAGGAAGGAAGGAAGGAAGGAAGGAAGGAAGGAACGAATGAACGAACGAACGAACGAACGAACAGACTCATAGATACAGTGAACAAACTTATGATTACCAGGTGGGAGAGGGTTTGGAGGGATGGGTGAATAAGGCAAAGAAATTAAGAAGTACAAATTGGCAGTTACGAAATAGTCATAGGGATGTAAGGTACAGAGTAGGGAATATAGTCAATAATATTGTAATAACTACATTTAGTGGTAAGGGGGTACTAGACTTATTGGGGAGATCACTTCTTAAGTTACATAAATGTCTAACTACTATGCTGTACACCTGAAACTAATAAAATATTGACTGTCAACTGTAATTGAAAAATTTTTTAAAAATTTTAATGGCTAAAGGGAGTTCTTCAAACAGAAAGGAAATAGTAAAAGAAGGAATTTTAGAGCATCAAGAAGGAAAAAATAATGGAAAGAGTAGAAATATGAGAACATATTCTGTCCTGAGTTTATAAATATTTGATTGAAACAAAAATTATAATACCATCTGATATGCAAGATAATGATATTTTAAAGTCAGAAAAGTAGAGAGACCTAAATGGAAGAAGGTTTATACACTACACTCAAAGTGATAAAATGTTGATACAGTATACTGTGATGTCACATGAATATTATAATACCTCAAGAGCAACCACTAAGAAAACTATACAAAGAGATACACTAAAAACAAACAAACAAATCCACTATGAACAAATCAAGGAACAAGCCTGTGGGTGAAATAAGGAAGTTCTCCATCTCGGTGCTCGGAGTAGTGCTTCTGAGTGACCAGAGAGCTGAAGAGAGAGCTAAAGGTAAACATCATAGCAAGAGAGCACAGAAAATTCATATGGAAAAGCTTTCTACACTAAGTGGTACAATTATGGCTTCTGCATGTACCTCCCTGGATGTGTATATGTGTTTGGAGAGGAGCATGAAATTAACTCATCTGTACTATTATCTGCATTTAACAGTTAGCAAGTGGAGAGTTAAGTAAAGTTACCCAAAATACGGAATTGATAAGTTGGCAGATTACTTGCCACTCTTTGCTCACCTTTCCCAGTGCAATCCTTCGTCATACTCTCTGGCAGAGGAAGGGACAGTACTAAGACTACTGAATCGAGCGCAACTTATTCTAGTTAATGAATTGTAAAGACAGAAGGATAGGGATATCAGATTGGTGGAGGATTCAGGTCTAACCCTCCAGGTCTCCCAGCCCATATTTCCAAATCCACAGCTGCCTTAAAGGAAGAAAGGGCTTCCTTCTGGAAATTTCATGACATATAGTGTTCCTCTCCATACATAAAATGAACATTACTTTCTCCTCGATGCACTTACTATCAAATAACACATTTGGAAGGGCTTGAAAACTACAAAGAACTACAAAAAAATATATGAATATTTTTGCTGCTTATTTTATAACATAGCTCAGAGATCTCTTGATATCTGTATATACAGAGCACTTCATTCTTTAATAACATTACTCAGCAATCTGTATCTATCTCAAGTATAGACACAATTAACATCGACAATACTTATTAGATATTTAAGTTATATAGCTAAATATATAGCACTCCCAAAGGAGCATGATTATCAAAATGTAAATATTCAGGTGTATTCATAAATTCATCCTATTTTAACATTTTATTTATAAATTATAAATTACTTATTCTTTCCCTAGAATTCTACCTTGTGCTTTAAGTCCTGAACTTTTATTTTAAAACTGAGTTTTTAAACTAGAACAGGATATAACAGATGGCCTTAATTTTCTAATAAATTGAAATAGGTATAAATTTTTTAAAAAGGAGTCATTAAAGAACTAACAAATTCTTCTGATTCTGTAAAAAAAAATTATATATATAATAAAATTATTGTGCAGAGAAAGTAAAATGTGAAGAAGGATGTCATAACTTGTAATCATACAATTTTTATTTCAGAAAAAATAATCCAAACTAAAGTTCACTTTTAGTTTTTTATTTTAATAATTAGCACATAGGTGCACAGTTGCAATTATAACCAAAATTTTGCTTAAAAGATTAAAAAGTTTATTTTCATTAATTCCAATTTAATATTTGTTAAAGATAAATTCTCAATCGTCCTCTACCCCCACCTCAATACAGACATGTATACATTATTTAGTATCAAATTCTTGCAACTACTTAAAATGATTTATTTTAAGTGGTATTATTCCAATACCATTTACTCTTGGATAAAAAGTCCCTTTGCATTTAATATTTGAAGTAGTCTAACGCTGAAAAAGAAAACTAGCTAAAAGTAACAAAAATAGCTTGTTAAATGAACTGTTAAATGAACATCTGTCATCGGTTTAAAAAAATGTAATGAACTTCAGAAGAGATGGGATTCACAAGACAATATTAAGTTTCTTTTGGCTGAACAAAATGATACATTTAGAATTCCATAGAAAACAGGAACAAGAAAGTATTATTTAAAGGAATACAGCCTCAATCTAGGGATTAATAGCAGTATCTGAGGCATAACTGTCAATCTAATAAATTGGAATAAAGGCTAGAGGGGATTAATAAACCAGTTACAATCATGATTTCTACTAGCAACCAAGCCCTGTTCACTATGGACAACAGGTGTTCATAATGAGAGGCCATGCCCTAAAGTTAGGTCACTGTACAAAAAGCAACTCGACGTTAAATAGAAAATAAGCAAATATAGAAATTTGAGTTAAGTTAAATACTTTGTTTTATTATAGACTAAGCCAGACACCAAAATTATGAGGAATATTTATTTTAAAAAATTTTAAATTGAACAAAATTTTTAATGCCATTCATCTGTTTTCAATAAACTAGGAAGATATCTTTACTACTTTATTTTAAAGGCAGAACATCTCTGTCCAGCTCAAGGACCAACAATACCACAAGAAGACTTGTTTTTTAAAATCCCTGGTTTAACATGCTGTCAAGAGGATGGAAGTAAATAAAACTTAAATACTAGAATATCAATGCCTAGTCTCCACATACTAGAATGATCACACAATCTTAACGGATGTTTCTTACTCTGAGATTCTGGCAAGTATTACTGTAAAATGGATGAGTTCCATTAGGTAGTTTTCAGCAGTCCCTTAGACAGAGAGTAATGTCTAAACACTCTGAATTTTTAAAAAAATGTTCATTTTAAGTTGCTGAAAATACCATCATGCTACTAGTTAATCATGTCTTTCTCAAAGAAAGTTTAAAGAATGAAATCACTAAATAACCATGACAGCTACCATTATCTAACATGTATTGTCGGCAACTTATTGTACATTATTCTGTCAGCAGTATAAAATCTACACTATTTACGGTACATCCACAGTATATAAAGCATTCCACTAAACATATATAGGCATGGACTCTGCTTCTCTTTTTAAAAAGCTTGGATCTGAAAATAAACCCACAAATGCTGACAACAACTCATATGTTCTAACCACCAGATACCACTTTTCTCCAGAACAACAAACCACACACATAGCATTCAAAATACCCTTTATTTTGACCAAGGTTATGGTTATACGCTGTGCTAAGTTACAGTTGAATTGCTATCACGTAAGCTTCAAACAACTTTGACATTTTGGTGACAACATCTAAGAACATGGACACAACAAAGGATTTCTATTTTGTTAAGGCAAGTGAAAAAATAATCAATTAATCTAGATATTAAAAACTAGGAGAAAGGAAACTAAGGGTAACTCAATGAGAAAATTCACATGAGAAAGACAGGAAAAATGTCTGTGGTTTACTGACTGAAACTCAGTCACTAAGAACCTGCATACTCATATGGATAAGGTTTCATAATCACAGATTCAAAGACATTACTCATCATACTCTTCTTTGCTTCCTTGGAAAGACATACCAGCCCTGGGCGTGAGAAACTGACTGAAAACTGCCTCAGGAAGATAAAAATACGACAACCATCCTGGCAATGAAGACCAATCACCAAGTTCATTATAATCAAGCTTCCAGTAGGAAACTAAATCACACAGACCCAAAAATATATTTATATTTGTTTTCAGCACAGGTATAGGAAATTGCTAATTACTGAAACTATTCACTAAGACTAAGATATTATAAATATCTTGTACAAATATTTACTGAATGTCTACATAGATATAAGACACAAATAAAATAGCGAGATCATTACACGTTTAGATAACAAATGGAAAACTAAATGTGACTTGAGGTCTCAAAACACCAAATCATTATTTTGGACTCAGGATACTTCCTTTACAGTGTCCTCACAGTATAAGGGTAAATATTCCCAAGAGAAATGAAAACATATATCCATGTAAAAACTTGTTCATGAATGTTCACAGCAGCTTGGTTCATAATAGCCAAAAAAAAAAAAAAAAAAAGAACAACTCAGTGTCCATCAACTGATGAATTATAGTTAAAATGTGGTATATCTACATAATAGAATATTATTTGGTCATAAAAAGAAACGAAGTATTGACAGATGCTAAAACATGCATGAATGTGAAAGCAAGGGCTAAAATAAAAGCAGTCATACACAAAAGTCTACATACTGTATGATTCTATTATATGAAATCTATGGGTAAATCTATAGAGACAGAAAGCACATTAGTGGTTATCTATGGCTGGAGCAGCCAGGGGATGAGTGTGAGTATTTGGGAAGTCACTGCTAATAGGTACAGTTTCTTTCTGGTATTATGAAGTTGACTGTAGTATGGTTTGGACAACTCTGTGAATGTACTTAAAAAATCTAAATCATACAAAAGGACAAATATTATATATTTCCACTTAAATAAGATACCCAAAGTAGTCAACTTCATAGCGACAGAAAGTGGAATGGTGATTATCCTGGAATAAGATGGCCAAATGGGCCAAGGTCAGGGTGCTAGTATTGATGCTCTCATTACCCTCACACTATATCCCCCACCTGAGTGATTTCATCCACTCCTGTGGCGTCAACATCCATGTACTGATGACTCCCAAAATACATCATCACATGGGAACTGATCTCTACTCCTGCTCCACTATTTCTCAGTGCTCCCTGGCCAGAAGCTCCCAGGTTCTAGAAAACCTCTCAAACATCATATGCTCAGAGGGCCACAAAATGGAGGGGTAAGCACAGGGGCTTGGAGTCAGAGAGACCTGGGACCCATCACTGACTAGCAGGGTCCTCTTAGGGAAGTAACTAAAGCTTCCTGAGTTTCTACTTTCTTACTTAAAAAAAAGAGAGAGAATATTTGATAGTTGAGCACGGGGAGCATGGCAGAGGGAATGCAGTCAGCATTAATATGATGGCTAAGTGGAGGGCCAGGGGAGGGAGGGAGCAACTGGGAGGATCATTTTATGAACATTATAGATGTCTAACCAATGTACTGTATACTTGAAACTAATTTAAATAAATTTATTTTTAAAAAATGAGAATAAATCTAACTACTTCGCAGGGTTATTCAGAGGATTAAACCAGATAAATACATATAAAGTACCCAGAGGTTGAAAAAATCAAACATATAGATATTACTAAACACTCATTCATTGACTTCCCCTTTGAACTTGTTCAACGGCTTTATTCGCATATAGGTGTCACCATTTTCCAAATCTATAAACCTTGTTATTGATTCCTATTGGCCCTCTGCATTACTAAAATTCTGTCAATCTACCGTCAGAAATGTCATCTTGAGGTTCTACCATCATCAAATATTAACACTAATTTAGGCTTTTATCACGTCTAATTTAAGCTCTGGCAGAATTTAATTGTAGCTCTCCATCATAAGTCCATCATTCCACAATAACACTAAAATTATTGTACTAAAAAACAAAGCTTATCTCCTACTTTAAAATTTGTTACATTTGAAATCCAAAAAACTTCGCTTGGTACTCAGCACAGAACCCTTTGAACAGTGACTCCTCATTCCTCTGTAGTCACATCTACTCACATTCCCATCCTCCACATTTTTTACTTTGTGAACTTCTCACCATTCCCTAGATGTACTCCTGGCCTTTGTACTGTTCCCTCTGCATAGAACACCCCTAACTTTTTTTGCTTAACCTGGGACACTTTCATTAATCCGAATCCGTTTCAAATGACATCTTGTCAGGGACTGTTATTTATTCATTTACATATCTGGCTCCTCACTATGTTGTAAAGTACTAGAGCATAGATAATGGGCTATATTCATTTCTGTATCATCCTCAGTAGCTGGTGACAAAGAAAAAATGGACGGAGTCAATTAGGAAGGGAAGATCTGGATCCAGTTACATTAAGAAATCAGAGCCCAATGTAAGAACTCATAAGTTGATTTTTGCTCCAAGGTAAATGCCAGAGACGCCTCATGTTTGGTACAAGTCATACCATAAAGCTTCAACCAGTGAAATAAACTATTAATCACAGTACTTAAAACCAAATCCTTTCTAGTTTGCAGTTCTGTTTTTGTTTGTTGGCTTGCTTGTTTTGCTTTCTAAGACTTTACTAAAAACCATGAGCAACTGAACACCAAAGAATTGCTAATCTTTATAGGCTTGAGGAACAAATGACCCAGTTGCAACATATATCAAAAAAATATTACTTGGATGACTAGGCAAGTTTTAGAAGTGGTTATTGAGAATTCTAGTTTTTAGCCTAGGCCCTAAAATCAGAATCTTTGATTTTGAAACTGAGATTAATAGAAATTCTAAACCTGAGAGGCAGGAACAAGTTTTTGGTATCACACCCCTAAATGAACCACAAGATTGCACACCTATGAAGAAATTACTTCTATTTTAGGTTAGGGGTGACTCGTACTCAAGATTATTAGGTGTAGTATAGAAAAACTACTATGTGGCTGATATCACCATTAACTACCATTAACCATACCTGGTCAAATCCTTGGCACCTAATATCTTAATAAAGAATGTCTTTTGGCAATCAATCAATTTGACTCAAATTTCTCAAAAATAAGCATGAAAAAAGATACTGGCAGCAAGGAGAAGGTGAGATATCAGCTGAATCATTGTTTTTTTTGGAAAATGGACTAGGATATTTTAGATAAACTAATAAATTGGTTAGGAAATTTTATCCCTTAGGTTACCAGCTCTCTCCTATAAAGTTATTTACTTTTTTTTTGTATTTAAGCTAAATTACTGTTTTAGATAAGAAAAATCAAACCAGTCAGTTATTTGTTAAGGAAAGAGTTTTGCATTTAAAGCACATATTTTTTCATTTTATTTGTCAGATTGCTCAGAAATTACATAACCACATGGAAAGAGTGAAATCTGATCATTTAAGCGTGAGACAAAAAGGACAAGAAAATTTTACTTTCAAGAATAGCTTCGCTGGAGCCTTTGATAAAAATTCAATGAGAGAAGTGAACTAAAATTTTAAGGGGAGTATTTTATATTGATTATACTTAATTAGCTTGAATTTTATGTTAATGGATTTACTTAAATATAGGGCAAAAATAAATACAAATTTTGTTAATGCTGGAGGTCATTTTACTTAGCACATGCTAATAAATGAAAAATCCAGGTGAAAACAAACTTAAAAAACAAAACACCAAATGAAACAATAAGCAGAAAAATAGTTATAACAGTGAATGAAAAAATATAAATCTTCTTAAAAAAATCACTGAGTAATAAAGGTATCATGAATGAATTCACTGGAGAAAATTTCCAAAGTGTTATTCATATTCTAAAATTCAGAAGAGGATTACATTTCATTCGATGAGCTAAAAAGTAATACATAGTTTTAATCTCAGAAATCACTCGATAATAGGATCCAGAAAAATTACTATGTTATCTCGGAGGAAGAAACATAGTTAGAGATGACCTAAAAAAAAAAATCATAACACAAATACTAGCATACCTCAGCAAAAAATACCTTAAAATTATTATCAACCATATACAGGTTATCCCAGACTCTCAACAGTAGTAAAAGAGAAAAAAGAATAATAAAAAATATAACTCAATAGATACTAATAAGGCATTTAATACAAGTCAACATTCAACTTTGATACTCTAAAGCAGTAAAACATAAAATTTCTTAATGTGAGAAAAAGCATATTTAAATCTAGAGTTAAAATCATATGTTCTGTAATAATACTGGCTATTAACTCTAAAAATTTTAATATTAGGTATTATTACCAGTGGTATGTTGCTAAAAGTTTAACAACTGCTCCTCCTGAAACATCACCACCCGTCACCACCACCACCAGCACCGACCTTTCATTTCCATTTCTGGGGTTTAAAGAGTCCCACTATGGTTAATTTGAAGCTATCAATGCAATTTCACTAAATGGGAATTGGGAATAGATACATAAAATTGCCTCGGCAAGCTGGCTCCAGGAAACCACTCAGTATTAACTTCTGTTGAGCTCTTCCTATGAATTATGAAAAGCACTTGACACATACTATCTCATTTAATCCTTATAACAATTCTGTGACGTCTGTTACTACTAGCTTTTATTGTAAAGAACATGGAGAATCAGATAGGTTATGTCTACTTCACAGCTAAAAAGAAACGGAGGCAGAATTTAACCACAGATCTGTCTAACTCTGACGTAAGGACTAATAAGCAGCATCATATTACATAACTATCATGCACCTGTTTTGTACCTGAAATTAAAATTAGAAATTTAAAATAATTCAATTCTTTTTAAAATTAAAACTCTTAGTTTGGCAACTAGGAATTATGGCTTGTTTTGTCTTCCTTATATTTTTGCCTTAATAAAATTTATACAGTGATTTTTTTTTTTTTTACTTTTATAATTGGAGAAAAGGCTATTTCATTTTACAGAAAAAGTAAACAAATCTTATTGCTTTCAGAAATAGAAAAAAATGTAAAATAAGAGATATTCCTGGGAACAGATATAGAGACATTCAGAATATTTTAAACATATACCAAAATCATGTAGAAAATAATTTGGTACAACTATTATTAATATTGCAAATAATATGCTTAGTTCTGTACCTCATATCATACAACTAAATTAATCCCAGAAAGAATATAATTAAGCATTTCAAAAAAAATTTTTAACGATGAAATATAGAATATATTTGTACTATTAAGATAAATTTTCTAAATAAATAAATTAACGGGAAATCAGAAATATGCTTTATAAGGTTTGACTAGCTCTTTTAAGTGGCTCAAATTTTATTTGAAAACAACAATATTTGAGATAAATGTAAATGAACTTAAAATCTACAATGTAAAATACCTGAACATAAAAAAAATTGCTACATATACTCAGATTCCACTTGATAAATAATCAAAAGAAACAAGAGTTTCTAATTGAAAAATATTATATTATAAAGCATTTTATGGAAAAAATGTACAACTTCACTAATAAAAAAATTAAAATATAAGTCATACTATGCAGTCATTAAACTAATAATCATAAAAACTTTTATTAAGTACCTAATATGAACAAGGCACCTTGTTTCATTTACTATTTACAACAACTCTATAAGATAGCTATTATCATCTCACATTTTATTGATGAGAGATGGAGGTTCAGAGAGGTTACAGAAAACTTTCTCAGTCATACAACTAGATAACAACATGGGTAAAAATTTGAACCCATTTGTCTAACTCCAAAGATCTTTTCCTTTCCCTCACTCCCTGCTATGAGTACAAAAACAAAATAACAAACAAACAAAAAAAACAAAAAACAAACCAATAAAAACCCAGAATGCTAAGTCCAAATTTGGTATGGTCATGGGGGTATGCCCCAAAGAAATAAGCCAACAAGAAAAAAGAAAATTTCTGTAAGAGGAAATTGTAATGGGATAAAAGAAACTATAAACAACTGAAATGTCCAGTACAGCCAACTTCAACATTTCAATATAATAGAGTGCCAGACAGTCCAATATCCTTGCCATTTTTATTACTGGCCAGTAGATGAGAATGTATATGAAGTAGTCTAAAATGAAAAAAAAAAGACAACTTAGCACAAATTTTACATTGATTACAACCATTCTAAAACTACGCATATACGATGAGTAGAATATAAATTTAAAGTGATATAGCCTATTTCTCTCTAAAGCCACTCAACTTGCTAAAAATTTTTTTAAGTTTGAGCATATATGTGACGGTGTCAAATAATATTTTAAATTTCATGCTAATATATTGCATTAATAACCTTATAATTGTTGGGACCTTTGTTCCCTAATGTTATGGACTGAATTAAGTCCCCCTTAAGTTCATATGTTTGATGCCCAACCCCCATTATGACTGTATTTGTATACCGGATGTTTAAAGAGGTCATTAAAGTTAAATGAGGTCATAATGAGGTAAGGCCCTAATTCAATAGGATCAGTGTCTTTACACTAGATGCACCTATGTACAAAGGAAAAGCCAGCAGAGAATACTATAAGACGACAGCCTCATCTGGAAGTTTGCAAAGCCTCGGGAGAAAGCAACACCACCCCACTTTGACCTTAGACTTCCAGCCTGCAGAACTATGAGAAAAATAAATGTTTTTTAAGACACCTAGTCCATGATATTTTGTCATGACAGCCCTAGCAGACTAATACACCCAGGATATATTTATTTAAAGAATTATGTTATGTTGAATAATTTTAAATATAGTAAAATTATACATAAATAGGCTAATGTATTAAAGTTCATTGCCTAAATTTTTAAAAACTTATTAACTTCAAAGTTGTTTAATAGACAACATAAATATCATAAGTGACAAAATATTGGATCAACAATTTCAGGGCAGCTTAAATGCAACAGATGGGTGACAAAATGCTAGCTGGGTAGGTGTTATGCACGCTGAAGTACAGTAATTATTAGGAGAAATAGCAGGAGGGGAATATATGTCTCTGTATTTGCAGAGACGCCTCTTTTTGTTAACTATGACATAAAGCAAATAGAAGGTCCAACTACAGAGATGTGAGGCGCCACATAAGTTCTTATACTAACTAGACTTTACTTCTGTTTATTATGTGTACATCCTGTGAACATAGAGTACTTTATTTTAGTTTTCTAATACAGTTACTGATTCCCTAGAATATGTGAGAAGCTACGTATTAATAAAATAATGTGCTATGTTCCCTACACCAAGAACCGTGTCTCAGGAACTCAATAAACAGTTGTTGAGTTGATGTATGAAGTCCTTTTCAATAAGATTTTTAAATTAAAAAATTATTAAAATTGAATGAAAATATTAAAAGAAATTATCTAGAAGACAAAAATAAAGTCTTCCAATTCTCAAGTTAGGGGTCTTTAAAAACTTAACTAACACTTGGGAGAGAGGTTATTCTTATTACCGTGACATTATAGATAAAATATAAACTATACCCAGAAAGGAGAACTACTTAGGGTATATTCAACTTCCTTACTTTTTTTTTTTTTAAAGCATTCTGTTCCTATCTCTATCTACTAACAGAGGAAGAAAAATAATTTAGGAATAAAATTGCCTCCCAGTAATTCTACTTCTTAAGTGTTATACAAATTAGATCTATATGGTTTACATCCCATGTACCTTTACAATTTTATAGTTTCTTCTAAGTTTCATATAGTCAGTATGTAGCAACATGTAGACTCTATGGTATTTTGTTGATCTGAGATGCCATAATCTGTTTAGTTATTCCTCTTTTAATGGGTGTTTCAATTTATTTCCACAATTGCAAGCATGCTGACTCCATGCTTAGCCATGGGCCCAATGCAGCTGGAATTAATTGTAGCTATAAGAAGTATAAATTTTCTTTTTTATACTGTATCATTTGACCTACATATTATATCAGATGAAGGAATGCATGTTGCACATTGGTTAGAGACCCTGAGTAGAGTATCTTTTATTGCTCTAGGGTAATTGTGTTCAAGAAATTATTACTTATTTATACTGAGAACATGCACGTGCTCAGAACAAGTCTGAGTTCACAGAACTTAAGACTAGAATATTATAATTTATTTATATTTAGTAATTTTAACAAACTCAACAATCAAGTATCCTCATTCTCCTTTCTATTTTAAAAAAATAACTATATCCATTTAAGGTCACTCTCTTATAGAAACAATATCATATATATAGAACTGCTATGTGTCAAACACTGTTCTTTAAATGCTTTAAATATATACTAGATTATTTAATGCCTCTCATGTCTTACAGTTCATATTGAAGCAAAGAAACAAACACTAGTGGGTTTCAGATTAAGAAATATATCGATTTTCTTAACACAGTCTTAAAGATGCCTATGTGCTAATATTTCTATACCTTGCCACAATACTGTAATAACAGCTCTGAAAGAATACTTTTTATTCACATAGCATGTGTGAATAAATGCTATGTAAATTATAACACATGGCATTTTCAAATTTCACTTATTGCTTGTGAGGAAGAAATTACTATTCCACAAAAGTGTAAAGAAACACTCAGAAATTAAATTTCACAAATGGTAACTGGCATAGGTGGAAGTAGGATTCAGGTCTCCTAGGCCAATCATATTCTTTCCTCTGTGGGGAAAAAGAAATGGAGAAAAGTTTCCAATTGCAGAAGGTTAGAAAACCACTGACATAGACTCTATCCTGGTTAGACGCCACTGTCCAAAGAGAAAAGATCTACTGACAAGAACTAGCTCCAAACTTTGTATTAAAAAGTACATTTCAGTCTTAAGAGCTTGAGTCTCCACTGGTGAAGCACTTAGGACATACCATAGTAACTGTTGTATAAAAAATGCTAATCTGACTGGTAGGAACACTATGTACTGTTCTTTAATTATTGGTCTTGAAATCTCTTACAATAGCACCTTAAACTCTGTAAGCTTCCACAGCATAATTATTCTATGAATTGAATGATAACAAATTAGGAAGTAATAAATACAGAATATTTTATATCTCCTTAAGTAGACCATAAATGTGTAAAAAGCAGGTACACATTCTCCGAGCACCTCACACACAGTCAATAGCTTGGCTTACTTGCTAAAAACTGAAATTAACTACAAAAGTCTCAAAATATTTATAAATACAAAGTTTTTAAAAACTCTATAGCTTTCTTTTATCAAATACACACGTTACCAATGAGAGGCACTGATTCTAAGAATTTATTTTAAACTCTTAAGTTTCCTTTGACACTCCTTTACAACATCCTAGGAACACCTGACAAGAAAACAGACATACTGTACTAGCATCCAAGGAAATGCAACAACCTAGTCTTTCAAAAATTTTAATGAAATGTTAATAGAAGCACATCAAGAAAGATTTTCCTCTTGGTAATTATCTATAAGCCAAAGGTAAGAAGAAAACATACACATTTACTAATATCATTAAAACTCCTTGAGCAAAGGAAAATCTAGGAGGACAGAGTTTTTAGGAGAAATACTGAATTACTGGCACACATACATTTGGAAAGTTACTTCATTTTTCACTGATATGTCACTCTTTTGCATTCTCTATTTTTTTTAAAAAAAAAAACTACATTATACTCCGATAACAAAGTTCTTCGATTCCCATTTTAGAAAGATTTAAAACTTTTGCTGATGTGGTCAAGCTCATAATAAAGATAAGCTAAAGTTTTCTAATAGTAAGAGCTTGTCCAAAAATGACCTCATCTGGATGAAGATTATATCACATTTTCAGTGTTAAGGTCTTAAAAAACAACAAACAAACAAACAAACATAGGTCCTAACACATAATTAAAACAGTTGATCAGATTAGGTCAGTCATTTCCAAGGCAACCAGATAAAAATTTAAGAGTTTTGTTTGTTTGTTGGCTTTAACAATGCTACTAAAACACTTAAATTTACAGAAGTCCTAATGAGGTTTTAAAAAATTGATGATTCTCTTGTCTGGAATGAATCAAACACAAATTTCTATTTTGTCATCTGAACATATTCAATATTTGCATCTTCTACTTCCATAGTCAAACTGTGTATTTTTATGACATAAGCAAATCAAAATTCCAACTTTTTTAAAGCTACCAATACATTTCTGCTCTAAATAGTTCTAACAACATCTGTTCATTTTTATGAAGAGATCACAGTAGAAATTCTGTTAATTCTCAACTTTGTCATGAGAAAATTATTTGACTATTTTTCCCTCTAAATTGCATTTAACTTGCAAAAGTTGACCAAAGAGAGTAAACAAGGGTTAAAAAACAAAACACCTACAAAGGCCTCAAAATAGAGTGCAAGAGTATAACATAATACAAAAATTCCTTAATTTAACCAAATGTATTTTTACTATTATTTATCATTACTCGCTGAAAGCGGGTCTCTGAAGCAGTGTTTATCACTTTTTAAAAATTGTACTAAATTTGTCTTATAATGAGCAAATAGAATGGTTTAGCTTATCACGAAACACGAATAATTAAAATTCCAATAGTAATTAAATTAAGTATCCCTTCTTCCCCTCATTCATCACAATATACCTTCTCTTACGGGCTCATTGGTTGATTCTCCTCTTAGATTCAGCATCCTGGAGAAGCCATTGGAAAGAGTAGAGAAAATGCCACGGATGAAATATCCTTGCTGCTCAGACTCCACTGACCTCACTGAAGTCGGCCACGGTCTAACAAATCTGATACTGCAGTGGGGTTCTGGCTCTGAAATAGACCTGGTGAATGGAACCCGAAGTGACGGGGTGTTGGCCAGGTTCGGCTTCTCTGTTGATGTTCCATGTACCTCTTCAGCAGAAACAGTAGCATTATTACCAACCATCTCTGGCAGAACCTTTTGTTGTGGTTCGTCCCAGTCTCCTTTATTACTCTGCATACTGTCCCTTCTGCTCCCTTTCCACCTAAGGCTGGAATGTGTTTGCCACCGATAAGCACCCAGTGGCTTTCCTGGACTGCAAACAGCATGCTCATTTTTCTTTCTCTTGCTTTTCACTGGACCGCACCATGGATAACTCTTTAAACTTGTTCCTATCTCTGAATTTGCATAAGCAGGTTCTGACAAAGATCTTCGATAGCTTGGAGGACAAGATGATGTCTGTCTCTTAAAGATGCTCATCTTCCACGACTCCATTTTTCAACAACTTCTCTAAGCTTTAAGTTTCCTCTACTCTGCAGTCTTTGCAGTGGAACCACACTTGTCCGTGCAGTCCAAAACATTCAACTGCTTAAGTAGCTTTCTTTGTGTGGCTTTGAACCACAGCAGATGTTGCTGCTTAAGAGCTGGTGTCATGTTATTATATTCCCCTATTTTCCCAGATCTCCAAAATTTCAGCAGCACCCAAAAATCTCTTGCCTGAAGCAAATTATCTCCAGACTACAGCAAACGCAAAGATTTCCAGAAGATCATCTTGCTTCCTACGGTAGGCTACATTTCTGTTCGAGGTTTTCAGGAAATGATTTTTTAAAAAAAATAAGAAGTAAAATAAAAGCGACAAAAACCCACAAACACCTTTATGGACCAATAGCAGCTAAACGCTCACCATGCAAATGATAGTGGGTTAAGAACAGAATGTGAAAGTATTCAAGCTGATATCCACACTTTCCGGAAGAAGAAAAAACTTGCCTAAGAGTTTGCTGTTGAAGTGACAGCTCTTCAGAATGGTTTTTAAAGTATGCATTTCAGAAATTTAAGAAGATCAATGCGATTTACATTACAACTTCTCTCAAAGTTAATACTGTTTACTAACCAGTAGGTAAAAGCATCTACTGTTCTGTTCAAGCAGGGACGGCAAAGAGGAGGGAAAAAAAGACAAGAGAATGCTAAAATTTAAAGTCGTTTTATTGTAAATATATTATGGAGAATTAAAAAAGCATAAATGGATAGAAAAGAGAACAAGGAGAAAGGATATTTGCTATGAACGACAGCAAAGGGGAAAAAAGTCTGAGGCAAGATCTTGTGGCAATGGAACATAGGACCATACATACTTAAATGATTTCTAGAAGGGCAAAGTTTGCTTTGTAAATCGAATTGGGTAAGTTGTCTGGAAAAATATTCCCTATTTATTTAACCAAAGAAATTCCTTCATTCCTCTTTGTGCTGCTTACAACTTTAAAAAAGAGCTGACTATTTAAAATTTTGTTAAAGCAAGTACCTTCTATTGAACCAAGATCATGAATGCCAAGATTTTACTGGTTAATTTTTTTTTCAACTGTCTGCTCATAAACTCCTGAAAATAGGGGTTTTGAATGGAAAGCCTGACAGACTTTAGACCACCAATAAAAGATATAACATGGCAATCAAATCATTTAGCAAGTTATATAAAAAATGATGATTTCATCTGGAAAACTAAAAAACTACTCATTTATTTGTAAAAAGTTCTCATACTCTCCTATTAATGCAGAAATTGTAAATTTAGTAGCATACCTATTCTTTTAAACATATCAAAATATTCAGTTATTTCCATTATCATAAATCGATAAACTCATTTTCATTTACTTATATGGCCTCTAAATTTATACATTTCTATATTAATGTTGAAGTACTTGACTTTCCAAAAAACATATCAAATTAGAGTATCTTACAATCATAAAATTTTTCTTATTTAAAAAAATACTCAGAAATGTGAATCTGAACAAAAGAAAAACAATAAACATTAAAATCTAATCTCTACCATGGTACATCAAACCATTCACAAAGATTAATCTGAATAAATATAAAACATAAAACTTTAAAGCTAGAACATTTTTTTGTGACCTGAGGGTAGGCGAAGATTTCTTAGAACACAGAAAGCAATAACCATGATAGAAAAACATTAATATGAATTCAGAAAATCGAAAGCTTCTGTTCAATAGAAGACATATTAAGTCAATAAACAAGCCACAAAATGGAAGAAAATATTCACAATATACACAATTCACAATAATCTGTACCAAAATATATGAAGAACTCTTACAACTTATTAGTAAAAAGAAAAATAGTCATTTTTAAAAATAAGCAAAAGAGTTGAACTAGCCATTTACAAAGAAAGCTATGTGAATGGTCAATAAGCATATGGAAAAAGTACTCAATTTTATTAGTACCCAGAGAAATGCAAATTAAAGCCATAATGAGGTATCAGTCAAAACCACTAGGATGGCTACCGTTTGAAGGGCTGATAACACCTGATGCTGGTGAGGATGTGGAGCAACTAGAAATGTCATAATTGGTAATGGGAGCATAAAATGGTACAACTGCTGTGAAACAAATTCAACATTTTTAAAAATAAAGTCAAACATCCATTTACCCTATGAGCCAGCAGTTAGTTCCACTCACAGGCATTAGTCAAGAAAAATTAAATATACATACTTGTACTTGAATGTTTATAGCTGCTTTATTTATAACAGCCATAAACTGGAAACAACCCAGCATCCATACAGTGGAATGGATAAACAAATTTTGGTATTTTCATACACGGGTATATTACTCAGACATAAAAAGAATAAACTACTAATACATAAAACAATGTGGATGAATTTCACAAATATTATGCCAACAAAAGGAATTGGGCACAAAAGAGTACTGTATGATTTCATTTCTATGAGGTTCTAAAACAGGCTAATCTATAATAGAAAAAAAATCAGAAAAGCAGTTGTCAGTGGTAGAAGGCACTATTATAAAAGAGCCACCAGGAAGCTTCCTGGGATGATGGAAACTTTCTCAGTCTTAATAGAGATATGAGTAGGGGTATATGTATTTGTCAAAGCTTATTCAACTATATCTTTAAGATTTATGTGTTTTGCCATAATTAAACTTTACCTTAAAAAGCTGTAAGCAATACTGAACTCTAGTTAGTAGGTTTGCTTATCTGGTATTATGGGTTAGCAATAATGAAACTACTTTGTGTGTATTTTAGGCTTAAGGAGAGAAGTAAATACATCAATGAGAATGAATGAATGAATGAATGAATGAATGAATACCAATACTGGAATAAACTAACACCATGTGCTTCCTGATATGATGAACTGTGAAGGATACAACATAATTTGTGTTATTCCTGCAAAAATACATAACCTAATCACAAGCAATATCAGATAACCTCAGATTAAAGATTTACAAAATAACTGTCCTTCTTGCTTCAAAAATGTCAAAGTCAAGAAAGGCTATGGAATTGTTACAATCTGAAGGATATTAAAGGGAGACAATTACAAGCAATGTGTGATTTTGAACTGGATCCTGAACTGGGAGAAAAAGAGCTATAAAGGGCATTAATAGGGCAACTGATAAAACATGAATATGGATTATGGATTAGATAATAGAATCACATTGACATTAAGTTTCCTGACTTTGATAATTTTACTGTGGTTACGAAAGAGAATGTTCTTATTCTTAGGAAATTCACACATAAGTATTTAGGGATATAGAGGCATGATGTTTACACACTAAACGAGTAAAGTTATGGGTAAAAATAATTATCGTGGTTTCTAGACTCATCGACTCAATTCTTCTGGAGAACTACCACAAATTTTCTTACCATAAACTTCCCTATTTGAGGTATATGGAACTGGAAAATATTAAATAACACAGAAAAAATTTCAAGTGAAATCAGAAAGCAAAGAACTATAGACTGAGGAAGTGACAGTCTCTAAGTACAAATAGTCAAAGAAATAAATGAGAAGGTTCATCTCTCTCACAGCTGGCTTAAGTTTGATTGAACGAATGCTTCTTCTCTCATTGTGAAGGCCTAGAATCATTTATGTTAGTTATTTCTCCAAGTTTTATCTTTAACTTGAATTTAAAATAATAACTTGACACTCTATTTTCTGAATTTTCTTAAACATATACAAGGAATTTATGAATTTTTAAGAAATATTCACAGGATTTACAATTTCTTAAAATTAGAAACAATGACATAGTACTACTGAATCACTACATTCATTATGAAACCTCCTGTAAAAATTACACAATAAATAGCTGATTGTTGAAGTGGCAGAACAAGAATATTTCTGCCACTTCAAGTATCAACTAATTACCTTAAAATGTTCTTACTAATAATGTGTACTATTTAAAACATGGCCTTAAGAGCCATTCTGGTTGCTAAGCCAGAAGAAACATCTGCATTCCCTAAATAAATATAAAGGTACTTATATTCACATCGAGTCATATTTCAAATTGTTATTGAGCATCGACCATGTTTCAGGCACCGTGGTAGGACTAGTAGAACAAAAAAGAACAAGACTGACTGTCCCTGCCCTCTTGGCCCGGCCAGCTGGTCAGGAAAGGCTTACATTAGGAAGCGGAGTACAGAGAGTATTAGGGAAGTGTGTAGTAAGGGGACTTTTAC
This sequence comes from Pteropus medius, assembly GCF_902729225.1. Lineage (NCBI taxonomy): Eukaryota > Metazoa > Chordata > Mammalia > Chiroptera > Pteropodidae > Pteropus > Pteropus medius. The sequence goes on from NW_024349225.1 coordinate 9,004,900, forward strand.
CAAGTCTAAGGCATAAGAAGGGATAAAACCAATTTCTTTTAAGATTCTCTTGATCTTGAGGTTCTGTTGCTATAGTCAATTCTTCTATAATGTGACATGCCTTCCTAAAAAGCAGCACACGGTACAAAATTACACAATAAAACTACAGGGCTTTATGGGGAAGATGGAGAGTTGGAGAGCAACACTCAGAAACTTTAACAACGACATACAGAAAAAGCAGGAAGCTAATAAAAACTGCACAGCATTTTACCTGAATGCTAACATAAATACGGTATGCTACCTTGAGAAAAATCTGATGTCTGCCTACGGAAGCGAGCATCGGCAGGGCTGCCACTTCGTTGCTTGTGTGAAGTGGTGGGAAGAGTGTTACCTGAAATGCTACAGACAGCTGAGACACCGTAAGTGGATGGTGTGGCTCACAGCACATGTTGAGAATTGAGGCAGCTGGTCGTTCGCGGAGATATATGCATTTGAGTATTTCCTACATGGCGGTGTTTCTCAGACAAATGGCACATAAGCAAACACAAAATTTATGTAAGACAAATAATTGCTCCCTAATATCAATCGTATGGTACAAATATTCATTTTCAAAACAAGCATAATAGAAGAGCTGACTGTATTTTCTCATCTCTTCTACAACTGGTCTGGTAAAAACCAGGTAAAAATCAACAGCAGAACTTACCACTGGAGGGCACAATAAAAGCAAAGAGGAAATGGCTTTTAACCTTTGTAAATTCAGCTTTTAACACCTTAGTAAATTCAGTTCAAACTTTTCATTTTTTTTTCCTTTTTTTCTTCTTTTCTTTATCAGAACAATAAGAGCCAAAGAACCAAACTCATGGTGTGGGCACGGAAGATCGAGCCCCAAAAACAAAGCGGCATATCTACCTCCAAACCAGGCTTCTCACATTGTGGTATGTGGATGAATCGCCAGCGGGAGAGCGAGCTAAAATGCAGAGTTTGCTTTAGCACACGTGGGTGAGGGCCAGAGAGTCTACGTGTCTAGTGAGCTTCTAGGTGGGACCTATGCTGCTGATCCGTGGACCAAATTGTGAATAGCAAGCCGTAAATAGATTTTTAAATAAAAGAACTAAAGGAGTTCTCAAGGCTCCCATGAGATTCCGTCAGATTCACCAAAATTAAAAATTGTATTGTGATTTGAGGACAAAGAGAGAACATTTGCTGAAATAGTCTGAGAGTGTATATATCACACAGATATTTAGTCATTCTCATGGCGGTGTACTGAGAATCTGACATAGCAAGCCTAGCCAAACCTCTTCCTTAAGGAGACAGCAAAGACTATCTACAACATAGAAATAAAGTCCAATTAAAATTCCAACTATCTACTGCACCTCCTGAATTGCAGCATTTTTGATGGAAGGAAGCAAGAGAGGAGGAAGCTAATGACTATCAAGAGGAGAGTGACTAAAGAAACCATAGCACATGTCTGTACGAAAGAAACTCACATATGTTTTTATGTGCTACGAAGATACAAATTCTTTAGAGTGATTACCTGTGGGGAATACAAATGAAAAATCACCTTAGATCTTTAGTTTTAATTTTTAACTGTGAGTATATACTACATTCATAATAATAAGAAAAAATGAGAGAAATAGATAAGGTAGAAAAGTAAGACGTATTATAAAAAGTAGCAACATGACCCCACTTTTGTTAAAGATTATTATTAATATGTCGGTATGTACATGGTGGGATATGCATGCAAAGACAGTCTGTTGCTATTTTCTTTTAGTTATTTTCTTTTTTAACAATAAAATTTGCTATGTTTGTTGTTATTATAAGATATTAACTTATGTTAATATACGAAATTTTTCAATGACCATGTGCATTATCACTCCTTTTGAAAGGAGAAAGAACATATATGTGCACACATACACACACATACACTTTAAAGTCTACCCACGGCAAAAATAAAAGCCTTAACATTAACCCACACTTGCCCATAATGACTTAGTTAACAGCAAAAAGCAAGAACATAACACGTATCCTAGTTCCCAGTTCAGGATTCCATAACCTGCTTCAATCAGCCTTTTCCAAATTATGATCCACACAATACAGCTGAGAAATTCAGGCTTTAGGAGCATACATGTGACATGAAATCTAGATATTTTAGTGTTAGTGTAAATGCTAAAATTCTTCCCTTTTTAAAGTTTAAAACAGAATATCATTTTCTCATTAAAATATATTTTTAGATTTATTTCATCTAAGAGAAGCAAGTGGAGATGAAAAGGCAACACGAGCTTTCTCAGTTTACAAACAGTCTGCAACCACTTCCTGTGCTAAGACACACCTTTCCTACACTGAAATTCTCGTCTGTATATCCCGCGTGGTCTTTTCTAACAGAAAATATGACATATGCTACAATTAACAGATTTCTGGAGTTTTGTTACTAGAACAAGAGATTATATACCTCTTAGATCATGAAAACCTTTAAAAACAGGATTAATTTCTATAAAGCAGAAGAAAACATCTTTCAAAAATACAAAGTCCTTGTTTATACAAAGCTAAGTAATTAATAACACAACATCCCCTTCCCATCTCCTATCACTGGAGCACATCTGCTTCCCGACGAAACACTTCCTGTGGCAAGAACTACCTCCCTTCTAAGTAGGAGAACTCAAAGACACACCTGACACGTACGCAACTGCGTTTCATTTAAGAGACAAAGATATGTCTAGGAGAGCTAAATAAAGATGATTTTTAACAGACAAGTGTTGGAATCAATCATTTTTTAAAAATGAGAAAACACATAAAGATAAAAACATGGATGACTCCCAACGTCGTTATTAGAATCACTTTTGAAAAAATAAGAACTTCTAGTTTTCCTCTAACCTCTCTGATCACACTTTCTCTGCTCCTTTGAGGCACATTCTCCTCTAGCTAGTCTTTAATGGTGGGAGTTTTTCAAATGGGTCTTTGGCATCCCTTCTCCATATTACCATGCGCATCATCCTTCGCAGTTACCACGTCAATTTATACTTCCAGTTCGGATCTGGTCTCCTTTGAGCAACATACTCATATATTCAATTTGCCATTTTGTGACCATCTCAAATTCGAAATGCATAAAACCTAACCCATGAACTTTCTTTAAACTCTGGTCTCACTCCTCTGTTCTTTATCCTAACAAAGGTACCATATCCATCCAGCTGTACAAGCCCTGAACCTCAGTCATCCCCCTCTCCTACAATTCAATATCCAATCCATGAGACTCATTGACTCCCTCTTAAGTATTATTTAATCTATCTACTTCTCACCATTTTCCCTAAACTAACCTACTATCCTCTCTCACCTGGATTATAACAGCCTCCTAAATTCATCTACCTACATCTCCTGTGACCCCTGCAAACCATTATTCTTACTGTAGTCAGAATAATATTTTCAAAATACGAATTTGCTGCATCCTGTTTAAAACTATCCAATGGCTTTTCACTATTCTTATGAAAATAACAAAAAATAACCCGAAATTCCTTAACATAGCCTGGTCCCTGCCTTACCCACCCCTTCAGCCTCCCTCTGAAAAGAACTTGAACCCTTTCAGTCCTTCATACTAGCTGCTCTCTTTCCCACCGCAGGCTCTTACACCACTCCCTCTACCTGGAAGGATCTTATTGCCTGTCTACTTATGCTTTGATTTCTGTTCAAGTGATACTTCTGAGGAAGGCCTTTCCTAACCTACCCGACTAGGTCAAATCTCCTCATTATAGGTCTTTACAGCCCACACACCTCTCTATTACAGATATAGCTGTATTTGGACTTTCTCTTATGAGATTATTAATCAATGCCTGTTTTACCCACACTGCTGTAAACTCCATGCCTGTTTTTATTACACTCCAAGGAGTTGTTTTTCCTGAATCAAGTGGTTATTGTTTCTTCAATCCAGGTGGCAGCGGGCAGGGCACAGGGCTGGTATGGATGGAGAGAAGTGTTAAAGGAGGAACATAAAAAAAGAATAAAGTGACATGGGAAGAGGGCAATAAGAAGCAAGAAATACTGCTTTAATTTTTAAAAACTAAAAAACTTTTTCCAGAAATGCTAATTTAGTTGATGCAGAAACTATAATGTGGCCTTTTCAAGTTTCCTTAAAAATTATCTTTGATGTTAGCGTTACCATTTGGAGAATACCTTCAAGAAGCATCGGGAAATAACCACAAGCTCTCAACAAATTTCATATGTTCCTTAATGAATACATACTTGGAAAATTAAATAATATTCTGATAACATGCAATAAATATCATTGTACTCAGATAAATAACCTTGTACTAAGCTAGGCTTAGCTAAGCACCAAAACTGAGGGTACCAAAGGAAGGAATTAGGAATATTTTGTTGTTATATTATAAGGTACCTGCAATATCTGTAAAGCAGTATGGTGTTATTTAAAAATGGACTTGGATTACTGCATACTCTAGGGCAACCATTTAAAAAAGTGGGGAAAAAAAGTATATTATACTTACAATATATATTTGCTACTGTTTTCTATTTGTTTCCCTTTTTCTTTGTTCCAACATTTGTCTTCCACTACTTTTTTGCCTTCTGTAATTTTAATTGAGCATTTTATATGATTCCATTTTCTTTCCTGTCTTAACATATATATCAATAATCACTTTAAATGTCAATGGCCTAAATATGCCAATTAAAAAGCAGAGATTGTAAGAGAGGATCAAAACACAAGACCCAACTATATGTTGTATACGAGAAACCTTCTTTAAAGACTCAGGACCAGTTGATTTCAGGTCAAGATAGTAGAGTAGGTAAATGCTATGCTTGCTCCCTCTTGTGACCAAATTAAAATTACAACTAAAACTACAGAACAACCATCATTAAGAATCTCCTGAAGTCTGGCTGAACACAAGTCCTATAACTAAGGACACAAAGAAGAAGCCACCTCAAGACTGGTAGGAGGGACAAAGACACGGAACAGCCTGGTCCCACACTTGCATGTGGCAATTAAAACTTGAGAAGCTATCTCGGCTTCAGAGGTTCCCCCAGAGAGGCAGAGAAATCCCAGTCTCACACCAGGCACCCCGACTCACGGTATGAGGACCAAGAAGTCCCCACAAAATCTGGATTTGAAAACAGCAGACTGTGGCTGAGTGACACAGAGGGCTGCTGAAGTCCCTGGGGTCCCTCTTAAGGGGCCTAAACACGAGCTTACTCACTGTTCACTCTGAGCTCCAGTGCTGGGGAGGCAGCTTGAAGGTTGCCAGGGACATATGAGGATATATTGAGTTTTGGGGCTTAAAGGTGAAGGCGGGGGGCAGAGGGGCCAGCATTCTCCCAGACAGAAGTGCTGGTAGAATATATTCTTTCTTTGTTGAGCCCTCCCCACTCCTGGCATGCAGACACAGGTGGGCACCATATCCGAGTCTCCATCAATCTGGTTAACACTGGTTGCCTCGCCCTGGTGATTCCCTGAGATTCTGTCCCACCTAACTTGTGGACCCACCCAAGTTGCTTACAGTAGTTTTTCTATACAAATGGCCTGCCTTGGCTCAGGCTTTGGACTTTCCTAAAATCTCTCAAAGAATAAGCAGCATCTTGCCTCGGTGTACCCCATACTTCCTGCTAGCAGCCCCAAGCCCAGCACGAGTGGCAGCTGGCCTGGGTTCATGGCTTTGCCTCTCGAGGCACATCCAGCCTAGTGTGGGTAGTGGCCATCTGCGGATTGTTTGGTGGCTCATGCCAGGTGGCAGCGGGCAGGGCACAGGCTGAGGCTGAAGTTGGCCTATGGCAGGGCCTCTCCCAGGAGACCCTGGCCTGCACGCCCGGTGATCAGCTTCAAATGGAGCCAGCGCACTACCAGGGGTCGCATCTGAAGATGACACATCCAGAGGGCAAACTGAGCAGGCATGAGGGTTCTGCTAACATGAATTCTGTTCTGTAGGGTCAGCCCCTGCACAACAGCTCCTCCACTGTAGACAACTGCCAGTCCTCACAACAAATCAGCCCCTGGATCAATCCCTCCCACTAATGTGCAAACAGCAACCAAGGCGCAACTACAACAGAAGGGCACACACAGTCCATACAGGGGTCATACCTGAAGCACACAGCTCAGGTGACTGGGGAGACTGTTCTACTGGGCCCCATACGACACTCTACTAAGGCTAGGAGACACTGCGGCACTGATAGAAAACATAAAATAAAGATAGAAAACAAAGAAGAACAAGTCAGAAATGAAGAATACCGTAACTGAAATGAAGAATACATTAGAGGGAATCAAAAGTAGATTAATTAGATGAAGCAGAGACTCAAATCAGCGATTTAGAAAATAAAGTAGCAGAAAATACCAAATCAGAACAGCAACTAGAAAAAGAATCCAAAAAATTGAAGATAGCTTAAGGGGCCTCTGGGACAACATCAAACATACCAACTTCACATCATAGGGGTACCAGAAGAAGAGAGAAAGCGAGGAATTGAAAACCCATTTGAAGAAATAATGATGAAAAACTTCCCTAACCTGGTAAAGGAAATAGACATATAAGCCCAGGAAGTGCAGAGCCCCACATGAGCTGAACCCAAAGAGGCCTACGTCAAGATACAGCATAATTAAAATTCCAAAGGTTAAAGACAAAGAGAGAATCTTAAAAGCAGCAAGAGTAAAGCAATTAGTTACCTACAAGGAAGCTCTCATAAGACTGTCAGCTGATTTCTCAACAGAAACTTCGCAGGCCAGAAGGGACTGGCATGAAATAATCAAAGTGATGAAAAGAAAGGACCTACAACCAATATTTCTCTACCCAGCAAAGCTATCGCTTAGAATCAAAGAACAGATAAAGAGCTTTCCCAGAAAAGAAAAAGCTAAAGGAATTCATCAACACCAAACCAGTACTACAAGAAATGTTAGAGGGACAAGGAGGAGGAGGAGGGGGAGGAGGAGAAGGGGAAAGAGAGAGGGGAAGGAGGGGAGGAGGAGGAGGAGAATAAGGAGAAAAAAATATGAATAATAAAATGGCGATCATTACATATCTAGCAATGATTACTTTAAATGTAAATGGATTAAATGCTTCAATCAAAAAACGAAGGGTATCCGAATGGATAAGAATACGAGACCCTTACATATGCTGCCTACAAGACACTCACTTTAGATCTAAAGACATATACAGACTGAAAGTAAAGAGATGGAAAAAGATATTTTATGAAAACGGTAATGAAAAAAATGCTGGGGTAGCACTATTTATACCAGACGAAACAGACATTAAAACAAAGAAGGACCCAGTAATCCCACTTCTAGGTATTTATCTGAAGAAAGCTAAAACACTACTTCAAAGGGACATGTGCATCTATGTGTTAATTGCAGCATTATTTACAATGGCCAAAATATGAAGGCAGCCTGGGTGTCCATCAATGGATGAATGTATAAAGAAGAGGCGGTACATATATACAATAGAATATTACTCAGCTATAAAAAAAAAAAAAAAAGAATGAGATCTTGCCATTTGCAACAACATGGATGGACCTAGAAGGTAGAGAAGAAAGCAAATGCCGTATGATTTCACTTACATGCAGAATCTAAAGAACAAAATAAACAAGCAAAACAAACGAACTCATAGATAAAGAGAACACTTTGTGGTTGCCAGATGAGAGAGAGGTGTGGGGTAGGTAAAAAAGGGGGAGGGATTAAGAAGTGCGAATTACAAAATAGTTATAAAATCGTCATGAAAATGTAAAGTATAGCATAAGGAATATAGCCAATAATATTGTAATAACTATGCATGGTGTCAGTTGGGTACTAGATTCATTGGGGTGATCACTTTCAGTTATGTAAATGTTTAGTCACTTTGTTGTATACCTGAAACTAATATAATACTGCCAATTGAAATTGAAAAATAAAATTATATATATATATATGTAAAGACACAAATATATTAAAAGGCATGGAAAAAGACATACCATGCTAAAACACATAACATACTAATCAAAGAAAGCCAAAGTAACTATATTAATTTCAGCAGAGCAGAATTCAGAGCAAGGAACATTATCTGGAATAGAGAAGGGCTTTACATAATGATAAAGGAGTCAGTTTCCCAAGAAAATACAAGAATCCTTAACGAGTATGCTCCTAATAGCAGAGCATCAAACTACATGAGGTAAAAACTGAGAGAGCTGCAAGGAGAAATAAATGAATCCACTATTATAAACTGGAGATTTCAATGGCACTTTATCAGAAATGGACAGATTTAACAGGCAGAAAATCAGTAATGACAGCTGAACTCAACCTGACACAATTCACATCTATAGATTACTTCATCCAACACCAGCAGAATACACATTCTTCTCAAACTCGCATGTAACGTTTACCAAGATAGATCACATTCTGGGCTATAAAACACACTTTAAATTAAAAGCCTAGAAATCGTACGATGTGTGCTCTCAGACCCCAGTGGAATTAAACTAGAAATCAATAACGAGAAGATAGCTGGAAAATCCCCAAATATGTGGAGATTAAACAACACAATTCTAAAAAACGCAGTAAGCAAAGAAGAAATCTCAAGAAAAATATTTTTAAAATGTGAACTAAATATAAGTGAAAGTAAAACTTATCAAAATCTGTGGGATGCAACAAAAGAAGTGCTTAGAGGAACACTGAATGCATGTATTAGTAAAGAAGAAAGATCTATAATCAATAATCTAAGCTTCCACCTAGGATATCAGAAAAATAAATTAAATCCAAACTGATTATGTCTAAATATAATCCTTATTATAACAATAAGACTCAAGTACTTCAAAATTATGATATTTAAATGGTCAGGTAGAAGACATACCGCAGTCAGCATGACTCAAGGAGAATGATAAAGATAAGGCAGATGGGTAAGAGACATCTAGTTCCAGGAAGAAAAGGTAACACCGAGCCAGGCCAGTCCTAGCACTGAGAGCCTAAGCTGCGCTGTTCTGGCAGGAGCTGAAAGACCTTCTGAAGTGTTTGGCCCCTGGAAATACAGGATTACCGATTATCTCTATTCATGGGGCTGAAATCCCTAAATCTCAAAGGGCCGTTAACAAATAGTACTGACATGAATCAACTAAAAGTAAAAAAATTCCCTCATATTTTTGCACTCGTGTTTGAAAGTATAGCCACATCATCAGGCAAATAAGGAATTTGTGATGACAGTCATACACTCAGTAAATTCCAGTGAGTTATAGTCTGGGTGATGGGAAGGAGCCCAAGCTCCTCTGCATCAGATTCTTCCTGTATTCTCAGTGAATCAGCCACCTTCTGGAATAAGAACAAAGGAACTGATACTCTGGATCAAAACAATGACAATTCCACCAAAAATGAGGAGCCCAGGCTAGATGATCACTTTCTAACTTTGATCTCATTTTCTCAATTGGTTCTCACAAGGGATTTTTCAAAATCCCATACATTTCATGAAAGTCCTCACATATTTGATGTCTTTTATGAGATTATTCTTCAAGCCTTTCTTTTACATATTATTATGTATTATTATGATAAGCTCCCAGGAATTACAACCAAAAATTTACCACATCACTCTTAAGTGGTATAGTTCACAGCTGGTGGCAATATTCTAAGATTATTTGTCGATATAGATGTCAACGTAATTCCTACATTTAAATCTCAATTTAAACTACAATTATAGTGTTGTCGACATTTTTTTCTGTCATCTAAAAATTAACAGTTTCCCTGCTTTTTTTTTATTCTTGTTCTTATATGGTATATGTCCTACTGGGAAAAAAACTCAAACTATATTTCTCAAACTGTATCTACCTGCAAATGTGATGGGCCATGTCCTGTTAATGGTAGCCATGTGGACCACTGGTAAATGCCACGTTTCTACCGAACCCCACAGGGCAGGCAAACAGCCCACCAGCAGCGGCCAATCTTGCAAGTCCACATGATCAATTCTCTTTTATTTCATCGTCTCACCTGGTCCATCATGCTCTTCCCTACCCCCATCCCACCCCACCGAAAAGGCAGCAGGAGGTATGTTCCTTCACCCATCTGACAGCAAATAAACAGCATCTTACCCCACCACATAGTACCCAGCTGTGCTGGACTTCAAGAAAACTCAATAGAGAAAACTTATCCTTTCTAAGTAGATCATTTTTCAGTTATCATCAACGCTGTAAAATGTTTCTTCACACTATGAGAGGTTTATTATCAGGTTCCCAGGAGGTGACATTTGCATGTAGTGGCCAAGTTCAATGAAGGACCAGGGGCTTTCTACCCATTCTTCAATCTTAATGTGCTCACTTCCCAGGCCAAATCTCAGGCATGTGAGTAATAACCTTAAATTTCTTCATTTCTTTCAACCATCCTTTCCCTCAGACAACCATCACCAGCATGCAGTTCTTCAGCTCCCCTGCTATATGTGCTAGGTGGCATGAGCATTTAGTAGGTCATAGAGCTCACATAGAAGAACCATAAAGACAGCAATCTGAAAATGCTGTTTTCACATCTGTTGTTATTTATGCTTGTTATGGTTAACTATATTATTTGTTGGGTGAATTCTTTTGTCATCCATTCATTCAACAAATATACTTATTGAATGCCTACTACTACCTTGTGATGAACTGAACCAGTTGAACATTTCCTCTGCTAGTTTTTGGTGATTTCCACAATTTTACAGGTCACTCCATTTTAGACATTCTTTTACAAAGTATAGACCATCTCAACATGTACTAGAATCCTAGAAATCTAGAAGAAAGGATTTCAGAAACTATATAGCACAGTACTTCCTCACTTTACAATTCATTATGAATATTAAGTGAGAAAGAGTTCAAAATACTGCTGAGGTAAAACCATTCCTTCGACTACTTCAACAGACATTTTGAAAGCATTTATTGTATTCTCGGAGTTGTGCTAAGGATTGGACATAGGTAACAATGCATTCTATATTGGCCCAGTGGCCTCACAGTTTGCTAAGACGGGTTGGTGAGTCCACATATATAAGTACATATGAAATATAGTGAGGACAAAATGGAAACCAGTCTGCTTGCCAGAAAACGACGGGATGAGAGAGTTCTTATTTTAGTTCTTGTTTTATACGTTGCAAAGATCTCTTACTTTGTGGCTCGACTTTTCCCTTTCTTTACAGTGCTACAGTTTTTTTAAACATGTTTTTAGTGAGTATAAATGACCCCCAAATTTGCAAAGCAATAGATTTTTAGGCATTTATGATACCTTTGCCAACTATTCACTTATTTTTTTAAAAATCAATAAGAATGAGAACCACAACATGAGAAAAAACTTTTGAGCATTAAAGATTCAACTTTATTTCTTAAATTGAAAGCCTATCATGTTCTACAGTTTTATTTATTTTTTAATTCTCATAGCACTCTCTGAGGTAGGTATTATTCTCATTTTATAGATGAAGAAAACGAGGCTCACTCCTAAAAGCGACACAATAAACACTGAAGCACCAGTTTTAAGTGGTACAGCAACACTAAGCAAGAGGCAGAGCAATAATTCAAACTCAAGCCTAGTAACTTTGAACCCCTGTAATAATCCATATTGCATATTATTGAAAACATCACTTACAATTAGCTGTTCAAATATAGTTAATTAAATAGTAAATATTTAATGACCTTTACTATAGGGAAAGTAGTATATTGACTGCTGGCAAATGAGAAGTGGCCTGGATTGTAGGCTAGGATATGAGCATTAAAATTAAAAAAAAAAAGGAAGTCTAGCTGGCCCCACCTACAACTGTCTAGTTGACTGTCCCTAAGCAAGTCACTTAATATCTCTTAGCCTTACCTCACTCAAACGAAAAATGGACCACGGTGGAACTGCATCGTGTCTGTGTATCTGCGGAGTGTGAAATGGGAGCAGGAGCAAGTCAGGTTTTAAAGTAGATAATTGAAGCTAAAATTGGTAGAGTCAAAATTATCCTTGAAAATTCTTAAATCAAACCACAGTATCAGAAGTACCACCTCTTACAGTGTCCTCCGCAACTATTTTTATTTTTGTTTTTATTTTTCATCATTTGGACACGGCAGATAGAGCTGCGGAAAAATACCCGGTAGGCATGTTAAACCAAAAATATCTACATTTAAACTTTAAAATCATCCTTTGCGTCAAATGCTTTCAGTTAAATGTGTTTATGTCTCATGTATGTATGAGGCAATGTAAGCTGTTACTCCCAAAGAAGCAAAGAGTAGGTCCCTCTCAAAGAGGACATTTAAATAGAAGCAGAGAAGTTATGTAACAAGTACCTGTGTTAGCTGCTGACATGATAGTGATGGAGACAGAGGTAGAGGTAGAGGTAGATCCAGAGACAAGAAAAAAATGTTAAAGGGTAAGGAATTTCCAAACAGAATTAAGTTTTATGAAGTGTCTTCGGTTTTCCAGTGCAGTGCTGATTATTTGATTCTGATTCTTTTAAATATAGAGGACTCATAAAATTACAAGCGAAAGTTGTTTATTTTGCTGTTGTAAGACTTTTCCAACAAATAAGGTCCTAATCAGGAAAAAAAAAGGTCAGAAAAGAGAGTTTGTGGCATTTATTGTGGTTCTTAACATTCGCTTAATACATGACCTGTGCTTATCCGATGAACTATATTAAAGAGCATTATACAGCTGGCAGGTAGGATTAAGATAAACAGAAGAGTATCAGTCAATGTTTGTGAAAGAGAAACAATAAAGGTAGCCGCCACATGCAACCAACCACACAGATTTATGTCACGGCAGAATAAAATGAAATTGTTGGGATGAGTGCCCTCGAATATAATACAGATTTAAATATATTTTTTTTCATTGCTTCCTGTTTAGCTATAGAAATCTGACTCCACTAAGGGCCTTTATTCCTTTAAAAAATAATTTCTCTGATTCTCAAGTTGTGACTCAGTCTGGCTGTTTCTATCTGCCTTCTGCCAGGGATCGGCTTCTCTGTGGGAACTGGAAATGTGTGCATACCCAAGAAGTGATGCAAGATCTGAACTTTCCCCAAGGGCAATGCCAGCATCCTAGGACTTCAGACTTCTGTACTTCTTGTCACTCCTAAACCAGTCTCTTGGGGATAGAATACAAAGAAAATAGTTGAGCAGCCTTAGAGGGGAAAGCGCTTAAAATTATACATTCGTTTGGCTACTTCATTATATATTCAAGACAGAAGACTATATACCTCCAAATTCCTTACCATTTTCATATCCTGTAGATTCATTTCTACCTATGGAAGCTAAATTTGTCCATTTACTGATAGGTTGCTTAAGCTAGGTCAATATTATCTATCTATATATTCATCTATCCATCTCTGAATTATTGGTTTTATTAAAGAAAATATTAAATCAAATTCAATTCAGTATAGATGTATCATTTATAACAGCTGTCCTCAACATATCTAGAAGAAACATAATGTTATGTACACTGAAAAACATAAACATAAATTTAAACAGAATGAGCTAAAAATATATCAATAGAAGTGTTAATGCTTTTTTAACTTGAACCCTAGTATCTTGTATACCCCCAGGGGTGTACACACCACACTTCTGAGACAACTGTTATAGACTATATTCACAGACAGAATTGTTTAATTTACTGGCTCAGTTACTGATCTATAGTGAGACTTTGAGACCACTGGTTTATGACATATTTGTGCCATTTATAAACTGAATATAACTATAACATACAGTGCAACAGAGATATTATGACCTTTATTGAAAAGTGAAAGAATTCTAAAGCTGCCAAGAAAAATGTATCAATTAAATTCTTAATTAAATTCATACTAAGTATGAACTTGAGATGGGATAAATTCTCTAGCTGACAATATGGTCTTTCCTTCTCCTATATGTAGTACTAGTACATATCATTAGTTCAAAAAATGACAGACAGATGTCAGTATTCCTACCAGTTCCTACAAAGTCCCATAACCACATTTTCAAAGTAACTCTACTACTGGACTAAGACTTAGTTATTACAGTCTCATACGACAATCAATTTTTATTCAAAATATTTGGGATTATACATACATACCAGTGAATGTAAGAACTATAATTATGGCTATTGCTGAAAGTCCCTTATTTATGTCATAATGATGTAGCCATATAATAGTGGTTCTGGAGAATATTATGAATCATTCATTTATAGTAACTCATGGTTGATAAATGTAGTTGAGGTCTGTGTAACTGCTCCAGATTTTGCAAAGGTACTATAAATCAACATTTAAAGTGGATGACAATAACTGCTATGGTTATTTGTCTTTATCTTGGATGCTTCTAACTACCATATGGGTTTCTTTTTTTAACAATTGGTGCCAGATAAATCACTGAATCAAAACAGAAGAAACATCTGAGGAACAGCACTCAATTCCCAATAACTTTTTAGGGGGGTATAAAATTGAGAAATTAGGTAGTTTTAGTGAGTCCTGTAGTTCTTCACTCTAAAACAATGCTATTTAGTACATGCTTAGGCTAATATACAGATATCTGTAAATACTGAGTGTAATTTACCTTCTAAATTATAATATTCCGTAGATGTTTATTGAATTACACATAGAATCAGAATGTAAGTTTAAGAACTTTACTATTTTTAGGTTTCATTTAAACATGGTTTTTTGATAGGAAATACTTTAAAGAATCTATGAAGTAAAATGACTTTAGTGGTAGACTTTGTGGTGACATAATTAATATTGTGCTAAAAATGAAACTACAGTCATCCATTTCCTCCTATGACCATCAACTGATACTGAACTTGCCTTTCTGCTATAAACAACTAGAAAACCAGACAAAGTATATAAAACAAGTTTTTTTCAGATATTAGAAAACAGGAAGCACAGGACTATGACCCCTAGGAGAAGAAAAACATATCAGATAAACCTTATGATAATCCTGGAGTTTAATCTGGAGGCATTTCTGAATTCTGGCACAGGGAGAGGGAACACAGGCAGAGCACAATAGTCTCACTGAATCTGAGAAGACAGAAGAGGGAGTTCAGGAAGATTGAGATGATGGAATTTGCAGGGTAAAGTACCAGAGAAAAGGAAATTACATAGAGAATGAGATCCAAAAATCTGCACAAGGATCCGTTTGAGTTATTCGTTACATAATTTATTTTATTTTATTTTATTTTATTTTATTTATTACTTTTTTATTTTTTATGCCTGGTCTTCCTACGTGGTCTCCCATCCAAGTATTAACCAGGCCTGACCCTGCTTAACTTCCGAGATCAGACGAGATCGGGCTTGTTCAGGGTGGCATGGCTGTAAACAGTTGCATAATTAAACTGTCTGTGCGTAGAATTAAATTTCATGACTGCTGGCAAAAAAAAAAAAAAAATAGGGGAAAATCCTCACCACTCACTCAGGACTGGAAGACATTTTGAAATTCCGCAAGTCAAAAAAGAAGAAATCTTGTTTAGTAGATAAAGGACATGCCTATATCTCCCAAAAGTTAGCTGGCACCAGGATGAAATTAACCCAAGAAATCCATCCAACAGGCTTTACATCAAGCCTCAAAACTAACAAGTTGATTCTAAAGAAACATAAACTCAGTCGTAATTAAAGGAAGACAACAAAAAGCACAACTTCAACAATATAAAAGTCACAATGTCCGAAATACAATAAAAAATTACTGCAGAGAAACTACCTTCTAGCTCATTCTATGAAACCAACATTACCCTAATACCAAAATCAGATAGACATTACAAGAAAGGAAAACTACAGAACAATCTCTAATAATCACAGACATAAAAATGCTCAACAATATATCGATAAATCAAATCCAACAATGTATGAAAAGAATTACACACCACAACAAAGTAGAACTGCAGGCATGCAAGCCTAGTTTAACATTTGAAAATCAATGAATGTAACCTAATATATAAACGAGATAAAGAAGAAAATGATATAACATCATCTGAAGACAAAAAAAAACACACACACAAAGATTTAAAAAAACCAACACTCACTCATGAATTTAAAAAAAGAAAACCCTCACCAAACTTCCTCAACTTCATAAGAACATCTACAAAAAAAATATAGCTGACATCATATTTAACAGTGAGAGACTGGACAGTTTCTCCCTAAGATGAGAAAAAAGGCAAGGCTTTCTCACCACTACCATTCAACTAAAAGTACTAACTAGTGCATTAAGACAAGAAAAGAAATAAAAGCTATCTAGTTGGAAAGGAAGAAATCAAACTACCTTTATTTGCAGATGACTGTCTATGGAGAAAAACAAAGAATCCACAAAAACATCTGGAACCAATAAGCAGGTATAGCAAGGTCACAGGACATAAAGTTAATAAATTTCTTCCCTATATATCAACATGGAACAATTGAAATAGAAAAAAAAATTTAATACTATTTACAATAGCATCTCCCCTTCTCATCCCCTCAAAAAATACACACTTAGGCATAAATCTAACAAAATTTGTATAGAATCTGTATGCGAAAACTACCAAACAATGATGAAAGAAATCAAAGAAGATCTAAATAAATGAAAGGACACTCCATTTTCATGGACTGGAAGATTCATTATTAGAAAAATATCAATTCTCAAAACTTGATCTACATATTCAAAATAATCCCAATCAAATTCCTAGCAAGTTACTTTGTGGAAAAGAACAAACTGTTTCTAAAGTTTTTCTGAAATAGAAAAAGACTAAGAATAGCCAACATGATACTGAAAAGGAACAAAGATGGAGGATCACACTGCCAGATCTTAACACTTACTGTAAAGCTACAGAAATTGAAACACTGTGATATAGGCAAAAGAACAAATAGTTCAGTGGAACAGAACTGAGAGCCTGGAAACAGACTCACAGAGTTAACTGATTTTTGACAAAAGCAAAAAGGCAATTCAATGGAGAAAGAATATCTATGAGTAAATGATTCTAGAACATCGGATTGTGAATATGTAAAACCATGAACCTAGACACAGATCAAATATCTTTCACAAAAATTAACTAAAAATAGAGCATAGACCTAAATGTAAAATGCAAAATTATGAAACTTCTAGAAGAAAAGAGGAAAAAATCTTACGTGACCTAAACTTTAATGTTGAGTTTTTAGGTACAACAAAAGCACACGATCTATGAAAGAAAAAAAATTGATAAACAGAACTTTATTAATATTAAAAATGTCTGTTCTTCAAAAGACACTAAGAAAAATAAAGTCATGAATTTGGGGAAATATTTGTAAGACACATATCTGACAAAGGATTTGTACTCAAAATATACAAAAACCCTCAAATCCGATGGTAAGAAAATGGTAAGAAAAAACCACCCAATTAAAATATGGGCAAAAGATCTGAACACCTTGGCAAATATACAGATAACAAATATACATATGAAAAGATGATCGACATCATCTGTCATTGGGAAAATTTAAATTAAAACAACAAGACACCACCATATACCTATTAAAATAGTTAAAATTCAAAAGAAGTGGCAAAAGCAATTGCTGGTGAAGATGCAGAGCAGCGAGAATTCTCATTCATTGCTGGTAATAATGAAAAATGGTACAAATGCTGTGAAATGCACTGTGGCAATTTCTTACAAAGCTAAACATAGTCTTACATAGCCATGCTCCCAAGTATTTGCACAGCTATTTTAAAACTTATGTCCACACAAAAACCTGCACGTGGATATTTACAGCAGCTTTATTTATAATCACCAAAAAACAAGAAACAATCAAAATGTCCTTCAATAGGTAGCAGTTACTCAATAGGCTATTCAACAAAAGAATGAGCTATCAAGCCACAAAGACATGGATGAATCTTAAATGCATATTATTAAATGAATGAAACCAGTTTGAGAATCCTATGTAATCTATGATTTCAATTTTATGATATTCTGGAAAAAGGCAAAAACTATAGAAATGGTAAATAGACCAGTAGTTGCCATGGGATTCACAGGGCAGGAGTGTTGAATAGGCAAAGCATAGGGAATTTTTTTAAGGCAGTAGAACTCTTCTGTGTAATACTGTAATGGTGGATATATGACATTATATGTTTGTCAAAACCCATAGAACTTTACAACACAAAAGAGTGCATATTAACAGATTAAGCATCTGGGAAGCCAGGGGATTCCAGGATTGAAGCAGAATGTGATAAACAACCTACCTCTAATATGAATGTGTGAAACAATCTTATTGGTGGTGGGAGGGAAAGCTGCTACCCTAAGTAACTTTGGAAATTAATGGAGTCTATAAGACTAAAAGTAAAAGAAATTACACATAAGCACTGTATTTTAATTGATTAAACCAATTTCCCACAGGGATCTGGATTAACAATTCTGAAACCTTCATAAGTGTATATTGGAATGAACAATTAAGTTAATGGGTGGCAGATTGTGGGGGCCAGGTTTCTCATTGTTGGAGTGGGAGTTTACCAATAAACCAGGGAAGGAAGGTAGAATAATCCGTCTGGTAATAGATAAAAGAGTTGGAGATGTCAGTATAAACTTATGTTTCAGCTTATAGACACAGATGGTTATATTTAGATTTATTCATATGTATATATACACAGGTCAGTATACACACAATCCAAATATTACTCTATCAAGATCTATCAATATCAAAATCAAGGAAAGCCTGAGAAACTGTCACAGCTAAGAAGCATTTAAGGAGGTGTGATGACTAAATTTAATGTAGTATCCTGGATGGAATCCTGGAACAGAAAATGTACCTGAGTTAAAAACTAGGGAAATCTGAATAGAGTGTGAACTTCAGTTAATAATAATGTATCAACATGAGTTCATTACTTGTGACAAATGTACATTAGTAATGGAAGATGTTAATAATGGGGGGAAATAGGTGTGGGTGTATAGGAACTCTGTAGTAATTCCTCTATAAATCTAAAACTATCCTATCATTAAAAATTTATGGTAAAATAAATACATAAATATATCAGTCATAAAATCTGGTTCTTTGGGAAGATTAAAATGGAAAAACCTCTAATCAGCTTAATCAAGAAAAAAAGATACAAATTACTAATATCACAAACTGAATTGGGGACACCACTACAGGATCTAAAGACACTATAATGGTAAGGTAATATAAATAACATTATGCCATTAAATACAACAATTTAGAAGGGAATAGATCTATTTCTTATCTGATATGAAAATTGGCCAGAAGAATTAAATTTCAGTGGTTTCTTCTCTCCAGCTTCAATTAGTATCTTTGGTTGTCAGCTATGGCTGTTTAAACACAGAGGAAAAAAATTTTTTAAAAATAAAGTACCTAGTCATGGTTGTTTTAATATTTTCCTGCATAAATATTTTAGATACTTCCATTTGCGAAACTAATTAAAAATTATGGTTAGGGTAGCAATGGCACCTTCTTTCGCCTCTTCTTCCAGTATCAAGGTTTTGGTACCAGAGTAGGAAAAGAAAATATTTTGCGACAGTGGGAAAAGAAAATATTTATTAAATGTGTTGTCTTTCTTGCTGTATGCTATTTGTTAAGCTAAGTTTTATACATTTTATGAAAGAAGCTAAATACTACTAAGATAACTTAGAATACGTCAGTAAAATATATGGCTTTTATGTGATTGGTTATAAACATATAGGAAAAGTTTTTAAACTGGCACCTTACATATTTTAAAACCACATATAACAAGATTTTGCTGTAGACAGAGCATCCAGATTAATAAATGTTTTATAATCAGCCTCTGAAAAAATTCAAGTGAATGAACAATCCTTCTAGATGTACTCTGAAACCCTCTCTCCCCTCTTGTTATTTATAACAAGCAATTTTATAAATGAATGCTGAAAGTACAATAGCATATCTGGCTTTCTTTCTCAGCCCCAGAGAACTATGGCTATTTTCTGTGGCATGAGAATAAGACTGATATTTATTATCTACATTAGCTACTTTGTTGGACTATTTTTGTATGCAGTGATGTGGTTATTGGTTGAAACTGGTGTGAATAGGAGTGGTGATAATATACCATCAGTTGCAGAAGGGGCTGTCTGAACACAATCCCACATGAGATGTGGTAACCATTATTATCATTTCTGTATGCTGTGTGTCCTCCTGAGAGTGATAAAACCACAGCAGATTGCTGCCTATTTTGATAAAATTTGAGTTATCACTTTAGTAAGACTTGCTTTTCTTTTCCCATCTCCAAAATGGTCTGAATCAGTTGCTCTAAATTTTCAGTCTTAAAGCTCTTTTATTCCTCCTTCCCTCATCCCCCCTTCTCTTTACCATCTCTTTCCCTCTCTGTCTTCCAGGTCTTTCTGTCTTCCTCAAGTTAAAGAGACAGTACTTTTTTAACCAGAAAAGAAAAGGATAATTGTAGAGTACAGTCTTTAGAATCAGACTGCTGTGAGTGTAAATTTGGCTTTAGCGAAGGAAAGTAACCGTGTTTTCAGTGGCCTCAGTCACTGCTGTGCTAGAGCCTGCTCTTACCACTGGAGAGCCAGTGGTGCCCATCCATCCTCCCAAGTCCCTTTCAATAACTTGATCTGAAGTCAGCTGGTGCCTTAAAATCTGTCATATGGGCACATTTATACTACAGAAATCAGCAAATGCTACGAATTAGGACTTCATCTTTTTTGCCTGAGGAGCCAGTTATTAAACATTCACCAACACATCATTAGCCTCAGTTTCCACATTTCTCAAACAAAATAACACCAATCCTGAAAATATGTTGTAAGAATTTCAAATATAAGCAAAACACCTAGCAAAATAAAAGAGACATGAGAAACACTTAGTATGTGGCAAACAGCAACAGTGTTATGGTATTACAGAGTCTGGCTATATGAAAGTAGAGCATTTAAAAATCCTAATGAGCCATGAAATCAATAATGTAAAAGTATAATAAAGCAGTTGAATTTCATTTTAGTAGGGTTGTTGGGTCCTTCAGATTGATAAACGAAAAAAATTAGCACAGGATTCCACATAATACCCCTCAGTTAATGAGAACTTTATTTTCTGAATCTTCTCTAATTTTCCAGGTTCCCTTTTAATTATGATCTCCTCTGTTCAAGTTGTCAGCCACTACATACCATATAAGTACAGACTTTTTGAGCAGTGACTTGGAAGGATTCATAAAGCCACCAGATCTATAAGTATCATAAAGAGGAAGTCACAGATAGAGGAAATCTAGTAATATACCCAAGCATATAAAGAACTCTTAGCGGACTACCTATTCACCTTTTCTTCTGACAGCTGAACCCAGATTTTGGCTTCAACTGGAAAAAGAGCAACTTAGATTACGTGTGGCAAGCAATCTCAAAAACTATTATTTTCAACAAGAGATTTTTCCTTCTCATTGGAAACATACGAAAACAGATTTTTATAAGTATATATGAATATACATATGTATAAATGTGATAACCTCCTAAACAAAGAAGGGGAAGAGAAGAGTGTGACCAACGATCCTGGACTGTAACCCCAAATTCCAGGCCATGTGTTGAGGCCTTCACAATTCATTTTATTGAAGCCTTCAGAAATCTGAGCAAAATCCTCTGCCTACAGTTTATGCTTAATACTGACTTGCAATGCTTCATTTACAAAGATCACTTGGAGGTCTCCAAAGTGTCGCAGAGTAAAAAATGTTTATGAACTTGTCTAGAAAGACACTGTTTTTCCTCCTTTCACTAAACAATAATTTTAACAATTTTTCTTTTTTACTTTAGGTCTTCATTTCAGATTATCATTGCATTATAAATATCACATAAATTATACTAAATTAAAATATTCTTTTTTTATTTTCACAGTCTTTGTTTTAAGTGGTTAGTATCCACATTTCCCACTCAATCCTATATATTCTCTAATGTTGATTCATTACTTGTATTGAAGTTAAATTTTTATGGTACTCTAATGTCTAAATTAGATGAAATAATGCACTGGTGTTAAGAAGCCCTCAAATCCTTTTCTTATCACTGACACAAGTCGTGAGATTACTAACGTTCCTAAAGCCAAAACTCAATAAACAATGGGTAGCACAAAATCTGAAAACTAATCACAAAAGATAAATAACATGAGACTCAGGTTTTATCTATAAATACTTTGAAACTTTATGGAAATGATGAACATCAAGACTCGAAGTGTTTTTCCAGTCTAAAACATAATTGTAGTATACGGCATTACCCATTAGTAATTACAAAAAGCATTTACAGGATACTTGAGAATTAATCCTGCTCTGTGGTCGTTTAAATTAGTTGTTCGTGCTACAGCAGTGGGCCTGTTCCCTGCCTACCTCTATGGAATCATCTTACCTCACTCTCCATTTACCCTCCACACTCAGCATCGTTTGCTTTCTTTAGTTTTTCTGATACACTATCCTTCCTCATTCCACTGGGCCCTTCCAAAGCTGTTTCCTCAGACTAGAATGTTCTCCCAGTGACCCCTCCATTTTAAATTCCTGCTCAAATATCACTTCTTCTGAGCGGTCTTCCCTTATATCCTAGTGAAGGTCATGTTCCTTTCCTTGGTAGCACTTAGCAGTTTATATTTATACATTCACTGTCTGTGTAACTAACCAAATTTCAAGCTCCATGAGAGCAGGGAACCTGTCTATTCCTGCTCACCATTATAACCTCAGAATATAACATGGTCTCTGGCACATGGTAGGTGAATAAGTGAATAAGTGAATAAATGAATGAATGATATAGACAAATGACTACAATTAAGCTTCAAAATATATGAATCGACAGTAGATATAATTCAAGATCACAGTATAATTACTTTATTCCAAATAACGCTGATCTGGATACAGTTCTATCAAAACTAAAGATCATATCGAAGCCTATTGGTACCACTTGAATCCTTTTGCTTCCGCAGGTATAACTCAGGTGTTGTATTTTTTCCAATAGCATGGAAATTTTGAGTAATGCTCAAGCAGTATCATGTACTTTATATTCATGGCACTGTTGTTCTCTAAATTACTATTGATGTTACCCACTGTTTCTTTAAGAAACTAAAATATTCAGATAAAGGAAATACTGGAGAGAGCAAAATTTAGATTGGCTTTCTGTATAAAGGCCTACACCGATAGAATTCCCCAAACAGACCTTTAAAAATATGACTAATATATTTGGTTTCATAGTACATGGTTACCAACTCTCATAAGCTGGTATTGGCTGTCTAAAGCATATATTAAGAAAGATCCTGAAGCTGAGTCTACTCAGGGGAAAAAGAACTGTGAAGGATTATTAATGAAATGTCAGCCAGTGAAGCCTGGGAGAGTAGTGGCATCTGTGTAATGTTAAGTGACATGGATTTATTTTATTTATGAGAGAATTAAAAATGTTAAAGTATTTCGTGAGTGACATTAAAATGTGTTCATCTGACTGCATAACACACTAGACTAAATGCCAGTAGGAGAAAACAGCATAGGTAAAAGGAAAGTGTATTGAGAGGTGAAGGACAGCACACGGAGAGGCTGTGACGACCTAGATGACTGACTGTCTGGACAAAACGAGGCAAGAGGCTTCAACTATGTAACTCGCTCTGACAGCTTTCTTGAACTTGTATGCTTTTTAGACAATGA
This sequence comes from Pteropus medius, assembly GCF_902729225.1. Lineage (NCBI taxonomy): Eukaryota > Metazoa > Chordata > Mammalia > Chiroptera > Pteropodidae > Pteropus > Pteropus medius. Next base: position 9,028,315 of record NW_024349225.1, read on the forward strand.
CTGTTTTCCACCATGAAAGTATCACCTCGCTTTCTTTCTATGCCATGTGGAAATGGAAGGTTTTGACACAAAAAAGTTTTTAAACATCTGAACCAAATGGAAAAAAAAATTATCAAATATAAAGTGCTGTCACTATTCCTACTGTTGTTTGAAAAAGTGAAAGTTCAGAAATATCACATACCTTATCATCTTTAAAATGGAAGAAAAGTACTGAGCATGAACTACTTTCTAATAAAAATCAGAGTCATAACAGTCTAGCAAAATATACTGCATTAAATAATTTAGTTAGCATTAAATAATTATAGCTATCATTTATGTATAATTTACTTCAAAAGAATGCCAATTTTATATTTAAAGTAAATATAAAATGTGATAAAAATAAGGTAAAAAATAAATGTGTTTAAGTGGTAAGGGGACAGACACATGCTTTCGCATACATATGTGCTTGGGTACACATATTTCTGAATGGATACAATAGCAATAGTGGTTAACTCCTGGACTGAGGCCTAAGAAACTGGGGGGGGTCTAGGGTAGGAAGTGAACTTCCTTTTTATCCTACACCCCTATAGGTGTTACGTTTTCCATACTCATACATGACTTTTCTTTTTAAAAAGTTAATAAAAAATTTCAAATTTAAATGAATGAGATTAAATGGGAATAATCCATTTTTATAACTTAACTAAAAGGCAAAAAAAATACATGTTAAAATCATGGACGTGAAAGGAACCTAAGATCATTCTCTTGCATTTTATTAATGAGAAAACTGAAACAACAATTAAGAAAATTTTGTTCTCCCAAAGATAGTAGTCAAGACAGTGATATTAGCTCTAAAATCTAGACCCTTCTTATTGACAAAACATGCCCTGTACTACATTATTCTTACTATCTTATCTCACAGAAGTGTCGAAAGTTACACAAAACAGCAAAACTTTCCTAAAAGCTTCTTGCAACTCTAGGTGAGCAATATACAGCAATCAAGATTTGACAATAATTTTTACTGATTTGAAAACAGGCAACTCAGAAGCTGAACTCTGGCATGGATGATTATTTTTTAAAACAAGCTCAGGAAGGAGCTGAATTTAGCTCATGAAGGAACTAGCTGCTGCCTGCAATTGTCCTTGGAAAGTAAATGCCAAAGTCAAAGGGTTCATACATGAACCCTTTACACCGCTTAAATCCAGAGCGGTGGAACTAGGAAACTAATTAGCCTCTCGTTTATCTGTTCAAGACTTCTTGTCTGACCTAATTATAACTCATCTCCAACACAATCTAATCATTTAGGGAATTTGGTCTAGAAACAGTTTAATTTCATCTAACCTATGAAATTCATAATGTAGGTACCAACCTAGTAAGAGAAGTCCTCATTAACTCTTCTATTCCCATGATATCCTCACATGAAAGCATGTTAGGACATCATTCAGATTATGTTAGAAAAGTATGTACACCTTTTGTCCCAGCAAAAATTGATGAAAGCTTTTAGAATTTTCCAACTTAATATAGTGGAAACTGTATTACCAGGTAAACATTAACCTTAGATGGCAAATAAATCAAGTATTTAAAGAGAAGTTGAAGGATATTATTGACATTTTCCAAGATAAGAAAAAGATTATATGCTAATGCTTTTTTCATATCATACTCATTAGTTAGGGAACAAAGATTTTTCTTGAAACTTCTTGGAATAAGTAACAAGCAAAAGGAAGAAGCTGTAATCAACTAAGTAAAATCTGTCTTAATGTCACTGCATCTCTTAAAAGTAATTTTCATGGGATACAAACTACGGTCACACATATAGGAATAAAAGAAGGGAAGGTAAGTAGGGTTAAAGAGAAAATTCTCTCATTTAAAAATTTTTCAAATGTTAAACTTGATTACAATATAAAATATTTACTTTTTTTTTTTTTAAGTTTGCTTGATATAACTGATATCCTGAAAAGCTGATATCTGGTAATTAAATTTCTCCTGAAATGTGGCAGGATAAAGACTGGATGACAATATGTTAGCTTTTCTTCTGAGTTTTAATTCCATGGTTTCAAAAGATGTGAGTTTTTCAAAAATGGATTAAAAATGGATTTTAATCCCTCCTTCTTTTAGCCAAAAGAAAGTTGTCAGGACAAACAAACAGAGACTCATGGACATGGACAACAGATTAGTGGTTACCAGAGGGTAGCGGGTGGGGGAGGAGAGGGGAGGTAGATGAGGTAAAAAGGGTCAAATATGTAGTGACAGAAAGAAATCTAACTACAGCAGTAAACAAACAATGCAGTGTGTGTGTGTGTGTGTGTGTGTGTGTGTGTGTGTGTGTGTTGTATCTTATTGCTAAATTGTACACCTGAAACTTACTGGATTTGGTTAATATGCCATTAAAAAAAAAAAAAAAAGCACATAAAAATAAAAAGCCTCAAAAAAAAAAAAAGAAAGAAAGAAAGAAGTGTGAAAGGTGAGGCGGCTCTCATCACCCCCGGCAATCTCAAGGGTGTCACTGAGCTCCAAGGGTCACAGCACGTGGACGACTCCTTCCACCCTCATTACACTGCTTCCTGACCTCAGGGGAGTCTTTTAAGGATTTACTCAAAACTAAGGACTATCTGTCCAGAAGGAACAAATATGTGTTTCGTTTCGTAACTTCAGGGAGTACCCAAACCCAGATTAGGATCTTTTGCCCTAAAGAAGAATGATAGGTTTATACACTTTAAGCCAAGGCAAACACTATGTTTAGATGTACACTACAATGTGATGATGGTCTTTTATATTTCCTTTGTTCCATGTATCCTATGATAAACATCATTATCTGAATGGGCTGCAAACGCCTGACTAGAGGCACACTGAACCCTCAGAACTATTTTCCATTGACCTTTCTCCAGGGCAGTGGTTCAAAATGGGGGCTGTGCACCCCTGGGAGGCACTTTGGACATTTATGAGGGTGTTTTTGGTTACTACAGTAACCAGCGGTTTCTGTCGAGGTTTAGAATTCTCTCCTCCCCGACCTGGGGAAAGCGAATGGAAAAAGAACATGCATGTTAAGCATTTTAGAATGCATGGATATGCCACGTAGTGGAGAATGTCCTACCAGACACTAGCGTGGGCGAAATAACTACCTAAGCCTGAAACTTAAATCTGTTCTACACAGAAACATAAGGTATTTCTGTACAATTTTAACATACACTGGATTTCTAGGAATGAAATTACCAACTATAAATAGATAAAGATGGTATTTTGCTATGTTTGGAACTTTATTAAGGTTGTTTACCTTTCTGGAAAATCATGTAACCAGTGGCAACACCACTTGTGGTATTTGAACTGCCGGTGAAGCACACCATTATGCCACAATCACATGGTCATTCTGTATACAGGTTAAGTATCTAACTACTTCGTAATGTTTTCTAAAGTAGTCACGCTTGAGCATCTACATATTGAAATACATATTATTTTATTCTAAATTACTTTCCTTAATATGTCTCATTTATATTACTTAAGGTATTATAATTACTTTAAGTGTGTGATGTAAATGTATAAATGTACATTATACAGATATGCAGATATAGACAGATATAGATATACACACACACATATGAATTTTGTTTCAGGAGAGGGTAAAGAGAACATCACAAAATATTTGCTGTGACAAGTGGACAGTGACTCTGATAAGGCTGAGAATCCCTGATCTGGGGATAACAATATTAAACTTAATGAAAAACCTGTCAGACTTCTTTATAATTTAATATTGTTAAATGGTAGTTTTTGGATGAATCTGTAGAATATTTTTATCCATCTCATTATGGTGAAGTTATGTTGGCTTCTCTTAGATCATCGCCTCTCCAGACACGGAAGAGCCAATAAGTTCCAAATTTTGTTAGGCCTTGCCCAGGTTCAAGGCTTGAAAAGGACTGTCATGAAGGAATGGAAAGAAGAATGAATGGAAGGAAAAAGGAAGAGAAAGGGAAAAAGAGAAAGGATCTCGCTCAGGTTGGTAAGGCGACATATGAAATAGAACATGAAAAAAAACTATCCAGGAACATATAAAATTTATATCCCTATAAACTTAATGATTCTAAAAATAGTAGACATAATAAATCCTTTTAAAATGTCTTGAATGATAGGATCAAGTAAGATGGCAAATTTATGGATATAGTTTTTCATACTCCCAATAAGAGACTGTGTGAAAGCTGAGAGCAACACTCGGGAGGGCACTTCAGTCTCAAATCTCCCATCTTAGGCCAAAACTTCATAAAACATCTCCAATGGGCCATGTGATGAAAATAGCCTATATTTTCATGAAAATGGCTTACATTAAGTACTATGTAAAAAAACTTTTGCCACAGAAACCATTCTCACTAGTAGGATTTGACCTACACCAACCTGTTCACCCCAACTCCATGGGTACAATGTCGTCTGAATGGTCAAAGTGCGATCTCTCCTCCTTTCAGTCAACCCTTGTTTCCCTCAAAACTATTCACCGCTCAGGCTTTAAGTGTGACTTTCCCAGACTAATATTTTAGGCAAGCTACTCAAGTATCAATTATTTTCATTCTTCTGTAAAGTAAACTGCTCAGATAATATAAAAGTTTGCAGGTTTTATGGGTGTTTCCTTAGCCTTTATTCTGTGGACAGAAACCGGTTACCAATTAAACTGCCTGAGCTCCATGGTAATGATGCTTCTCAAAACAAAACCAGTACCCATGTGAGAGTAAGAGTGAGCAAGAACAATGTGCTGATAGATCAGATTATTTTAAAAGGCCTGTGTTTTGTTCATCTTTTCAGCTCATGTCTTCAGGATTAGAAATTGCTTTTGGATAGCCCAGACATATTATATGTGGCTAAAAATACTCCCTACTCTCAAGACAGTTGGTGTAGAGTGGTGTATAAATTAACTGACTGCTGATTAAGTAATAATTAATTGATCATGAATTTATTAAGAACATAAAGATAAGCAAATTTATGCTGAGCAAGAGTATGTGCCAATAAATTTAGCCAAAGTGAATTCATGCCCCCAAAACTGGCTGAGATACAGTGTCATAAAAATAACTGAGAAATGATGAAGAAAAAAATGGAATAACTCAAATCAACATAACTAAAAAAAGAACTAATTGAAACAGAAAACACCCAGACTGGCATTTACATACATATATGTGTGTGCATAAGTGTGTGTATATAAGTGTGTATTTAATTATAAGCAAATGTCGATGCACGAATGATTAACATGTGAAACCTGGAGATCTGAAAAAAGGCTAGGGATAGATCAGAATTTCTGAATAAATAATATATATGAAATGAGCATAAAGTATGAATGAACAGCACATCCTTCACAGAAAAATCAGCTTAAAAAGTGAACGCATAATGATCAACTCTAAGAAAAAGAACCACCAAAGAACTCCCCTTGAAAAGTATGCTGTAAAACAGAAGAAAATATTTTAAATAGTTGCACATGTAAATACGTATTAAAAATATTTTAATCTTTCTAAGAAGTGTGTTTCTAATTAGATATTCCCTTTTCTGATTATATATTTTACTGCAATGGAGGAATCAACTAAATATGACTTAGCCATTCCCACAGATAACAGCTGTTAGGTTTCACTTAGCGGCTTCCTTTCGATGGAGCGTTTTGCTCCATCAAAACGTGTGTATACCATGTCTTCACATACTTCCAGGGAAAGATCGCAGAACTTCTATATCTCAATATAGCGGGTTACTGTATCTTTTTCTATGTTAAAATAAAGAGAGGAAATCCTTTAATCTAGTTCATAAATGTTTAATTATCTGGTCAACATTTTCTTCCCTATAAAATAAAGGTTAAGAATCCACTTTCAAATATCTTGGAATCTTTCTTAGCAACCAAGTAACAAGGGAGTATTGCCCATTTTTAATTTATCTATTCAGAAATGAGAAGCAGTTTAAACCAAACAAGAAAAGGCAAATCTAAAATAAATCAGAGTGAGGAGGATGGGGAAGGGCAAAGTCACACAGTAAGGATTTTAAGAGTGGAAAGAAATGTATTCATAACCACTTAGCCAAACTGCTAAGCTGTTTTAAACTGCCCGTTCTTCCATGACGTGCATTTCTTTAAAATATGAAGTGGAATGTTGGGAAGGCAGCACTCTGGCAAGTAGAAACACTCTAGTAATTTTTACAGGTTGCTTTTTGGAAAAGCCCAACCACCAAACTCCATTCCCCTTTTAATACTGTCCTGTCTCATAATTAAACACCATGGCATTCATTTTAAAAATTGAAAGTAGAACTGCAACTGTCCTCTGCATTCAAAGCTTATGGTTGCAAATCCTGAAACGCAAATTTCAATAATAAATGAATAGTTGGGAAAAGGGCACAGACTTGAGAACTGCGGAGAGGAATCTTCGATTACGAGAAATGACATCGGCAGGACCAATAAGACTTCTACATACCTCTTGACTTGTACCTCCTCTAAGGGTTATAGATAAAAAACATCTCTTGGACCTACTATGCAATGCTTAGCATCCTAATTACATATCCCAAAAGGGAAGCAATTAGTGTCCACTGTGATGATTAAAAAAGAACGCCTTTCAAAAATGAACTCATCCAACTAAATGAACCTACTGAAAAGTCAAGTAAGTCCTTTTTTAAAGATGTACAAAAATAAATGAACATTCACTAAAATAAAATCTTCTAATAAGAACTGTCACCAAAGAGCCCTTGAGTTGTTTCTGAACTGTGAATACAACTTGTCAATCATGGATGGAAGTAAAAATAACCATGATCGTTAAGTAAGACTTGGAGACATTCAAATATAAAAAAAATAGATATTAGGGTTTTTAAAGTATACACTGGATAAGAAAAAAAGAAAGTAGTCATAAAAACGTCAAAAAATTGACAAATGGCACATTTTTAAAGGACAGGTAGACAACTGTGCATACCAATGTTAATAATTTAAATGTTAAAGATTATATCTTCTTTTGCTCTATTACTGCTCTAATAAAAGTAGAAAACGAAGGATAGTTTCAATGATCTTTCTTCACTGTCTTGGAAATCTTAAATGTTAAGTGAAAAAATAGTTTTATTGGTAAAGAATAAATTTTTAGAACCATAATTAACTTCAACATTATCATACATGTTCAAAAGCATATTAAAAGACTTTGGTTTCCATATACAAGCTGTACAACACTTGACAAACTCTAAAAGAAGCAGTAATAGGAATGACTATAAAAAAGACTCTGTGTGACCCACTACATACTTCTCCTGTGACAGTGACCGCCCCACAGACTACATGAGTTTGTAAGCCAAAATCTCAGAAATACAGAGTCCATTGGGCATTTCAATTAGCCTATACAGCTAGCAGTGCCACTTTGAGACCCTACAGGCCACATTAAAGACAGAACATACTACAATCCAAAATTTTAAAATGAGACATGAAAGTGGGAATAGAAAATATCATACTCAAAATATGATATTTTGAGTGCCATCTCACAGATTACCAGTGAGAACTTCTGATTACAAATTGGTCCTTTATAAAGTACTTTAAGAAAATAACCTTTACAAATTAAGCTGAAGGTGTAAAAAGAAAAAAGATTTCTGGTAATGATATTTCTGAAAAATTTTCTCCCTGGGGATACATCCATATCTACATAAAATATATATGTAGTATTTGGCCAATAATAAGACAGTCTACCTTCTGGTCTGCAGTTTTCATTTTTTGGTTTATCGCAAGATCTAAAATCAGATCAAATCTTCCTTATTTGTGTGCTATCTCTAATTTCAACTTTAATAAATGTGTTTGTTAAAACTGTTGAGAGTATTTAAGCTTTAACGTGCACAGGATTTTATGAAGAATAGAACATATGCAGGTGGGTGCTTAAGGAATTTTCTACCCATTTTGCCAGAAGTAGGATGCCATCTGCTTGTGCCATGAATCAAGCTAACCCTCAGCAGTCTCGAACGTTGACGGGAAAATCTGGTTGTTTAGTTAACATTGAAAACACATTCTAAATCCAAGATGAATTGTTATTTTTAAAATGCTCTTAGACATAGTTAAAAACTTGTTTTCCCTTTGAAAAGCAGCTGTCTGTTTTTATATCCTTTCCTCTTACAACTACCTTAAAAAGAAAAATTAAATTATGCAAATTGCCAATTTCAATACAGTAACTCTCAGGTATCTAAAAATCTTATTTTGATTCATTATCTGAAAAATAATGAACGGATCTTTATTTTGGAAATCATTTCCATCTTGTACAGTATAGATAACAAATAAGACAAGTAAGAAGCATAAAAAATCATCTACTTGATTATGTTTCACAATAGTTAACTGGAAAATACAAGTCTTCATTCTCTCATTCTGTTATTGTTTTATCTGTCTCTCTAAAACTTAAGTCTTCTGGGCAGGGATGAAGTCCACTGTCATTCTGTCATCATTGGATTTCAATAGCTTAAAATACCAATAACTAGTGGCTTATGCACATTACAAAAAAAAAACTAAAGAAAACACTAAAGATGAAAAACATCTTGCCAGATAATGGGGGTGGAGGGGGGGAGGTGAGGGGCGGGAAGGGCCAAGGAGTATCATTGGATGTATCAATTAGGAAAGTTTTCTGTTTGTTTTGAATGACAACCAGAAATACCTTCCTCAGAACATAAGCTAGAACTGTAATAAAACTAAAAATCTATGTAAATGACTAAAAATTTAATTAAACAAAAAAGTAACCTTCACTGACTTTTTCTTTTAATTTATTGTTTCCTTTTCTGAATAAACATACTAATAATGAGATATCTACCTCTATGTCTTTTAAAACTATATAGAACTGTTAGCCACACCTTCGTCATGAGGCACCTACTGATTTTAGTTCCATGAGGATTTTTGTCATTTCATAAAGAACTCTCACCTTAAAATTGCTCTTTGAATAACATGCTCTGAATTTTTTTTTATATGCATTACGTTCAAAATCCATGAAACCATCACACGGATATTGTCTCACAGCAATTATTTCCACACTGAGACTGATCACAAGCACATGATCCATGAAAAAAGATTCCTCTATCTTTTTTGTTTCTAGCAACGTTAGGAAGAAACAAGGTCGTTTTGTGATTTCAGGAAGCTGAAAACAGATAAATTTGGCTTTGGTGCGATCAGGGAACACTTACAGGAAACTGGGTTTGTTGACACCTGCAACAAAGATGGATAAAGTGGGTCTGGTGAACTGTGTCTGAGGAAGCATGTGTGCGCATGTGCATAAAGGGGAAATGATTGTGAACATAATTCCGCTAGCTGATTAACTTATAACTAAAGCCTTCCTAGTGCATCGGGCTAGTGCTGGTAGATGTCTATCATGGTTAAGGCACTAACGAGCAAGGCAACTCTGGACAAGGGACTTTAACTCTCTCTGGACCTCAGTTTCTTCATCAGTAATTAGGAAGGAGGTCTAGTTTAGTTATGAGGTTCCTTTCAGTTCTAAAAAAAAAAAAAAAATCAAACAATTGTTGAATATCACTTATTAGGAATATAAAAATTAATAAAACATAGTTCTGGCCCTAGGGCTGATGTGATGAAAATCACTATGTTCATTATGTTCATTGCTCCTAAATAATTTTATACATAGACACACATACATGTATATATTAAATATCTGAAGAACAAAAATGTGCTCTTAAAAAACTTAAAACTTTGGTCTAATGAAATGGGAAAATTAACAATCTACCACTCCGCCAAAATAATTTATCAAGCACAGGACTGCCTAAGAACAAGCTTTTAATACCATGCACAATAACCAGCTATACACACTTTCATCTCCTTTAAAAGAGAAAAGAAAAAAAAAATCCTACACTCATGGAGGAAAATAAATTTAATGATAGTTAATTTTCAGGAAAGCATTTAGAACAAAGAAGGGAAAATATGGTTTAAAAACTCCCACCCACACATACACTATAATGCTACTTAACATTCTAATTTTTGCTTAAAATTAAATACATTTCCCTGAAGTTTTGGGGCCTGTTCCATTTGAAACAAACTTTTCAATAATTAGAATAAAAAAGACATTAATCTATCTGATTGCTGGCATAACAATGATTGCCCTCCAAAAAAGCTGTTATAATTGGCATCCTAAACTCAGAAATGCACCCCGTTTTTGCTTTACACCTCGCCTCCCCCAAAATAAGACCTGATAGCTAATAAATAGCATTAGGGAGTCCAAGTGCTAATTTCTATTTCTATTAGCTGCCTTTTCTTCCTTTTATATAGTGTTTTTTACACTTCTTTTGAAGTAGTTTCAGACTTATAGAAAAATTGAAAGAATTGTACAAAGAAGTCTTATATTCTTCACCCAGATCCCCAAATGTTAATATTTTACCACATATGCTTTATTTTACCACATTTTCTCATTCTGACAATAGCAAAAAAAAAAAAACAACAACAATGAAATTTAGGAATAAACTTGAGAAAAGAAGTGGAAGATTTGTATGTTGAAAACTGTAAAACACCAGTATAAGAAATTAAAGATGACTTAAATGGAAATTTATCCCATATTCATGGATTGGAAGATTTTTTAAATATCATTACAATGGCAATACTCCCCAAACTGATCTATGGATTAAACAAAATCCTTATAAACATCTCAACTGGTTTTATTTTTGCAGAAATTAATAAGCTGATTCTAAAACTCACATGGAATTGCAAGGGACACCAAAGAGCTAAAACAATTTAGAAAAAAAAAAACAACGAATCAGAACAATCACAATTCTCAATTTTAAAACTTACTGCGAACTACAATAATTAAGACTATGTGGTATAGACATAACATAGACATATATATAGATCAAGGGACTAGAAACACACTCATACATTTATGAACAATTGATTTTGATGGGACTGCCAAGAAAAAAACTTAATGTGGAAAGAATAGTCTTCAACAAATGGTGTTGGAATGACAGGATATCCACATGCAAAAGTATGAATTTGAACCGAACACCTCACACCACCCACAAAAATTGACTCAAAATGGATCTTCATATATTCTGGATACTAGTTCCTTATTGGTATACTGATAATATGACTTAAAAATATTTTCTCTCATTCTACAAGTTGCTTTTTCACTTTGTGGTATCTTTTGAAGCTAAAACTAGAAAACTTCTAGAAGAAAACATGCATAATTCCGTGTGACACTGGAGTAGACAATGGTTTCTTTGATATGACGAAAAGTGCAAAAAAATAAGTATGACTTCATCAAAATTAAAAATTTTTGTGCTTCAAAAGACATCATCTAAAAAATAAAAAGACAACCTGCAGAATGGAGGAAAATATTTTCAAATCATACATCTGAAAAGGTCTAGTATCCAGAATACATAAAAAATTCTTACAAATCAACAGTTTTTCAAAAGCAAACAAAGGTTTTGAATAGACGTTTCCCCAAAGAAGATATACAATGTCCTACAAGTACATGAAAAAGTACTCAGCATCATTAGTCACTAAGAAAGTTCAAATCAAAATCACAAAAAGTTACTACTTTATACCCACTAGGGTGGAGTATAATGAAAAAGACAGACATTAACAGTGTTGACAAAGATGTGGAAAATATAGAATCTAAAATATAGAATGTAAAATGGTAATTTTGGCACATCCTCAAAAAGTTAACCAGAGTTATCATATGACCCCAAAATTTCACTCCTAGCCATATACTCAAGAAAACTAAAAACGAGTCAACAAACTTGTTCATGAACATTTATATCAGCATTATTCATAAGTCAAAAAGTAGCAACAAACTACATATTCATCAATTGATGAATGTGGTATAGTCATCTAATGGAATATTATTAGTCATAAAATGGAATAAAGTACTGATACATGCTAAAACATGGGTGAATCTTGAAAACATTACACTGAGTTAAATAAGCCAGTCACAAAGTCCACACGATATGATTCTATATACATATGAAATGTACAGAATGGGCAATTCCACAAAGACAGAAAACAAAAGAGTGGTTGCCAGAGATTAGGGGAAGGAAAAATGGGCAGTGACTATTAATGCATAGGAGGTTTCTCTTTGGGGTGATGGATGTTCTAGAATTAGACAGAGGTACTGGTTGCATAAGTCATTGTGTAATATACTATAAACCACTTAATCGTGCATTTTTAAAGGGTGAATTTCATCTCAATTTTTAAAAATTATTTGAGAAAGAAAAAGAAAAACAATGCGTTTGAGATCTTTGTGAGTGATAACAGAAATAAATAAGAAAATAGCAGGATAGACACTTGGGGAAAACTTCACCTGTGTGAAACGAGGAACAAGAAGCCAGAGAAGCAATCAGAGAGAACATGGAGTTCATACGCCTGACAGAACGCCACAGTCGGCAGCGTCACATTCTTTCGAGAACTGATTCTGAGGGATGAACATGCTCAGCACGAGTCTCACTCAGTTTAAGTCCTCTCTCTTACAAAAGAAGCCTGGTTTCTAATCTATTCTCCTTCTCTATTTGGGGCCAGTTCTGCTCATTATTGAAAGCAATTAAGCTACCTTCTTTCAAAATGTTCCATAAGTCAGGTTTTCACTGTCTGACTGATCTTTTCTTCATTAGACAGCATTAGTAAATGTTTACTCAATCAATTTAATATAAATTGGGATCCTTTAATACCAACCTGATCCTGATCTCATTTTGTGAGTTTGGTTATTAAAAAAAATCTATTCTCCTGACTATTTTATGAAGTAGTAATTTTATTACTTTATTTTATTACATTATTGTGTTTCTTGTATCCTCTGCCCAAGTTTTACCATAGCTTTCAAAACCACAGAACAATTTTTCCAGAGAATGACTAGAAATATAATAAAAGTTACGATTATTTCAATTTTTGTTTTGAACACACTCATCCAGAGTGGTATTTCATGGAACATATGCAAAAGGGCAAAAAAGGAAAAAAAGAAAAAAAGAAGACTTTCTTATTCTTCAATAATTGTCTAATAAGTAAAAGCATTTTAGAAAAGAACAGGTGGATGTGTAAATCAGTATGTTTTGAAACGCTTTCCTTGCAACGCTTTGTTTTGTTTAATTTTATTTTCTAGGGCATCTGAAAACTTCTAGGCTGCAAGCAGACTGTCGGTCAGCCAAGACAGTGTCTTGGTACTACTTTGAAATAGGATATGCCAGGTCTACCCTCCCGTATTATGTGACTGGCCTAGTTAGAGGATATATATACACGATAGTCAGCGAGAAATCATCACATGAATGCTATGGTGTCATCATCTCATAAGCAATGTTTCTTGTAGCAATGATACACATGCTGAATTTAAAAGACTAAAATATGAAGGATAAAGAATTCAAAAATAAAACCAAAAATATCCAGAGTAGGAACAATTTGCACTATTTCATTCCAAATACTAAGCCATACAGGTTTAAACTTTCACTCTTTCAAAGCTATATTTTATTTTCCAAGAGTTTCTAAATTAAGTATTCTGTTGTTTATATTCCAAACTTCAAGTTATATTTTAACTTACTTGTTCCAGTATGATTAAGACTTTTTAAGGCTATATTCTGGCAATACAGAGCTCAAAGTAAATATTATCTAGTAATCTGAATTTAAGCCTTAGGATCTAGAAGTCATCAAGAGACATTTTATTATAATGCTTTTTAACAGTTGCATGTTATCTCATTTTCTATGACCTCAGAAATATTAGAATGAGGCCAAATATTGGAAACTGATACCTATTAAAAGAAGCGTCAGGTAAATTTTAAGGGAGAAATCCATTTACATATTTCCACAAAGAACAACTTGGGGATCTGAATTACAAGGGGAGAAAACATGGTACAAAGTAACAGGTGCTCCTAATGTTTTGAGAAAGTTGCCATGACACCAGAGGTTCTTCTATGGTAAGAATCACTACCACATATGGGGTAGCTACTATGTGCTAGATGCTACATATAAATTGTCTCATTTAATCCTTAAAAATATAATTTTTCCCATTTTACAAAAGAGGTAAAGAAGACTTATCAACTTCTTTGTTCAAAGATACACACAATGTTTGAGGAAGAGCAGGGTTTTCAATCCGAGTTGGTCTAATTCCAAAACCTATCCCTTCACTATACTATTATGCCCCACCCTCTGTTCTAAGGTAGGGTCAGAAGCGCAAATGCCAACAGGAGCCTTGCAATTGAAATAAAATGTATGCAGTGAGTTAAACAAAGAATAAGGTGGTTTTACAACCAAGCATACATACCCTGCCTATGTAACCTGGCTTCTTGATATATACTGAGCAAACATAACAAAGCAGCCAAACAAAATATGTCCACTGGCCATTAATATGCTGGACCCATGTAAAAAAAATAATAGTAACATTTTGAAATTAGCAAATGATGAAAAGCAACCCTAGTAAGAAAGCATTTTTTGAAAAATTAATGGTTTTCGTATGAGATGTATAGGGCTGAAACCACTCATCATTGAACAAGTCAATAAAAATACTATTTAAATGGGAACTCCTTTACTTTTGACCCTTATACACAAACTTTGTAGCAATAATAAATTGTATAGTAAAGCATCATTTAATATTGGCAGTCTCCTACTTTTATATATAGCATTCCAAAGATGCACTTGAAGTTTATGGACTAAATGACTTCCTGGTTTCTTCTAGCTCTAACTTTTTACAATTCTCAATAACAGGTATAATTTAAAGACATGTGAAGGGATTCTGGCAAATGGTGATGAAGACTTGGTAAGCACTAAATAGCTAAATAAAGCTGGCAAGGCTACACCTACATCAATTTGCAAAGGTTAATGTCAAACTTGTGTACAAACATATATTTTCATTTCTCTTAGATACTTAGGAGTAGAATGGCTGGATAATGTTATAATTCTGTAATTAACTTTTAAAAACTCTGCCAAACTATTATCCCAAATGGCCATACCACTTTACGTTCCCATCAGTAGTGTATGAAGGTTCCAATTTCTCCACATCCTCAACGACACTTGTAAATATATGACTTTTTGATTACAGCCATTCCAGTGGGTAAGAAATAATACTGTTGTTTTAACTTGCATTACTATAATGACTAATGATACTGGGCATCGTTAATAGGTGCTTATTGGCCATTTGTGTGTCTTTTTTGGAGAAATGTTGCAAGACTACTTCTTAAATTATTGTGTGTTTCCATCAGGAGATACACAGTACGATTATCTTTCTTTGGGGGATGTTATCAGCTATAGATACATAATCAATCAATTCATCAATTCATTCATTATTTTAAGTCTGTCATTCCCTCTTCATTTATTATCTGGAATATTTTGCCTATCCTTATGGCATGCCAGTCATTTTAGTTGTCTAATGCTCATTCAATAGCTGCACCATCAAAATCTAGCCAAACAGCTATTTAAATTAATTAGAATTAACTAGATTCCTGAGTTACACCAGCCACGTTTCAAGTGCACATTAGTGTCCACCATACTGCACAGCACAGAAACAGCACATTTCCATCACTGCAGAAATTTTTACTGGACAGTGCCATTTTACAGTATGTTTTTGAGAAAGGCTCAAGGGAACAATATTTGCTAGGTTCTTGCATATTCATAAAAAAGTATGTGCTGTTATACTTTAGGGTTAGTTTGTGCTGATACAGATGTTTTGGTTATACATGTTTTGTAGTTGTTGGCATTATTTCCTTGTTTGCTTATATTTTGAGGTTCATGAGAATATTTTATCTAGTTTTGTTATAAATATTATCTGAATTATTGGCTTAGATATCCTAGTTCTATTTTTATAAGAGAATTTAGGGAAATACAAAAATATGGAGCTTTTATCACCATTTTAAAAACAATTTTTAAAAACATCTCAGAAAATCTATAAAAGATGAAATATTTGAGGAACAAGCTTATGTAATGACCTGGAAAAGGTGAATTTACAATTTTAACTGTCCTAAAATAGGACAATACTTTTTTAAATGGAAAAATTACAAGTTGAACCATCTAAAGCAGAAACCAGCACCAACAGAACTCACAATGTTTACATGTTGGGGTTTGTAGCAGTTTCCAAATCCAGTTCAGTAATGGCCTTCTCTAGTCTAATTGTTTCCATTAGCTAATGAAGGGGAATAACCGCTGGTCTGACAATGGATAACTAAGTACCAGAGTGATCCTATTTGCATGTTAAATGTAATTTATTTTAAGTGCAACAGAACATCATTCAGACTGCATTATTTGATCAAATCTGCCTTCCATTAGGAAGGTGAGGGAAGAAAAGAAGACAGGAAAGGTGTTTAGTAGAATACAGGACTGCTCTGATTTCATATTAAGAAAGAAGAGCATCCTTTTAAAAGTAGTCACTTTGTGCCAGTTTGGCTCACAGAGAACATGGGAAAATATGGGAAAAAGTAAACACAATAAACACTATAAAAGGTAAATAACAAAATTAAGAGATGATAAGCAGAAGGAAACAGTGCCATAGTGGAAGAAGCAATGGCAGAAATACTGAGGTTAAGGAAAAATTAATTAAAACCACAGTTTTAGAATTTCTTGTATTAACAATGTGTACAACAAACAAACAAAAAAATCTATTTTATGGTACATGTTTTACTTAATCATATTTTGGTATGCTCCTTAATAGAAGAGGTTATAACTCCTACAAGTACCTAGTATATTATTCCCTTAAATATAGCAGATACTTGAAAAATATTTTAAGAACATAAACTCATTCTCTGTAATTTAGGAATCTGAAAGGCTTCTCGATTTTCACATATCTAGTACGCAATTTAGGAAATAGTTTAGACAGCTTATGTTCTAAAATAATCTAGCTCAAAAGGACATTTTTTCACTGGTTAAGATCATTCATTTGGCATAATACTCCCTAATGAAATACTTTTAATCATCTATATTTAAAGGAAGGGAGGTGAAAGGAGATGGGGAAGAAAGGGAGGAAAGAATATTTTGCCTTGTATAATCTCATTTATTTGCTAAAGGGAGCCTGTGTGTTCACACATATTTTAACGGTTCGTTCATATTTACTTACCCATTTTACTACTCACATAAACAAACTTAAGGAGAGTAGAATGGAAGGTAAAAGAAGACAATTAAAATATCCAATCCTCCTAACACAAAAATTCATAATAAAGCAATTTGAGTTGTCTATAACAAGCATCTACTTTGGCATAACTAATTTAGAGAAAGATTTAATTATAGCTGTAATTTGCAACTTCATAAATAATCAAAGTTGTATGAAATAAATGAACCAATCTTAAAACAGTTGGAAATGGCCAGAGGCTACTGCTGAAAGGAAGCATTTTAGGCTATTAAATAACTTTGGCATGCATACCAAGCCTTTATATAGACATTCCCACCCACAGCTTAGCCTGACATACACCATGCTGAGACCAGGTCTGTGTGAGAAAGGTTACTGCCACCCATCACTGTGAAAATTAATAGCTTTATAATAGCTGAAGAAATAAAGGTATGGCACAGCAACCTTGCAGCAGATATAATTTGCTACCAAAAAAGCATAGGCAAAATCCATTCATAACATTCTCTTCCCATGGCCACCTACAAGTTAATTCATTGTTCAAATGCCAAAGACAGCAGCAGGCACACATACTCAGCCAATAAGTCACCATTATAAAAGCTGCATAAACATTTCCAGCTCAATCATCTAAGAATAATAGAATGAGACGGGAATGTGTTTCCCAAGCACTTCAGCAATACAACTTGCAACAGCTTTAAAAGCGACATGATTGCAAGCAAAAATGGGCCCAAAAAATATATTGTGCCTTCTGGAATAATTTACATATCTCAAGTTTTCTCGAATTTTCTCTTTTGAATATCAGGAAAACAATGCAATATGATTAGAATTGGTAAGGATTCAATAGCTAAATAAAGCTTGCAGGGCTACATCAGTTTGCAATGATAATGTCAGAACCCCCTTAGGACTCCAAAGCTTGAGTATGAGGAATAAAAGTAAGAAAGAAAATTCCTCTCTATAGTGAAAAATCAAAGTGTAATCTGTCTCGTTTCCCAGAAGTACCTTGTAAAAGCCCTCCGAATACAAGTCCATGGGAATTGTGCATGTTCTTTCCAATAAGGAATTTATAAGATCTTGGTAATGATGACTACAAATATTACTAGATGACTAAAATTAATTTATTACAAATTTTCAATAATCAAATATTTTCAGAGTTACCTACTGTAGTGAAAACAAAACTATTATTTCTGTCACTATGAAAAAATGCTACTTTCTTAACCACTATACACTCTCTCTGCCTTCCTTCATAATGGAACCCCACTCAGCTGGGGCAGCGAGGCACCTGGCTGAGTTTTCCTTACGGCTGGGTGTGGCCGCATGTCTACACTCTGACTAACACGATTAAGTGGAAATGCATGCAGGACTTTCTGGAAGGTTGTGTACGTGTCACTGGCTCAACTGAAAGGTGGTCTTTCGGCCCTTTCCCCTTCCTCTTTGCTTCGACCTGGAATATTAACACAATGGCTGAGCTCCGCAGTAGTCTACAAGGTCAGCTTAAAGATGGTTCTTGGAAGACAAAAAAAATTTAGCTATTAAATAGTTGAAGGCCCTCCAAAAGGCCAGAAGCACATCAACAAATACACATTATATCTATGATATTAAAACTTCATGGTGGCATCTTGAGACTTTGCTTTTCCAGTCCAAGTGAAGAGCTTGCAAATACATAATTGCCAAAAATTGATGTCCTTTAATTAGGTAAATGTATAAACAAACTGTGGTATACCATACAAGGGAGCACTATTCTGCAATTAAAAAAATAAGCTATCAAGCCACAAAAAGACATGGAGGAACCTTAAATGCCTACTGCTAAGTGAAAGAATCCAGTCTAAAAAGGTTACATACTGTATTCTGAAAAAGAAAAAACTAGAGACAGTAAAAAAAATCAGTGATTACTAAAGATTCAAGGGAAGAGGGAAGGGGAGGAGGGATGAAGAGGTGGAACACGGCACTTTTAGAGCAGTGAAGCTATTCCATACGATAGCGTAATGGTGACTACATGACATTGTGCATTTGTCAAAACCCATAGAGCTGTACAACACAAAGAGTGAAACCCAACGTAAACTAGGGACTTCAGTTAATAACAACGTACCAATACTGGCTCATCAATTATAATAGACACGCCACACTAATGAGAGAAGAAATCGTGTGTGTGTTTGGAGGGTTGGGATATGGGAACTCTCTGTACTTTCTGAATAATTTTCTATAAACTTAAAGCTAGTCTAAAAAATAAAGTGCTTTTTTTAAAAAAAGAAAAGCTGTGGGTGGCGTGGCATGGGGGTTGTAATAAATGAAAGGTTGAGAAGCATTCATTGATCTAGTCTGAAAAGGGAAAGTCCAACTAATTAGGTTTTAAACTTCGATCAGCTTTTGGAGGTTTTAGAATAATGTAGAATTGGGATCGAATTCTGACATTTACTAATAAGATGACAAGCTCTTTAACCTCTTTCAGCACTGTAAAATGGAGGTAAAGATAACTCTTTACCAAATTGGTAATCAGAATGAAGAAGGGACTAATGGTAAGGAGTTACTTTAAAACTTCAAAAGCTCTTGTTATCACTCTGGATTTCTATTTTAAGTCAGAAGCAAAATATGTGTGTGTGGTGGTGTGTGTATTGTGTACAGTACAAGATACATACGCTCATATATATATATATATAAATAAACGGTATATCTGATTACAGAGATAATTAGATAATGACTAATTATAATACAAATCGATTCAATTTACTCTGCATCATCTAAAAATCACAATCAGAACACAATTTAAGGCTCGATTTTTCACAATGTGGTCCTCTAAAAAATTCCCTTATTCCTATCAGAAACAGAAAGAAATCTAAATAAATAATTTAAACCACTAAAGATTGACAATCTTCCAAAAAGTCATATATATTTTTTAAACCTATTCCCTAGTATCAGAAAAACAAACTTGCATTTCTTGTATTAAATATAAATCATAGTCTTCTGCTTCTTATTGTCACTTTTATCAACCTCATTTACCTCTTCTGTCCAATAATCTTCTCTCCTTTTTATTTATTATAGATCTGTAACATTAAATTTTTTTTTTTTTTGCAAAATGTCCAATGGAAAATGCTTTGTGTCCCACAAACAGAAGGTATTATATAATCTTAAAATTATAAATCAGCCAACCACTCTTATTATATTTCTAATGGATATTAAAAATAGCTAATACTTATATAGCATTTCCTAGGTGGCAGGTACTTTATAAACTAATTTGATTCCTTTGAGGTAAGTGTTATTATCGAATCTATGAAGGTGGCTAGATGCTGTGATCTTAGAGGGTATCAACAAAAGATTTTTATATAACTTCATCTCTATGTCATCTGACTGACAGTAAGACACAGTAACATAAAAATACATCCTAATTACAGAGCGCTTAGAATGTGAAAAAATGTTTGCAACTCAAAGTCTAAGGAAATAGGGCATTTCCATCCCATTTTAGAAATGAGGGAACTGATGAATGAAATGGTTATGCTACTTGCTAAAAATTATACAGCTCATAGATGTAAACTCACCACCACTATCCATTCTGAAGAGAGACCAACACAATGATATTTATGCTGCATTACAGAGAGAACATGCATGATAAAATCAGTTCTAATTCTTGACGCTATCCTAAAAAAGTATCTTGTAAAAAACTTTTACATGAGATATACCCAAATGAGGCATAAAAGAACCATCACTATGATAGCAATATACATATACATGAGTATATGATATCATTCATCTGACAATGTCTAGGATTTCCAGGAGAATTAGCTTATGACTTTAAAATGGTTATCAATTATTATTCTCCCCTTTTTATAAAGGTGACTGAAAGAGCTTCAGATTCCAAACGGGTTCCTTCCCTGTGTAGTCAAATGCAGACGTCAATTACCATTCTTCCATTCCTATGATATTTCTGAATACTTAGCTGACATATATAAAAATATTTAACCTATTTAACCTTAATTTTAATTTTGTCATTCACATGGAAAATATAAGAGTGACAGAAAATTTAGATTAACCAGCTTTAGAAGGTAATATGTAAATTTCCTCTCAATTGAATCTTGCCAATGACTTATTTCCTAGGACTGTATTTGGGAACTTACTTAAAGGGCATAACAAGTAGATGAAATGCATGATACTAGACTGATACTGGTTTGGACAAATCAGTTGAAGAAGAAACTCTGGGATTAATCAATTCATTATATGAGATGACAATTTTGAAATGCAAAGAGTCAGCTGGTTAACATTAAGTGTGCATAAAATAGTAAGCTCTAAATGGTGGGAATTAAACTTTGTTTTGCTTATCTAAATATTTAATAAAATGTAAGTTAATATTTTATAATTTTCAACAATGCACCTGGAGTGCTTCTGTAATAATAAAAGGTTGTGGGAGTTTTTTTGTTTGTTTTTTTTAGGACAGAGAAGAAAGGAAAGAAGGATAGAGGAGGAGAGGAAAGGGAAGGAAAAGAGAAGGAAGGAGGGAAACAGGGAGAGAGAGAAGGATCAAAAAGGAAAGAAAGGAGGGACGAAGGAAAAGGAGGAAGGAAAAGGAAGGCGGGAGATTAAAAAAGGAAGGACAGACACAGCTTCAGAATTAGACACGCCTGGGTTCAAATTTCAACTGCATTATTTAAGAGATGTGTGACCACGGGCAAGATACTTAATCTTTTCAAACATATGTTTTAGAGAATATCACCTGTGTTATAAAAACGTTTATAAGGATTAAATGAGAAAAATAAGTGTCTAATATACACTAGCTAACACACTAAAGGGTCATTAAATATTACTCGTCTTCTCCCTCTTCCTTCTCCATAGCTAACAGGGGTAGGAACACAACCAGCTCCTCTCCTGAGTGCTTCAGAGTGGGAGAGAAGCGAGTGCATCTGTTTCCAAAATGTCTTTGGCAATCCAGAAGAGCAGAAATGGTGAATAAAAATGGTACCCACACTAGACACATCACATATTTTTATTTAGTGAGAAAGGTAAGTATTTGGTATTGGTTTAACCAAATCATCCAAGTCACAGCCATGATATTTTTGACCACAAACAAATCATTTCACAAAATCCTTAACTCTGCCGTTGACTATTTTGAAGGTGAAAGTATTTGACTATTTGAAATTGTCGGTCAGCATCTAAAGCTGACTCTCTTCCTAAAAGCGCTGACAAGATTTTTCATTCTGTGAAATAAAACTCCCAAACTTTCAGAAAGCCATTTAAAAATTAACAAAGCTTAATTAATCCCCAACATTATTCTCTACTATATGTCCCAAAATATAGAAGCATAACAATAGAATGTTGTTAGCAAGAAGAGGAAAAAAGGGAATGGGAGTATATGTGCCTTAGAAATGTTCCAGAAAATCTGCTTAGCCAACAGTAAAAACCATGCAACGTTCCACAGAAAAACAACAGAGGGAGACAACAGAACTCACTTCAAATGCTCAATCCTTAACGTCCTTAAAAATGCAGTAATTGGAAGAAAGAGAGCAGAGGAAAAAATAACTTCGATTCTGGGAGCAGAAACGGAGCAGCAAGGAGGGGGAGGTTTTATCTCGGTCCCTGAATTCATTCTAAAGTTCTTACTAAGAAAGGATCATATATCTATATGAATCCCCTCTGCAAAAGTTTATTCATCGAATTTCGAAAAAAGAAAAACAAATCTTGAAACCAAGTCATAAACGTTAGAATCTCAGATTCTGAATAAAAGAAAAATAAATTCCTTCTCTAGGATTAACTGCAGCCTACTGTCTCAAAATGTGGGAAATGAGAGTTAAAACCCTTTGGATTTAAATTATCCAATGATTTCCACTGTATTCAGAATGAAAATACCCGCCATAACCCCAAAGGGCCCTAGGTTGTGGCTCCCACCTACTGCTCCCATTTCAGCCCCACTGCGTGCAGGCAGAGCCACAGACCAAGTTCTTGGAACTGTCAAGCTCGTCTTCACCCACAGCTTTGCACAGGCTATTCCCACTGCCTGGGAAGGGCTGGACCTTCAGGTCTCAATTTAAACATATCTCCTCAAGGGAACCTTTCTTGGCTGCCTTATCTTTTAATTTTGTAAGGAAAATGAGTAACTAAGGTTTATTGAAGTAAACCTTAGAAGGTAAATGAAGGTAACTAAAATTTATTGAGTATCTAAGAGTTACTCGGCAACCCTTCACATGATTTCCATTTACTCTTCACAATAAACCTCAGAGATGGGTACTATTCTTACAGATGAGGAACTGACTCGGAGATTAAACAGCTGGTCCAAAGTCACACAGGTAATATATAACAAATATTCGAGCCCAGATTTGTCTAATCCCAAACCCACTATATTTCTGCTGCACAATATTGTCTCTCGTTCAAACAGAAACTATCTCACTAGGAGGAAATGCTTAATTAAATACAACGCTACAAAAAGGAGAATAGTTTACATAAAGATTTATAAACTGACAGCCTGGATAATTAATTCTGTATTCAGAACTCTCACTTGGTATCTGTATTTCTTTTATGTGAGCAATCAGCTAACCAGAATCATTAAAGGAACAATGGCTATCCTCCTAAGACTTGAGAGCTCGTATGATCTACTTAAAATGCTGCTATCTCTCCTCTATGCTTTATACACTTGGTATAATAGGTAGATCAGGCAGTTAAATTACAGAATTTCTATAATTTATGCTAAGGTGTTCAACTAATACATACTCAGGAATGGAAGATTTCTTGGTTGTTTTTTTAATGAAGAGACAAGGTTTTTAACATTCTCCAATTAAGGTGAATAAACTGAAACAATACTGAGGTGACGTTAATTTGAAAAAGCAATTCACAAGCACTTTGTTAATATATTTTACCTTGGTTTCTCGTTTCCATATGTGCCTAACTTCCCCAACTAGGGCTGTAACTACAGAAGGCAGAGCCTTTAACCTACTCAAGTCCATGACACCTTGCAGTGGAAGAACTCAACATATTTTTTAAATGCCAATTATTAGAAAAAGAAACCAATTTTATTTTATATCCCCTGCTCAGTTTTAAAATAGGTCCACAAACTTTTTAGCATTTCTTCCATTAAAATACGAATCCTAATTCTCTCCTGTTAAGGGTGGTTGGGTGTCATGACTCCCTTTTAAGGAAAAGAAGGTGGAAGTAACTTCATATAATTTCTAAGACTATGTCGTAAAAGGCACTGCCCCTCCCTCCTTGCTCCCTCTTTTGGATCACTCACTCTAAGGGACACAAGCAGCTATGTCCCGAGAACACTCCAACAGCTCTACAGAGAGGTCCACGTGGCTGGGGACTGAGGCTTCCTGCCCACAGCCAGTCCGAAAGTGAAGTCTAACAACAGTCCTGAGAGTGAGCATCACCCTGCCCCAAACACAGCTTCAGATGGATGACTGCGGCCTGGCTGACATCATGGCTGCAATGTTATGACACCCTGAGACAGAACAACCCTGCTAACTGGCTCCTGAAATTCTGCCCCACACAACTGTGTGAGACAATACATGTTCACTGTTGCTTTAAACTGCTAAATTTGAGGGGTCTGTTATACAGCAATAGATAAAGAATTAAGAAATCTCTCAATTATTAAATTCCACACAATATTTCTTATAAACATCTGCCTCAAAATTTTCCTTCCCAGTACTCATCAAAATCTTGGGGAGCAAGGTCGCTATTTATTTATAAAAGCCCCCCCCGCCATGCTCCTGTACACCTCCCTCTGATTTGACAATCACTGATAAAGAACATAATTATCTGAAAATAAATGGAGTGCCCTTTAAGTGTTGAGTACGGTAAGAAAGATAAGGGGCTTTGCCTGACTTAGACGGCACCCAGGCTCTGCTAGGACCCCTGGCTGGCATGACTTACGTACACCTTACAGGACTGCCCTACACTCTTTCACAGAAGTGAGAGTTCTGAATACAGAATTAATTATCCAGGCTGTCAGTTTATAAATCTTTATGTAAACTATTCTCCTTTTTGTAGCGTTGTATTTAATTAAGCATTTCCTCCTAGTGAGGACAGGCTCTCATAGGGGGCAGGGCAAGAGCCCTACCCAGAACTTGTATGGAAACTCGAATACACTGAAGAGCCTAATTACATATAAGACAAATGTTTTAGAGAGTAAAACATTTAAGTAGAGCAACTTAAATTATCCCTTCCCCCAAACATGTCTCCACCCAAAAAGGAAGGAGAAACAGCCAAGAACATAGAGCTGTTTTCTAGTGGCACTTTTTTAGATTAAGTGAATAATCTTCTGTACACATGCCACATTCAAGTCTGTCCTGCTGTTCAGAGGGTTGCCAGGTTTACTGGTGGCTGATACAATGAGACCAAAGTGATTATGAAAAGGCAAATGACAGGTGTTTTGTTTCATGTCATTTAGACCCCTCCCCGCAACTCCTCGCAAAAAAAAAAAGAAGGCAAAGTCCTTAGGAAAGTTTACTAAGGAGCTGGAAGGTGAGGAAGAGAAGGGACATAGTAAGAGGAAGATGACAAATGAAACACTGAGCTCTAACAGACACCAAATTATACCAAATTACATTCTTAACTCGTGGATTTCACTTTCCTGCCCCAAACTCTTACAAAATATCATAAATTTCCGAATTGCAAAAAGTAAATGAAAGTAACATAAAAGTTGTACAAATCATACAGTTACAGCATTCATTCTCTAAACCTCGAGAAAAATTCATCCTGCTGTTCAAATTCTATCTCCAAGTTAAACACCAGAGAGATAGCTCCCCACTTTACACAGGTGTCATTCATCAATTCAGCACTGGGGAACTGGTTCTACTGTAGTACTGAACTGTTACTTAAAGTTGTTAATCTTCTCTTTTCTTAAGCACCTATCTACACTGTGAAAATAATGCTCATCGCAAAAATTTCAGAATCCAAAAATTCACATTCTCCCATATTTCGACCTTAGTTCTATTCACCAGATGTAATGGTCCTCAGGTTTCTTGTGTATCCAATTAGAAGTTATTGTGTATTCAATTAGAAGTTATTTACTTTTCACATGCTTGTATTCTGTTTACTTCTGAAGGGAGGAGTCATGTTTTATATTTATCTGTACCCCACCTGGCACCTTGCATATAGCAGAAAACAAATATTTGTGGATTTAATTGTGACTGCAAAGTACCTGCTGTTTATTTGTTCCTGGAATTAACAACTCCAATAAACAAAGTTTGCTTGTTTGCACACTTTTCATATAATCTGAAATAAATCTACTAAACTCATGTCACAGTGTCCACAAGATAACTGGAACTAAAAACATAAGCTATATATTTAAATACAATAGTAAAGTATTTGATCCTGCTGGAAAACAATCTTAAGTGTCCCACATGGTATCTTATCACAGTAACACTGCATATCTGGAAATGTTATCTAGTAATTTATATTATCCTCACTTATGACCTATTCACTTTTACATTACAAACAACACTAACAAACTTGCTTATCTGATCTGCAAGCCTGCAGAAGATCAGAAAGAAATAAAAAGGGAGTGATTAAAACTGGTATGCTACGCTGACAGTGGGATGTTAGATTTTAAAAAGCCTCCAAATGAAGAGACAAGGACCAGAAAAGGAGATATAAAGACTCAAGAAAAGAATGGTCTGATCGGCATTTTTATATAGGGATAAGCAGTCTCACCATGTTGAAACCCACTGAGGGCATTCTAGTAGAATGTCATCGCTGATTTTTATAAATAAGTTGAGGTAATGCGGCATTAGCGGCTAAGAGTTCAGGCTCTGTGGTCAGATTGCCCAGAAGTTACTGTCACATTCTGCCACTCACAAATCATGTGATCTTGGAAAAATTAAAATTAGTTTACTTCCCTGGGGATAACTAACCTAATCCTTAGTCTAAAGATACTAATATCTAATTAGTGGACAAATAAGGAAATAAAATAAAATTTCAGTTTAATGCCCAGTTTCTGTAAAAACCATCACCACTACTACTCCCAACAGTTATAAAGAGAATGTTAAATTAAGTTCGGTGTATACTTTCCAAGAGGCAAAAAAACGAATTCGAATATTCCCATCCAAGAAGCTTGCCCTTAAAGGGTCTTGGCACTTAATGGGTTATGCTCTAATTATCTGGAAATTTAATTATATAAATTCATCTCGTAGCCTGACAAAAAATACTATTTGCAATTGGGTTTTAAGTGTAAAAAAAGAAAAAGGGAGGAAGGAACCTATGACAGGTAAAGCAAAGTCAGAAGACCAAGATTAATATTTGATTATATCTGCCCAATAAGGTGAAGAAAAAAAATCTTTAGCCTTGAGGTTTTTTCCCACAAAGGTAACATCCAAAGATTGGAACTAACTCCGATGTACTAGATGCGACATTTGGCTTCTTTATATTTCCCATATGAAAAACTACTCAAGTCAATATACACTGCAGTCAAGACAGTGTTCAAGATTAGACTTACACAAAATATACAAAAAAATAATAAATTCTCACACAAAGAGGCAATGTGGTCGAAGGTACATTCCATTTCCTCTGTAACCTTGAGTTTCATTTATTTCCTCTATGTAGTTCAAATGAAATTTCAAAAAGATGTGCTCTTTCCAAATAATCTACCCTTGAAATTTTACAAATCAGAGAAAGCACTATTAATGACAGAAACGAATGCTGTATCATGATTACTTGCTACCTGGGGATGGAAAGAGTTAGTGCTGTTTTTGTTATTCCCACAGGTAAAAAAAAAAAGGGACTACCGCTTCTTTATGCCTTTAAATGCTCCAATTCAGAAGAGAAGCATTTCTCATGCTGCCTAATTTTTAAAAGTCTGTATATGTCACTAAAACTCGACAATTCAAAGCCAAGAGAAAACACTGAGCTTAAACATACTTAAATACACTATAATTGAGTACTGGATAACAGTGGTTGTTAGAAGGAAAGTTACTTTAAAAAATATAACCTTTGATAAGACCACTATACCCTGCTATCTGTGACACATCTGGAAATAAAATTGATCAAAGAAGAGTAGACTCAACCTATAATCTACAGGTCATACATGACTGAGGGGAAAAGTAGCCATAAAATGAAGGACCAAAGAATGAAAAATAGTCCTAATTTCCTAGCTGCTCTAAGTGGATGTTTGCTTCTCTTGCACTGAAGGCCGGGCCTAAGTCAAACCACTGAGTCAGTTTTACTCAGAGTCATGAGGAGGCAGACTGCATATGACAGCATGCTGTGTAATGTATGACACATCCTATTTCTGAGCACAGACATAAAACATTAAACAATGTTAACAAAAGTCATTATGGGGACTGAATGAATGAAAATGTTCCCTTCTTCTCTTCGCTCCCCACAGCATCTCCCATGGATTATGAAGAACAACTTTCAAATGGTAATGAAAGTAGAAATCCCTTTAAGAGGCAGTTGGGTCATAAAATATACTTACTCTTGAAGGTTGCCCACATTTTTATTTAAGTAGATTTCGACTGAGAGAATTTTAATAAACTATTCAACACGACTACTTGCACATGGCTAAATTTTTTTTAAGTGAACAAAAAAGTCCACCCTAAAAGAATGGTGTTACTTTCCATCTTACTCACATAGAGTATACAAACACAGTGCATTGCCCATCCCAGCTGGTCAATAATATCATACAGCAATACTGTTGGACTATAGAATTTTGACTCTATCTTGCTATGCCAACCTAGTGAACTAATTGGACCCATCTTTCTACTTACAGTATTTATAGTCTACAACCTTTAAAATTATATATTTTATATCTTTGCATGTGTTTGAGACTTACCATGTTGACCAGACTATAGGTTATTTGAGATAGGAACCATGACTTCTACTTTCAAGTATAGAGTACAAGTTAAAAGCACAGGATCTGGAGCCATACCACCTGGGTTCAAATGGAAGCTCCACCATTAGCTTTGTGACCTTGACCAAGATATTTATTTACCTTCCATACGACTCAGTTTTCTCATCTGCAAAATAAGGATTATAGGATATGGTTGTTGTAAAAATCACAGGAGTAATAAATTCTGAGTACCTGAAGAAGTGTCTGGCACATAGTAATCACTATAAAATTTTAGTTATTACAATTATCTGAATCCCCTATAATACTTAGCACCAAGCCTTAGTCCTTTACATGTTCAAGTATTTGCCAACTGGCTAAAACATGTACAACTGTATCAATGATATAATTTCCCTCATCACCGCCATAATAATTTATGGACAATGAAGTGTCTACTGTTCAAGAATGCCTTTCTTAACTGGAAATAGTCGAGACGGTTTGCTCATTTAGTCTAATATATAGCATCATATATCCCTACTTTCCAATCTAGTGTTAGAGCACTTTTCATACATAGTTTTTAAAAGCAAACTACTATGATATAAAACTTTAAATACATTGTTATATTTTTTGTGTAGTAGGGAGACTGTCCCGAACCCAATCCAGTATCTCTGTAACTCTAACTCACAAGACAATACAGTCCTAAGAACTTTAATTCATGAGATGTTTGGGTTAGCAAACATTTACACCATGGGTAGGAGAGGTGTGAGAAAAGTAATTGGTAATAAAACTAGAATCACAGCCTTCTAAAAACTAGTGAGGAAGATGATACTGCCATGAAAAGGATGCAGATGTGTATGCCGGAGAGTTTGTGGAGAAGGAATTGGAAAATAACTCCTAAAGCACAACACGGATTCTTCAGTTGTTTGTTCTAACCTGCTCGACAGTCCCAGCTACTAAGCATGAGAGAGCAGGAAACCTGGGGCAGTCCAATTTTAGGTTGGTTAGAATATCACAAACGTTATCGGAATATAGAAAAGTTTACTGTTATTCTTTTGAAAAATAATTTAAGCTCTTAATTTCAAAAGCAAAACAAAATATAATACTTTTAGAGACATGTTTAATACAGTTTAAAAAAAAGTGTGTTGTTAAAACCACAATGAGATACCACTTCACACACATTAGAAGGCTATTATCAAACAAAACAAAATGAAACAACAAAAAACAAATAACAAGTGTTGAGAAGGATGTGGAAAACTGGAATCCTTGCGCATTACTGGTGAGAATGTAAAATGGACAGATAAATGGATAAACAAAATGTGGTACATACATACACGAGAATATTATTGTTTTAAAAGGGAAGCGCATTGTGACACATACTCTATGAACACATGTCTATGACGTGCTGGAAAAGTTAAAAGTACAGGGACAGAGATCAGATCAGTGGTTGCCAGGGGCTGGGAGTGGGAAAGGGGGACTGAATATAGGGGACATGAGGCTACCTTCTGGGATGATGGAAATATTCTCTACCTTGCCTGTGAAGGGAATTTACAGTAAGGTTTTTATATTTTAAATCGAGGCCAATTTTGGAAAAGCTGTAAAAGAACAGTATGAGTGAGAGAGTATCATGAAGTAGGGACCAGACGGCAAGTTGAAAGCGCAGCTTACCCGTATTTCTTCAGCCCAATAGGAACTAAAATGTAGTCTTTCGAAGCCTTACAGTACTTTCTAGCCTGCTTAAACAAACATTAGATGATCAAAGCCGTGAATTTTTATAAAATTCAAGTCCAAGTTGCATCCTCAGGAGAAACCAATAAATAAAATTAACACTATAACTACACGTCAGCTTTGTATTATATCTCTCAAAATCTAATTCTTCCCCTATCCCTCAGTGATAACTTTTTTTTTTCAGTTATTGGTATATAATTGACATCCATCACTATGTAAGTTTAAGGCATATAGCATATTTAATTCTTAAATTGAAAATAGATATCTTTTTCTTCTCTGCCTTCACAGATCTCCTGATTTAATCATCTTAAACAGGAGAGCAGTACATATAACATGTTGAATCTTCTGAAAATGGAGATCTCAAACTTTAATGTGCATCCAAATTATCTGTGTGCTTGTTAAAATTTAAATCCTAGGCACGGTTCCGAGATTTTGATTGGTGGGAGATGGGGCAGAAAGAGTCCAGGGATCTGCATTTTTAACAAGCATTCGCAGAGATTCTTACACAGATGGTCTGAGGGACTCAATTTTAATAATAAGGGACGAAAGGTTGAATTTGGCACCAATGTTATATGTGATCACGAAATCTAGGATTCTTTATCCACATCTGTGGTATTTCTTACCACTAGCCTCTGGTCAACTTGATTATGACTTAAAGATAAAATTAAATTTTAAATAATACACAATTAAATGGTCCAGAGTAGTGTGTGAGCAAAGAAATGGAAATTAGATACTACAGATTCATTTTATGAATAGCCAGGCTAAAAAATTTGACAAATCGGTATCACTAATTCTTCCCTTATGCAAAGACTACACTTATCCCGGTTATAATTTTATATATTATAATGTATGCCAAAATATAAATAGAACTGCACTGGTTATAAAAATTCTAGCTCTCCAATATAGGTTTTTCATGCACCACAGAGATACTTCTTTCTGACAACAGTACAGTCAGTTCAGGAGTCATTTGTTTTGATTCATTTTCTTCCTGGATGCGCATTAAGATGACGTACTAGGATGCAAACAGATAAGTGACTTCTCGTGTCATTTTTGACACCCAATCATTTTTACTGCATTCCTACTACAGTCTTCATTCCTGAAGACCTGAAAATATCATTTAAACAAGCAGCATGTCGATTTCATTTTCTCCATTTTTGACTTAAGCATAGTTAAAGCAGACAGCATCATTTTCT
The DNA here is from genome assembly GCF_902729225.1 of Pteropus medius. NCBI lineage: Eukaryota > Metazoa > Chordata > Mammalia > Chiroptera > Pteropodidae > Pteropus > Pteropus medius. The sequence continues at coordinate 9,059,913 of NW_024349225.1, forward strand.
TTTTGATTCAAAGTGTCTCCCAAAATACTTAAGTTTTTCAACTGATGTTGGCTTTACAAAACAAATGAACAGTCTCATACCTGTCTAGACAATGACAGGATTGCTGATAAAGCACACTAATTTTGTCACACTCACCTAAAATTCCAAAACAATTCAGTTGAACATTTCATGAGTCTCAGGCTGGTGGCACATCATTGATTTTTCTCAGCAGGTAACAACAGGAGTCAGCTCCATGGATTCTATGCTCCTCTGAGAAGACTCAGGGTGCCCTTTTTCTTCAAGGTACAGAATACCATAAATAAAAATGAGGCAGTCCTAGAGCCAGGCTTAGCTTTTAAAGAAAATCTATCTCCAAAAAGCTTCCAAAGAACCCCAGAAATGAAAAACAGTATCAGGAAGACTAAAACCAAAAATGAGATAAAGTTAGTGAAAAATGCTGTAAGATAAAAAAGCAGGGCTGGATGTTTTGTTTCCTCTTTTGTTTTGTTTTAAGCTATGAACAGAGAAACATGACCAAAGCAGAGAGAAGCCTAGGGTTTTGGGGAAAAGAATACAATGACAACAAATGAGAGAAAGCAGAACTACTTGATTTCTCTTAGTACAAAGTAGATGGAACACTGGATTTGAGTCTCTAACTCTGAGCAAGTCGCAACCTGCTTTAAACTCAGTTTCTTCATCTATACCTTTTCTATGTCACAAAGTTCACAAAGTTGCTATGAGGAACACGAAATGTATGTCATACATGCCCAAGAGCTACACATTTTGAAAAAGGAACATTAAGAGGAAATTAGAAAAAAGAGATTAAAATTTTATTCGCAAAATTTCTGAAGGTGACTTACATAAAGAAAATGTTGTACTGATTTTTCATAAAGCAGTTACAGGGAGGTCTCAGAAACAAGAAACCAGTAAGTCTGATGACACCTGAAAAACTTGAAAATGTATTATAAATAACAAGTGATTTGTGAAAAGATGGGGAAAGGAGGTTACTGGAATCCTGCTCTGACTCTCTGGAATACATTAAAAGAACCTGAAAGACTCATATTCCAGATCTTAATTGCGCTTTATTTATAAGAACTTGCTATTTGCTTCGCTCGAGGTATATTTTATTTTTAAATATATGTAAGTTTATTTTAAAATGCAGTTACTTGGAAGACACATTTAAGGGCTTTTTTAACTAAAATATGAAAACATCATACAATGTTAAACAAAATGGGTTAGAGTTCATCTCGAAAATTGAACCTGATTGAGATGGTTCAGTCAAAACATCAAAAAGATTACTATTTATTGCAGCATCATTTACTTTATTACTCAAAGATTCCCAGTTAACTCTATTAGAGAAAGTTAATGAGAATATCAGGAGGACACAGTACACCTAAATGTTTATGTCCCTAATAACAGATATACTGTATTAAATCATCTTTAAAGATGAATTGATCGGAACGTAAAACTGTAACTCACTTCCCACTGCTAAACTGCCCACAGCTCAAAAGAATCAGAGATCTTGAAAAACTACAATCTATTAGTAGGAAAGAAGTTAGAGTTCAGAGCTGATTCACACAGGTTACTGTGTATGAATCATGCTTTAAGTGTCTGAGACCTTGAATAAGTTTAAATTATGAAGTTTAAATTATGAAGCATATGCACCATAAGGATAACCAGGTTCAAGAGAAACTAAGACAAAAGCAAACCAAGCCCACCAAGAAGCCATGGTCCTGGCTTTTAGAGAAAAATATGTGAACTCTACGAATATCCTAAAATAGGATATTTTAGACTGGCTAAGCTGTGATCAATGTTTGGGTTTACTTGGTTTTATGAAAGTGGATTCTCTTTTCATAATTACTGATATTAAATCGAGAGACGTTTGAAACATAAATAGTAGAATAAATAAAGCTATGCCTCAAATGAATACAACTCATGGTTCTTAAGACTGTACGGACTCTTAATTCTGGCATTCTCACTGACTGGATTAAACATAAATAATGAGCCTAGAATGTCATGATTTTATAGGAAAAAACTATTTTCATATTTTGTATTACTGCTAAAAATACATAATTAGATAGCTAACAGACTTTAACTTTTTTAAATATAGATGTATTCACACCACTCACCCACCTACAGCTGTCTCATGTTGTCTACAGTTAATCAAACTTGGACAACTCTACAAAGGTGTTCAATAACATCATGACATCCAAAGTATATCCAGTAGATCAAATGTCGCTATTTTATAGTTATGGTGCTATATAAAACACATGCGTAAACTACAGTTTCAAGGTTCAAATTAACAAACACCACACTGAATGCTTTTTATAATAAGAATTTGAATTGTTTATCTGTGAGAAGCCAAACTGTGTAGTACTTAAGAGTATAGAGAGTGAACTGCCTGGATTCTTATCCTACATCAGCCACTTATTTGCTGTATAACATTGCAAAAATTCCTTTACACCTCTATGGCCCTCATTCCTCAACTATGAAATGAGGACTATAATAGTATTTACCTCATGGGGTAGTTATGAAGATTAAATAAATTAATAGCATAAATCACCTAGAAGTGTGCCTGGTTAATAGTAAGCACCCAAAAAGTTTTACTGTCATTATTGTTATTATAATAATGCTCATGATTGTAACTATTAGAGTTAAGATTACTACATAGGGTAATTAACATTACCACTGACAATTTGAAAAACACGAATATATCTACTAAGAATATAAAAGAAGAACTTGAACAGACATTCCTCCAAAGAAAATATACAAATGGCCATTAAGTACATGAAAAGATGCTCAACATTACCAATCGTTAGGGAAATGGACATCAAAATCACAATAAGATATCACTTCACTATTATAATAAAAAAGAATGGAAAATAAGCGTGGGCAAGAATGTGTAGAAATTAGAAACTTTCTGCATTGCTGGTAGGAATGTAGAAAGGTACAGATGCTGTGGAAGTTTGGCAGTTTCTCACAAGGTTAAACATGGAACTACCATCAGACCTGGCAATTCCACTCTAAGGTAGATATCTAAAAGAATTGACAGCAAGGTGATATTTGCACATCGTGTTCAGCAGCATTATTCACAATAACCCAAAAGGTGGACCCAACCCAGTGTCCCCCAACATATTAATGGATAAACAAAATGTGATATATACACATAAGGGAATATTATTCAGCCTTAAAAAAATGAAATTTTGATATAAGCTACAAAGATATATGCTACAAGTGAAACAAGCCAGAAACAGGACAATTATTGTATGATTTCACTTTGTAAATCTTTGTAAAACATAATTTTATATAATATGCTCACAAGTTAATGTAATAATATTACTGGGTATATAAGGGAAACATTATCATTCCTAGTTAAGTTACAGGAAAAGAAAGATTATCGGCCAACAGACATTACAAAATAAAGCCTCTCTTAAGTTGAGCATGACAATCAAGGTGTACACCAAAAACCTTAAGTGCAAATAACTAAAAATCTCTTAAACTGATTTAGAGTGTACTGAGGACTTTCCGACCTGAATGAAACAGCAAGAAATATGGCCACACCAAATCATCTGGAGTATCTTTCTATATTAATGGGAATCACCATACATGATACTATTTTTTTCTTAACCATGATAAAGCTAGATTCAAAATAAGTACATAAATCTTTTTTCTGTAGAAAGGAAAACTGCTATGAAGTCTTTATGAGATGAGAAAACACTAAAGGTAGTCATTTTTTAGATATTTGAAACATCTTTTGTTAGCTGGCAGCTATGGTACTGGCCATCTTTTCTAGGTCGGTTGATACAGGCTAATCACCAATCACTTGGGCAAAACTGGCCCATGTCTACACAGGAACATGCACTAGAAAGGCTTTGTTTCCTCACTCAGGGGCTTTCATGAAACTTACAAATACATAGAAAACTGTGCATAGTCAAGCCTAAGAGAAATATGGGAACAAAATAGTTATACATTATATCCTACCCAAATTTAATTCAAACAAAATTTCCTACAAATCTCCACAATATTAATTGAATATCAAATTCTTTTCACTCTCATATTGCTCTACATCATTTCAAAAAATTAAACTACTTTGTTCCTTTCTAAGTCTGCTACTTTGTGACTTAGCAAGGCATGCTCATGGGTGTATATTATATACTATACAAAACAGCCTCAGTGGTCCCCAATCTCTATGGCACCAGGGACCAGTGCTCCTAGAGAATCTAATGCCTGATCTGCTGTGGAGCTGAGGCGGTGATGCTAGCGCTGGGGAGCGGCTGCAAATACAGATGCAGCTTTGCTCACTTGCCTGCCGCTCACCTCCTGCTGTGCAGCCTCATTCCTAACAGCCTCATTCCTAACAGACTGGTACTGCTCCATAGCCCAGGGAATTAGGGACCCCTGAGCTAACTGATAAAAAAAAAAAATTGAGGTATGATTTCAACTATATGGCACTCTGGAAAAGGCAAAACTATGGAAGCAGTAAAAATTATCAGTGGTTGCTAACGGGTAGGGAGTAGGGGTTACGGAGAGATGGACACAGCACAGAAGACTTTTAGAGCAGTGAAAATACTCTCTCTGAGATACTATAATGTCATTATACATTTGTCCAAACCCAAGCAATGCACAATACCAAGAGCAAACCTAGTGTAAATTACAGACTTTGTGTGATAATGACATGTTAATTAGGTTCATCAATTGCAATAAATGTGCCACTCTGGACGGAGATGACGAAAACGGGGGAGGCTGTGCGTGTGTGGACACAGCTGGTATACGGGAAACCTCTGAACCTTCCTCTCAATTTTGCTGTGAATCTAAATCTGCTCCAAAAATATAAAGTCCTTTAAAAAGAAAATGTGGTTAACTGGTTAATGATCTATATAAACCATGATTTTTCAGAGGACAATTCCTATTCCTGCCTTTTTTTCTGAATGTTTAAAAGTACTGTTGTTGAGGGGAGGGAGGAGGGAGGAGATAGATGGGGGAAAATTTTTAAATAATTTCTTTGATTAAATTTTAAAAAATAAAAACAAACAAATAAATAATAAAATTACTGTTGTCATTACCATTAGTTCTTGTTGCCATTCTTTGAATTTGGCTTTGCGTGACATTATAATAAACTTCCTTAGAACATACCTAAATTAATCCCACGCTAAAAACTCAGATATTAACACAGTACTATATAAGTTACACATCTCAGTTGTTCATCAAGCTACAATCAAATGAACCTATATTCAAATCATGTTCAGAAGAACTTTCATGAATGTCAATTCCTTCTTAATGCTCTGAGAAACAAAGAGTTCTAGAAACAGGACATGAACAGCTGAGATGAAAGCCACCAACTATGTTCTTAGGGTATCTAAAACATTACGTGTCTGTGTCAGGTTATTTCAGTTGGAGTGTCTAATGTAGTATAAATAAGGCCATGGTCATGGATTTGACCTTTAGCAGACCAACTGCTTTGACTCTACTATACTCATGCCCTTCTCTTATTCACTTGGAAATATACCATTAGTCAAAAAGAAGTACCACTGGCAAAACAACTCAGTTTTTGATGGGCAGTCTTATAAGCATAAGAACTCTGAGGACATTTAATATGTGCTAAATAGTGTTTAAAGCACTACATGAAATCTACATAAAAATACTTCAATATGCTGAAAGTAGTAGCACAGAAGTAGGACTTGAAGTTACAAACCATACTTTCATATAATTTGTAGCAGGAACTGCTTTCCAGGAAGGTCACACTAAACTGGCACTAAGTCTCAGGCCTTCAAAAGCATACTCTTCTGGGAACTCAGACTAAGGAAAAAATTCAGAATCAATTCAAACATTTGCACACAAAGATAATCAGTAGACTATTAATACAAAAATTTTGAAAAATGTTAATGTCTAAAGTTGGATAATGGTTGGATAAGTCACGTTAGTCGTTAACAAATTATATTTTCATATTATAAAGCCTCTGTAATAAAGCAGTGTGATACTGGCATATGACAGACCAATAGAACAGAGCAGAAAGTCTTGGAATAAACCAAAATACAAATGGCAATCTAGTAAAGGATAGAGGAGTCATCTTAAATCAGTAGGGGAAAGATAAATTATTCAACAAATGATGTCAGGACAACTGGAAAGCCATCTTTCTAAAAACGAAGTTGCATCCATATCTTGTACCTTATTCCAGGATGAATTCCAAATGGAGCAAAGATTTCAATGCAAAAAGTGAAAACAAAGAAGTGCTAGACACACCATGGGAGCATTATCTTATAACCTCAGATTAGGAAAGGCCATTCTAACTGTGACATAAAACCAAAAAGCTGTAAAAGACGGATACATTCGACTGCATAAAAATAATTTCTCCATAGAGGCAAAAAAAAAAAAGGTGGGGGGAATATACTTGCAACTCATGGCAGAGAAAGGGTCCTTTATTTAAGATAGCAAGAGTTCCTACAAATCACTAAGGAAGAGATCCAACCTATTAACATTGGGCAAAAGATATGTATAGCTCACAGAAAAGGATTTATTTAAATGGCTGTTTAAGATATTCAATCATACTTAATACAATATAAAAAATTAAAATTAAACTATTTTTCACCTTTTAGATTGTCAGATTCAAAAAGTCTTGATAATTCCCTATGTGTGGGGAGCGAGGCACCCTCTCACACTGCTGGTGAAGGATCAACAGGTAAAACTCCTGAGAAGAGGAATTTGGGAATATCTTTCAAAATTACAAATATACATATCTTTGACCTAGCAATTCTATGATTTTTTTTCTTATAGATGGCTTATATTCAAGATTCACTGCCTTATCGCTTGTACCAGCAAGACTTGGGGAATGGTTAAATAAATTATGACTAATCCAGGCATTATGTAGCCATAAGAGGAATGAGGAATTGCTTTACACATTGACAGGAAAATATATCCAAGATATATTAATATATTAATGTCTTGTGTGTGAAGTGGGGATATGAAAGAGGAATAATACAAGGTGTAGATCAGTTCCTATAACGGGCTATCATTTGTGTCGAAAAGGAGAAAAAAGCAGTTGCACGGTAAAAGTTATAGTGATATCGATTCAGATGAAAGCAACTAACGACTGGCCCCAGACTCCCAGAACTCCTAGGCAACCCCCTTTCCAGGCCTGCTCCAGTCATTTCCTTAACCTTGCAAAAACCACGACAATATTTTTTTAATCTAAATTTCTTGGACCCCACTATTGGAAGAGTTTTTACTTATCTATTTATCTGCTTCTATGTACATGGACTAGGTATGGAAGGGTACACAAGAACATTAACCATTTATTGATTATGTGGAAGGGACAATGATTGCCTGCCAGATGGCAAGTAAGGGGTGACGGAGGAGGGGTGACAGAGACCTCAGGGACACCCTCTTATACCTTTTGAATTTTGAGAAAAGAAAATATATTACCTATTTTTAAAACTGAATTTAAAACCAAAAATATATTTGAAAAAATTCTAAACATTTTCAAAAAATAAGAAAAGACAGTTAGTAAAAAGGCAGGAAACAAAATATATGTTGTATGATAGCAAATATGCACAAATAAGTACATTTGTACACAGAAAAGACTAGACTACAATAAAATATTAAAAGAACAGTTATCTCTGAGAGCTGGAACTACAGGTAAATTTAATTTTCTTTGGATTTTTTATAAGGTATTTTTTAATGATATGAATTAGAGGTTAGAAATCAAAAGGGAAGGTAGAAAGTTACTAGGGATTATCTAGGGTTCTAAGCATCATAAAGGAAACATTCAAATTTCTTAAAACATCACTTCCAATCTCAGAATACAGAATTTATGGATAAAGAATTGAGGAAAGCAGAGACAAAAATATCTAATGTGTCCTCCAGTCTACTTCTTAAGGATCGCTATGAGATTATTCTCATCCTCCTACTTTCTGGATGTTTTGCCCATTTTTGTTTTCTGTTACCTAGGTAATGGTACTTCCAGCATTTCCCTTAAAGACTGTGAAACTGACAATCTGCTATTTCTCACTGTTGAGTGTGCCTGACCTCCAGCTCTAAAAGGCCATCTCCCTAAGGGAAGCAGTAAGATCTAGAAGCTAAAACAGGAGGCTGAGGAATCTGAGGTTAAGGGTTCTAATCCTGACAAACTGTGGAATTTGTCTCCAATTTTGGGAATAAGTTGCACTTCCTGAACCAGTTTCCTCAATGAGGAAACAAAGGATTGTTTTAAAAAGTATTCAGGACGATCAACTTTACAGTTTCTTTTTAACTTTCCACACTATTCTGAATTTTGTTTTCTTGCATTATGTATTTTCCTCTCTAAATTTTCAGTCTCCCAAACAGAATCAACATGGTTTAACAATCTCTTAGACTCTTATGCAGGGTCAGGGGTACTTTTAGAAAGCCTACTAAAAATGACACCATGTAAACAGAATTTTAGCTATACTGAAGACAATTTATGGAGGAGTATGGATGCAATCAACATCTAAATGGGACCTTTACGAGCAAAGTAGACACAGCCAAGTAATCAATGTAACCAACACTTGGTAAGGTAAAACTCAGACTCCCAACATCTGAACCCTGCTGTAAAGATAAGAGGATAATTTCTGTATCACAGTCTAGGGAATAAAGTTTTGTCATGACTTCAAGGGCTCATTTTTATACTTCTTCTGTTTATAGTATACCCACTAATACCACTGTGCTGGGCCTCAGGACACCTTTTTATTTTTCCTACTATTTCCATATCATGTACTTCTCGATGGCTGCCTTCTCTCTAGAAAATAAGCTACATTAAATTGGTAAAGGATACTCTACCTACAGGTCTTAAGAAACACTCGATAGCCTTTGGAAAGAAAGGTGTTTTCACAAACACCAGAGAGCAATTATCCCACTGCCAAGACAGGGTGAAGCAATTTCAGCGGTGCCCTCAGCACACGTCAAACTCCTCCTGGTTAACAAGACCCAACGCCTCTCCGGTTACTTAAAAGTTATTCCAATAGGGAGGGACAAGGGAGCAGACAGCTAAATTTTTTCTGGATTAACTCAGTCATTAGTTGAATACTTTTTTGTGGTTCACCTACTTAAAAGGTGATCAAATCACTCTGTGCTACTGAAGAGAGTAATGTGCAAAGAACAAGGACATAAATTCTCTGCTTCACCTCATCTCATTCTTCTAATGGAACAAAGCATTAGAAACCCCTGCACTGCCACCATTTCCTTAGCAATCTCAGTAAAGCCCACTTTCTTAGTCATGTGAATCCTTTTTCTTTTCCTTAGTAAATCAGAGAAATTAATTTCATTCGACATGACTTGACTGTACATCATTTTTTAAAGTGTATGTACTGAATTTTATCTCAAAAAAATAAAGGCAATCCTTATAAACAAACTATTCTCAAATAAATAGGGGCATTCTAGAATTTCATGTTACCTGTATCAGAAAATTTGTACAGGTCCTGCAATTCCTAAATCCAAAAAGCTCTGCAAACCCTTTTTTCATAACTTCTTTGGCAGCAAAATCTGACCTGCTCTAACATAACACTATTTATAGTCTTAGCAGAAATAGTAACAAGACTGACTCCTAGATGTTGTTCCAGACTCCAGTAAGAGGTTAATGTCACTGTATATATACCATATTTTCTTAAAAAAAAAAAAAATTGAATTCTGAAAAACTCTAGTCTAAATGGTCTTGGAAAAGAGATTGTGGATGTATAGTTCCATCTCTGAAAATGAAACAGCAATGAAGCAACATGATAAGGGACAGAAAATTACTAAAGGAAATTGTCCTTCCGTAAATGCCACTAGGACACGTGATTAAAATGAGACATACAAATTATTTCTCAAAGGAAGAAAATAGGGGGCTATCTGAAATCGATATAATTTCAAATAAACAGTGTAAAAGTTCAGTTAACAGTATCTGAGGAAATTAAAACACTTAAGTAACATGAACATGGTTTGAGATGTACTGGGTACACGTTCACTGATTTTCTTCTAGCAAGCAACTAGCTAGAGCACACAAAACTTTTAGTCTTGCTCGAACAATATCATTCATTTATAGATTAAAACAAAACAGGAATTGTGGGGTACATATTTAAGACATATAAGAAGGAGTGATTTGCTAAGAATATTAAAAGTTAATTATGTTAAGAACATTCTGCATAAGGCCAGTTAGTCACATCTAATTCATACTGGACCAAAATGAAACAACTTCCTAGACTTGTTACTGCTTGCAACATTTTAAGTAAATATAGAGACACAGTATCTAAAAAGACAATAAAATATATCTCATCCTTTGTCTTAATTAGTGAAACATGAGTAATATTACTGATTACAACAGATAAGACTTCTGCCTCCATCAACTCATATGCATGCAGTTCACGATAAACTCTTACTAAATTCCCATTGTCACCCTTCTGGAATTATGTGGCATTTGATGCAGTATAATTATTTCTCTTTTTTTCTTCTGCTTGCTGATAGTACCAGCCTTACCTTTCCAGCAAGTAGGTCCCTATCAGCCATCAATCAACAAGGAGTTGTATATTAGCTTAATATTAGCTTAATGGTTAAGCAATAATGTTGATGTTATTTGTTTTATTAATTGACTATTTTAGATAAACCCTGCTATTACTAAAATTAATATGATTTCTTGGTGATCACTTTATTGTGGCAACTATATTTCCCCTCTAACTATCCAAGAGCACATCCATGTATACACTTGCAGACCTGTTGTACTGATGGGTGCTAAGCTCCAACAGAGGCACCTCTAGAGATTGGTATCTTAAATTTCTCCCAAAGGATGTCCTACACTCGCCATCCATTCATGGTAAAGTAGTTAATTTTAATGTTCTCATTGTTTACCAGAAAGCACAGACAGTGAGGCTGGCTTTGCCGCTCCCGTTTCCTTTTGACTTCGCTTTGAGGCTATAAATATCTGAAAAATGTTCTGCATTTGATGCTCTTGGATTCTGCATCCATATTTAGCTGTTTGTGGCATGCCTTTGTTTAAGCTACTCTACCACCCATACAATCAGTTAAGTTGAGATCCGGATGGTCAAAGTACAGAAAGATCAACATTCAACAGACATTGACTTACTGTGAGCAAGGTACCAATCTGCTAGACATGGTGACAATGAAGGGGGTGGCAAGATAGGAATACAAAGATAAACTTAACAGACTCCCTGGTGTCAAAAATTTTATAGTCTTGACAGGGCGCGGGCACAACTTACTGTAATAATGGAATAAAACAAATGAAACATTTTACAACTAAAAGAAAATGGATAGGACAGCATAAACACTCTCTCTTAGTTGTGTCTCAAAGATGTGCATTTCTTTGTGTTCTAAATATAGATCCGCCCATTATAAAGCTCTGAACATTCCAGAAAAGTTTTCTAAAACACAAAGCTCTGGAGAGAGAGAGACAGAGAGACAGACAGACAAAGAGAGACAGAGAGAGAGGGAGGGAGACAGACAGACAGAGGTATCAACCACAGATCCAGACCTGTCGATAGCAAACTCAAAACAGTGTCTAGTCTTCTAAATGTTTCCGTTAAGATGTTCTGGGGAGGGGGGCACGTATTTTTGTTGCTGCTGTTTGTTTGCATACTGATTTCAAACATAAGTGTGCTGCAGAGGATGTGAACCATTGCCAAAAGCCAAAAGCACTTAATACATCTCCTTATTTTGCACCCTACCTTAAAACCCACATGGCTATATTAGGTTAGGTCTCAAAACTGAATGAGACAGAACTGAGCAAGATCCTCATCCCCACCTTCCTATCTTGTGAAAACATTCCAAACAAATTTACATCTGCCCTCAACATTCCTTCTTCCAAAACTCAGTTCATTGACCTTTTGATTAAAGTGCTCCCCAGAATACCCTGACAATCATGATTTAAATGCATTAAGGGCTTGCTTGGTGCCTGGCCCTGAGAGTCAGGCTGGAATCACTAGGCCAAGTTGTAGGTAAAATAACAGGGCAGGCCATAGAATCAGACAACTCTAAAGCTAAAATGGACCATAGACACCAATTACTCCAGATTCCATATTTTATGTAGAAATCTAGACCCACAGAGTTAAAATTACTTGCCCAAAGTTAGACAACCAATTTGTGGCAAAGCCGGAATGAAAACCCAGGTTCTCAACCCCCAGTGGCATAATCTGGACTAGGTTTCCCAGTTTCTGGATTTCTTTAAAAGACATTACACTCATCAAAGTCTCTTTAATTGTATAGAAGAACCCAGATACTCCAAAACAATCAGGATTTGAATACCCAAAAACAATCAAGTAAACAAGAAAACTAAAACAAACTAGTATTTTCCAAATTGATTTTCTATGGTCCATTATTTTTACTTCAAAGCTCTTCAAAGAATTATATAATAGGCAACTTAAAAACTACCTAAAAACATAGAAAAGCCAAGAGCCATTAAGACAGTTTTGGAATATTTACATCAAACTAAAGACAGCAAAGCAGTATGCAGAATGAGCAGCTTTAGAGGCAGGAAAGTGGCAGTTCTAAACAGTACATAAAAACAACTTTTGGTTAATTCAATGCAGTAAAAAGTCTGCGACTTCACAATGAAACACACACTATGCATGCGTGTGTGAGAGTATATATACGTATGTATGTGTACACATACATACCTATATCTATTTAAAAATACACATACACACACACCTCTCATAAATCTTGCCTTAGGAATGGACAACAAAAACAAGCACATATTTTTTATTGGTTAAATGCAAAGAATGATAGTTAACCTCGGTCTAGAAAATCCAGAGAATAGTTTTAGAAACTGATATGCTGAAATATTATATATACTTATTCTTGCAGTAACACAGCCCTATCTCTGACTTCATTAAAACAAACAGTATGCCAAAGAAGTCTATAAGGATACGAAGGATAGAATGGGAAAATGTGCTAATCACAATATATATTCTAATTCAAGCTCACTTTCAGATTCTCAACCTTGCTCTAAACTATCGGCTAAATGGGATTAACAGGTGGATGGAAAATCAGGTACTAAAGTTTTTAATCTGCTGAGAATGAACTGGGTGACCTTGCATGATCTTCCACTTCGCTGCATTAATTATCTCAGTTAATCAGAATAACATCAAGAAGCATATAAACATCAAGCAAAATACAAAATGGTATACATACATACATCCTTAAGAACTGGTTATAAGAACTGGATTTTTAGAACCGAAAGGGTCAGTAAAAAATTATTTAATCCAATCCACTCATTTTACAGATGAGAAAAAAGAAGTTAAAAAAGGTGACCTGATCTGCCCCAAGTCACATAGCCAGCCACATTAGCGGCAGAAATGAGACGCAAACTCAAATCTCTTAACTCCTAGTTCTGATTTTTCTGATAACGATAGATGTGAAGTCTTGAAATCAACTGAACTAACTAGAGAGACAACTAAGTCTTGGTCACTCCTGAATAAACATACCCTATTCGGAAGAATGAAGAAAGAAACATAAGGTGCTCCATCATCGCAGGCCTAGATGCACATGACTGCAGGATAACATCTTTAAGACTGTGTTTGATCCCAGGTGCTTCAAATTTGCCTTCTTAGACTAAGCCACATTACTAAAGTCTTTTGTGTTCATGTGAGTTAAATGATAAACATCTTGACATTCCAATATTTTGGAAAGCCACCGTTGAGTCCTGAATGCCAAGATATAAGTCCTTGGGCTATGAGTTTTCAAAACCAGCATGGTTTTCATGCTGCCACAAGGCTCACCCTAATAGGATCTCATCAGTTTTAATTAAAGAGGTGGTTACTAGGAATGCAGAAAGGGAAAGTTTTAGTGTGTTCATCACTTTTAACTTGCTGAGTAGCAATCCAGTCACTTTACAAAGAGAACCAGAAACAATACTGCAATCTGAAATAACCCACACCCCTCAGGATCAGCGGTTGTCTTTGGAGACTGAGGTTCAGAAAGAGCTTATACAGTCTGTTCCCACCAAATAAATACTTTTGGTTTATTTTATTACATTATTATCCCACGCTCTAATCTTCTTCATAATATCATGGTTTCCAGCCTTGCCTCAATCACGAGAAAGAAACGAAAACTCTGTTCACTTGATTTCATGGCGTGTTCCATCAGACGTTCCTGAAGATCGCTTGACAGTTCCCTGTAATCACCTAAGAATTAAGTCTGCATAACCCAACTCTACCTTAAACTTACTGCAGGTTCCTGAAAAGGTCCAAAGACCGCACTGAGTCACATCTCTACCCAAGTGCGAGTCTGGAGAACTTGTCAGAAATGCATCCAAGAAGAGAAAGAGATGTGGGGAACTGACCCAGGATGAATGGGGACTGAGATCAGGGAATGAATTAAAGCCTGGGCAAAGGAAATATACACCGGCCTCTGTGACGGCCTGTGATCCTTACCGTACACCCGGACCCAGCTCTGTTGCTGGCACACTGACTCCAGAAGAATGCGGTCCAACATGCCACCAGCCACGGCGCCGCTGACGGGGACAACCGCGTCCAGGTCCTCCGGGGGCAGCGGCGAGTCGGCCTCCAGTCGCGGGAACATCTCCGGCCAGGATAGCGCCTCCGCGGCTCCTCCGGACGACGGGGAGAGCTCCATGGTGCGCCGGAGGGACGAGGCGGCGGCGGCGGCGGCGTGCACCCGAGCGGCGGCCGGCGCGGACGCGGCTCACCTCCGTCCCCGCCGCCCACTGCCGGCGGCTCGGGCGCTGCAGCCCACCTGCGGCCGGCGGGCGGGACCCGCGCCGGGAGGCGGATCCAGCGTGGCCCCGGCCGCGGGTGGGTCCGGGCTCAGGTGCGGTCCCTCCCGGGGGACAGCGAGGAAGGCGCCGGGAGGCGCGGCTCGCCCGCCTGCCCGCTCCGAGCCGCCTCCCTAAGCCCCGGCCGGCGTGCGTCGCAGCCCGGGCCGGGCACGGAGCGCGGCCGGCGGGGCTGGGCTGGGGGCGTCACCGCCAGGGGCCGCCCCCTCTGACCGGCTCCCGCCGCCGCCGCCGCCTCAGGGGCTCCGAGCGCCCGCGGGCTCAGCCTCGGGACGCCGCTGGCCCCGGGGTCTCGCGCCCCCGCCGTCAGCCCCGCGCCCCAGGGATGAGCCGGCCCGCCCCCGAACTCCCAGGCCACGGCTCCCGCGGCGGCTCCGGCCCCGCCGCCGATCCCACAAGCCAGGCAGCCGCGGCGGTGGCGGCGGCCGGCGGCATCCCAGGGTGATAGGCCGGACCAATCGAGGGCCGAGCGCCCGGCCGCGTGTGCAGTTGAGCAGCGACGCGGAGGAGGGACTGGCACCGAAGGCAGGAGAAGTCGCGCGCCGAGTCATCCACCGGCCCCGCCCGCCCGCGTTCCGAACGCCCGCTTCCCCGCTTCCCCGCTTCCCCGCTTCCCGGCCGCCCGGCCGCCCCGCGGGACGCCGCCCGGGGCGGGGAGCTGCGGCTGGAAGTGCAGACGGCGCGAGGAGGCGGGGAGGAAGAGGGGTGCGGGAAATTTAAAAAGAAAGGGAAAGCGCTTCCGTCCCCCCTCTTCCCACCCTTTTCCTTTGGCGTACTTATGTATGTGTTTGTGTTTGTTTATGTGCTTATTTATTCGGGCCGATATTTCTTACGGGACGAAGAGATCGGAGAGGCTGCTTTATTTCACAGTCGCCCTGGGGGCAACGCCTCCTTCCTTCCCAGAGAGGAGAGTTGGCAGCGGGCTCTGGGACTGTGGGATCTGTGTGGGATCCGCGCCCTGTCCGAGCTGAAGCTGGACGTGTCATCGGTTTAGCATAGCATGGTTAGGAAGTGTGGTGTGGATGGATGGACGGGCCTCGCAAGCACATGAAATGCTCAAAGCCTGGTATTAACCAAATATGTTTCTCTCTCTCTCTCTTTTTTTTTTTTGCCTTTGATCCCTGTGCAATTTGTTGGCTTTTTTTTTTCTCTAATGATGTCACTTGTGTTTTATTTTTGGTCTATTTGTAGACTGTCTCCCTAGACCTTGGCTTTAATTTTATGCCCACCCAAGGCGGTATTCATCAGTTTGGGTTTAAGAGATTGCTGGCAAAGTAAAAAGTTGAAAAGCAGCCACTAAGCGCCTTGCGCATAGTAGGTCTTCAACGATGTTTTTTAACATGGCTATTTAAAATGAATCAGGAATTCCACAAATATATGTTGCTTTTTTTTTTTACAGCTTTTTGGGGGTTTTCTTTAGAGTTTTTCTCCCCAATTGCCCCTACTTTGCACAGAGACTGGTCTACAAGGGACATTTTCACGTTCTGGTTTTGTGGTTTCCTGGTGTGTTATTTGGGCTTATCAAGAGCTATGACAATGCATTTTTTAATTTCCTCCAAACTCTTATTTAGAGTTACAGTATTTCAAAGCAGAAAGTGGCTTTTGAGATAATCTCACCCTGCCTCTTGTTTAATAGGTGATGAAACTTAGGAACAGCCAGGTTCCCTAGCAAGTCAACCACCAGGGCAAATAGGTCTACAATGTCTCTGTGATATCGGTTACTTCAAATTTGTTCCCTCAAGAACCTTTTGAGATCAAGCTTGTTGCTATATGGCTTGGAAATGTATTTAGAGTGATCAATTCCAGAGTCAGACTTCCAAGTCTAAATCATTGTATTCCTCGGTGCTTGAGTGGACAAGGGAAGGTATTGAAGCCAGGAGATTACAGAGACCGGCATTGCACAGAGCTAGAGCATTTTTATTTATACTAAATTACTGTCGAAGTCATGATAACAGAAGTCAGAGAGCAAATGAATAATGGACATCAGATATACAAATTTGAGCATCTCCTTATTAGTCGATATGTAAGGAATCCATTTACCCAAGCAATTTTCTCAAAGCAGCATTAGTAGTGGTGTATGAAACATTCACAGAGGGGTTTTTTTCAAGCTTGCTCTCTTGGTGGTGTCATCCATCCTTGAGCTGAAGTAAAAGTTTCTGCCAACCCCCAATAATCCTTCCTTCATTCAGACTCTCCAAGTCCTGGTCCCTGCTTCACCTCTCCATCCTGCCCTCAGACTAGCTGCAGTAGTTGTCCATTTGTCTAAGTAATAGTATGTCTGGAATTTACCAAATGTTTATAATGTAAAGAGAAAATACTTTTACAACCTAAATGATAATTCTGTGAGATAAAGAGAACCAGTACTTTTTAAATTGCCATTAATCCAATGGAAACAAAAAATAATGAAGCATAGAATTCTATTAAGCAACCTACCTAAAGTAACATAGCTAGTTAATAGATTAAAAGTCTAGTCTCATTTTTTAATTACACTATATCTGGATGCCTTAAGCATCCCCTCACCCCTACCCCTTGGCAGGTAGAGTTGTTCTAACACTCGTGAAGCCAAAAGTAACTGTTTCATATTTTTACAAATTATTGTCGCTTAAGAAAAATATTGAAGTAAAGCAAGCAAAAGTGATAAACCAGTCTGCATTGTTGGGAGGCAGTTAATCCTACTTGGATTTACACCAGTGTTCTCTCCCTGGTGTAACGCAGATCTTATTGTGAAGATGAATCTTTGGCTCATACAGTCTTCATTTACATCGGAGTTTGCAAACAGGCTTTTGTGTGTGAAACTACAACAGAGCTAAAGTCTCATTTCTGCCTACCCTACCCCCGCCTCCTTTTTCTTCCCTCTGGAGCTATGCTTTCAGAAGTGATGTACATATTTGTTATCCTTGGAGTTCAATTCCAAGTATCAAACCCAAGACTCGGGACAAGTGGAGAAGAAAAAAATGAATTCCCCAAGTAGTAGTCTGAAAAACAAAGGCTGTCTGTAATCTGAGATTTCCAAAAGAGAGACAGAGGCTTTGGGTGCTGAGTATACACATTGCCAATATTAAGGTAAGATAAGGATTTGGGATCTTGGCTGTCACAACCTGAGGACCAGGTATGGGTCCAATTTTCTCCATCTGTCTGACAGAAAACAAACACATTAGAGGATCCCTCATCACACATGCTCTTAACTATTTTCTTATGGCCGGTTCCTTCTTGGCTTCCTAGGTACCACCTCTAAGCTGTTAATGACCCAAGCAGCAATGCAGTTTTTAAACTGTTTCATCGGCCTTCCCCTTTCGGTATTCCCTTTCCACTTGGACACAATGGTGCAGCACTCATTATATTCTGTGACATAGACTGCGCCCAGTTTATCCTAAGAGAATTTTTTCTACATTTCTCAAGATTCTCTTGTCTTCCTCCTGTCTCATTCTTTGATTCTGTGGTGATCTATTCACTTCTACCATTTCAGCTCTCACTTTGATAATGTTGACTTTGAGGTACCCAATTCCAGCCCCGACTGCAGTACTGAGGTCCAGTCAGGAGGTTATAAATGTTGAACACCTCCACTGAGATATGCTTCCCGTACTTCAGACTCATTGTATGGAAAGCAAACTCCTTCTTTTCTTGAATTTCCTTTGGTATTAATAGAACTAGAGGGTTCTACCTCAGACTTGCTTAAACATGGAGTTACCTTCAAGTCCTCTTCTCCACCCTCGCTTGCAGAAACCTGCTTTCCATTCCCACTGACACCATCCTAGCTCAGGCCTGGTTAGCATCACCAGGATTACGCATTAGTTTCTTAGCTGCCCGCCTTCCCCTGAGGCCTTCCCACTTCCAATTCACTCTACACTCTGAAGTAGGTGAAATTATTCTAAAACACAGTTCAGACCAGGTCACATTCAAACAAAAAAATAGCTCCCTACTGCCTACTAAAATGCATGCAAAATAAAGAGGCCCTCCCAAATGTGGTCCCAAACCACCATTGCTACCTGACTCATTGCCTGTGCTCAGCCAACCCAAATGGCTCACTGGTCCCTGAGTACATCCAGCACTTCCCTTGCCCCTTGCCTCTGCTTATTTTTTGCATCAGGAATGGCATTTCCTCCATCTCTGCCAGCAAAAAAACTGCACCAACCTTCAAGCCCTCCCCCCCGAGCCCACCTCCCATCAAATGCCAATGTCATTCTCCAACAATTCATTTCCTATCTTCCAAGCTGGAAGTGATCTCTGCCTCCTCTGAGTTCCCATGGCATTTGTTCCTGTCTCCTGGAACCACTCACGGTATATATAGTCCTTTATGTAAGTCTAATATTTGCTATTAAGTAATAAGCCTCTTGAGGGCAGAGGCCTTGTGTTATTCATGTTTATCCCCCATAATGTCTTTCACATATCAACCCCTCAAAGAAGCCAGCAGCCAGGAAACAAGAAATTAAAATGAAAAAGTTTATTAAACCCAGCCATGCAACCCCCAGCCCTTCCCTGTTTCTACCCCATTAAAAAAATAAACATACCTAGACATGGCTTGCTACAAGTTCACAAAACTAGCAACCAAGGAAGGATTAGAATTCAGACCTCCTGAATCTCATCATCAGTCATATCAACAAATTATTTCCTTCTTTCCCTTTTTCTGTCCTTCGCTAAATGGATGTTTTTCTCATTAATAAAGATTTCCTCAGTAGTTTTATTCCTTTATATATTATTTAAGCTTAAAGCATTTGTTCCACATTCCTGGCCCCACATATAATTTTAGCAAAATTATACTTTTTTTTTTTTTTTAACCAAAGGACCAAACAGAGACATCAGAGAAACATCTGGTCTGATTCATCAGGGTAGCAGCAACATTTCTATTTATACATGAGCACAGCCCTATCTTTGTAGCTCTCAGCTGTTCCTCATTGCTCAATATGTTCCCCTTTTCAACCTTGCCTGTCCCCTCATCAAGAGAGCATCCTACATCCTGAGTCTTGAGCAGAATCTAATGCAATAAAAGAAAATCTCTCTCCTACTCCCTAAAAGGGGTCTATATTTAAAAGGAACTATTCCCCTACTTTCTCAGTCTCTTTGCTCCAGAGCCTAGGACAGCAAGCCTCAAGAGGTTGGATGGCTGCCATTCATTCCCCTGTATTCTGGGTAGAAGGAAGTTGGATGAAAACCAAATCTGTGGCATGAGTGAAGTTCAGAAGCAGATCAGGTAGAAAGAAAGTGAGTATTCTAAATGGAGAAACTGAGGCTGACATAGAAATCTTAAGGATCTCTGACTCTCCTCACAGCAACATTTGATAGTGATTATATATTAGAACTGTTGGATCTTAAGCATTCATTGGTACTAAGAAAGACTTAGGAATCATCTGGGATTTTGTGAGTGCCCGTGTCCCCTAAGAGAAGATCACTGTTTTGTACCAACCAGTGACAATATTGTTTGGGAAAGCAGTGGAATGGGCCAGAGACAAACAGACCTCCACCAGTCATTTCTTCTTGGCAAAAGCTCCTCCAAAATAATGACCTCACCTCAGCATTCAACTACAGGAATGCCAAAAGAATAAAAACACTCAGAAGGAACCACAGGGCCTAATTAAAACCTTTAGAGGTTCTAAGCACGGAAAATAATAAGGTGTCTCACCTCACCCCATGAAAATTAAAAAAAAAAAAAATTTTTTTGTTGCAAAATGTTAGAGCAACAAAGTTCTGATTTTTTTTCTTTTTTTAGTGATAACCACTATAGAACAGTTTTTAAAATGGCAATTACCAAACTCTTAAAAATGTTATATTTTTGTATGCTCGTGCTTTGCCAGTGCTCTAAACACCATATCTTTTGAGTAATTCAGCTCTGCCTGGAATACACAGTACCAACCATCTATTAACTAACACAATCTGTAAAGGGGGTAATCTTTAGCAAATTAATTTCTGTGTTCTTTTAGTAACTATAGAAACACCAAGTTATTCACTCTAGCCAAAGAAAATGATCACTTCCTTAGCTTTTTGGTTTTAATGAGTTCTCAAAAGATGTAATAAAAAAACAAAGCCAAATGATTCTAGAGGAGAGATTTTTTTTTAATGATTCCTTTGTCCTCATATTACCCTGAGAGCAATATTATCATAATTGATCAACATGTGGCAGCTACAAAGGCCCATTTTTGCCTCTGATATAATAAAGGCATCAAGATATCAGTTATAATAGCTGGAGCTATTTAACACTCTTATCAAAGACAAAAAGTATCCAAAATATGTTCCTAGTAAGCTGTCATCTAAATATGGATGAAGATGGTCATAACAGGTCCTGAATGTCTCACTGTTGTTAACTAGAGTTGATTTCTGGTTTTGAGAATAAGAGATCCAGAAGGGTTTTTGGTCATTTTTCCACTAGTCTATAATAGGACATCCTTAGTAGGACAACTAGGGAGGAGCTAGAAGTTTAGAAGCTAGTGGTTAGAAAATAGGATATTAAAATTTAAGATTGCGGAGGTGTGATGGATGACAAGATATAGAATGTGGTCCTAAGGTAACTAAAGTAGAATGGGGGAGAAGGTCACTAGGGTTAAGGAAGTACAAAAATTAGATCACTAAGTTATTGAATTCCTAGGATGGTGGTAGGATGTGGAATAAAAAAGACTATGAGTTTAGCCTCAAAGTCTTTGTGGAATGAAAGGAAGCGACCTCTTCCCCAGAGGCAGGGAGGAGGGGAGGGATGAGCTTTCACATGACAGTTAAAGAGTAATGGTCTGCAAGTAGCCATGGTGCAGGGGCGGGGCGGGGGGGTCAGTGAAATGCCAACCCCTGCACCCCTACTCCCTCTACAGCACAATAGAACAAAGTGATGAGAGAACGAACAGCCCCAACTAGGGAGATTTGCAGGGCAAACCCCAGACTTGAAGGAGATGCCTTAATCCAAGGCTAGAAGTGGAGAAATATTAAGAATGTAGGGCATTTTATTTATAATGGAATAATGGTTCCCCATGGCCCAGTGAAAAGGCTGATTAAAGATTTGTAGTGATAGACACAAGAGATGAGAAAGATGCGGTTCATAGTGACAAGCTGAAGAAGTGAGAAAATACTAAACCATCAAGGGGACAGGGTAAAAGAAAGTAGGTGACTAGAAACATTTTCCTTTTAATCGGTGACTGAGGATTACAGGAATGAGAGAGGTGGGCTTCAAATATTATACTTCGGCATGCGTTTCTTGGTGTCCCAATGGGATAAAGATTCTGTCAAAGTGCAGAGATATGGTGAGGGCTGCCACAAAGTTTTTGAGAAGCCATAGGGACTTTGTTCTTATCTGATCTACGTCTCTGTGTTTGGAGTCATACCAAGGAGCCTGGTTAGAACAAAGGTTCTCTCTAGTTTGTGGCTCAGCAAAGGGGCCGTTTCTTTATTCTATGAGAAGGCGAATCTGTTGATCGCTTTATTTTATTCCCAGACTCTCTTCATCCCATTCACTGCCTGGGACTAATAGTTGCTCATCTGAAACACTCTCACACCTCCTCTGCACCAGCACAAGATTCTAGATTATGTGATTTTCTCTCACCCTCAGCTGTTTGAGAAAGAAGAACATAGAAGCAGACAGTAGGAATCTTCCAGAGTTGATGCACCAGGGCAGGGTGACCAGCTTTAAAGAAATGCTCTTTGTGCATATCTATGAGTTTCTCTAGATATATATCCAGAAATCGAATCGCTTTGTAATAAGGTCCACACTTAGTCCACTCTATAAAATATTGGCAAATTGTTTTTCATAATGTTTGTACAAATTTGATTTCCCATCAGCAGAGTTTGAGAGTTTTTTATCTTTATATCTTATCTTCACAACCAATATTTAGCATTATCAAATTTAAAATTTTGCCATTCTCATATATATGAAAAGCAATCCAAGTTTACATCTTCTTCTAGAGAGGCCAAGTATCTTTCCATATACTATTGGCAATTTGGGTTTCACTTCTCTGACTTGCCTATTCATATTCCTTGATGAGTTTTTTCTATTGCATTTTTGTCTTTTTCTTGATTTATAGAAGTTCTCTCTATGTACATGCTGTGCTCAAATCTTTTGTCAGTTATTTGAATTGCAGATATTTAAATATTTTCTTCTACTCTTGTCTTTTAACATTGTTTGTGGTATCTTTCTCAAATAGAAATTTTAAGTTAGCATCTTTTTTTTTTATGGTTTAAGTTTTTTATGCCTTAAAAAAGCCTTCCCTAATCTAAAGTAATGAATATATTCTCTTCTATCATCTTCTGAAAACTTTATTACTCTGCTTTTCACACTGAAGTCTTTAATCCACTTGATATTTATTTTGGGTACAGTAGGAAGGGTATAATTTTTCCTTTTATTTGTAGCTAATGGACCCAACACCATTGATTGACTATTCCAGCTTTTCTTCATTGCTTTGTACTTTAACTTTTATCATACACCAAGTTCTCTTATGTAACGATCTCTGTCCTATTGTACCGGTCCATTTATCTATTTATGCTCTAGTACCACACTGTGTTAATTTCTTCTCCTTACTTTTCTTTTTCAAAGTTGCCTTACCTGTTCTTGGCCCTGAAGTCTTCCATGTGTATTTTAGAATCAGTTGGTCCAATTCCAAATACCCTATTTTGATTCTGACTCTAAACTTAACAAAATTTATACCTTAAAGAAAATTCGCTGCTATATTCTATGATAGCAGCTCTCAAAATGTTCTCTAAGTGGACAAATTTAAAGCATTTTCCTTGGACCTTTCTTACAACATTGCGGCTACATATGACACAAATGATGTCTTCTTTCTTAAAATTTACTCTTTATTTTAATGACACCACACTCTCCTTGTTCTCTCATAAATCTCTGAATATTTCTCCTTTACTGTCTTTTTTTTTTTCGGCAGTGACTTTTTTTTTTTAATAAAGAAAAAGTTTGTGTGTGTATGAGAAATGGATAAATGATGGTTTATTCGTACAAAATAATACTATTCAACAGTTAAAATACATATACAAATATGGATACATCCCGTTCTCTACTTTCTTTATGGGCCTGTCTTCTTCCTGGACTCTCCCTTGACCAGGTCTCTTCTCACTGTACGGATGTTCCCTAAATGACTTGATGCACCCTTAATGTTTCAACTTCCACGGGTACAGAGATGAATTCCAATGCCGTATCTTCATGTCAGATTTCTCCCCTCGGTTCTAGTTAATTCTGGATCATTTCTGGCTGTCCTAGAGGCACCTGGGACTTCCCATGTTTAAAATCGAATTCGTAATCATTTCCATCAAACTAATTTCTCCTCCTATAGACACAATCTTAGCTCATGACCCATTATCCATATTTGTCATCCAAGAGAGAATTCTTCGATAGTCTCTCTCCTTCATTTCTCAGATCCAATCAGTTACCATGCCCTGACAATTTAACTTCCTCAGCATTGCTTGATCTGTTCCTGCCTTTCCATCTGCACTCTCCATGCTTCGGATGGGGATTTCTTTCTTTCCTACCTGGACTAGATCAACAATTTACTAACAAATCTTTTTTGTTTGTCTATCTCAAATATAGATACAACTGCAGATGCCACTGCGACCCCTTTCTAATTATTCTCTTTATAGTCACATAAGTGATTTATTTAAAACTCTAATCTTGTCATGTCACTTTTATGCCTTAAAACCCTTTAGTGCTTCTCCATTGCAGGGAGGAGGATGGTCTATACATTTTAGCACAGATTCAGAGCCCACCATTATCGAGCCTTTACATTTTGCTCTGGCTTCATTTACATCTTAGTCTCGTCTCCAGCAACTCATAATTGCTGGTCGTTCCCTATGTAGCCCATGCATTTTTGTCCTCCTGTGCCTTTGCCTACACTCTCTTTTCTACAAGGCACATGTCCACTTCCATTCACCTCTCCTACCCATAACCTCAACCTAATTTCCCTCTTCTTCTACCTGACTAACTCTTCATATTCTTTAAGATCCAGCTCAGCTGTCAGCTCATTCAAAAAGCCATCCCTAACCCTGACCGCTCACTCCCACAGGCTTCACTAAGTGCGTCTCGTCAATGATCTCATAAATGTCACAATTATTACTATATTTTGCACTTACCATATTGTATTATAATTATTTGATTATCTATCCCCATTGGACTGTGAACTCCTCAAGAGAAGTAACTGGGGTTTATTTGCATTTGAAGTTCGAGAAACCAGCAGAGTACGTGACATATATTTCTTGAGTTAAATGAATAAATGATTTAGTTGAATCGAATATGCTCTTCCCAGAAACTTTTGGTTTTCCTGTCTATTATTGTTTAAAATTTAGTCTTTACTAGACTTCTCTCACCATACAGACTTCATAAATCTAATTTTTTTTGCTCTGGCTAACAAACTCTAAGAATAAAAAAAAAAACCGAAACAAAACAGTGACCTATTAGTGTGGCTAACATGGTCAGATTGGAATATGGAAGCACAAGGGAAAAAAGAAACAAATAAATTAGGATAGAATGATGAAAGAAGATACAAATTAGAATATGTACTACCTATCACCCCTAACTAGTGTTTTCACTAATTCTGTGGTAAGGAATGACTAATATTTATCAGCAGTATCACAGTGTCAGTGGCTCCTGGGTTATTTGTGAAGTCAGATATCACCTTGAGATTTATCTAAATACATCTGGAAACCCTATCCCCTGTCTTATCAGAAAAGCAATGCTCTCCCCAAACTCCCTGCAGTTTTTCTGGGCTCCCATTCCCTTGGTAACCTCCGGGTTTGGTTTCTGGCTTCTGCTGAATCCCCATTCTTCACTCTGTATCTTGCAGCTGTTCCATTATCTTCATTTGGCACTGACCCAACAGTGGGTTACAGCCCCTCCTCCGAAATTTCCCACCCCAAATTCATGAGAGGCAGCTGTGTGTCGTAGATCCTTCCGGAAGATTCAAAGATAATGTTTGCCGCTTTGGGGGCGTTATATGGCAAATACGCAGCGCTCCTCGGCCGATTTAAAATCGAAAACTTGATGACCTCGCTCCATTCCCACCAACCCAAAGTTAAGCCTTCCGACATGTTGCTCAGCCTCCTCTCCCACTCTTCTTCCTCCTTTATTTCTTCTTTTTTTCTTCCCGTATGTCCCAATTTCTTATGCAGAAGGATTTTGTGATCTTTTTGTTGTTTCTTTCTAACCCATACGGAGCCTCTACGTCCATTCCTTAGGCACCTCTCAGATATTATTCTAAGCAAAGACAATTCCTTGCTTAAAATGAACTCTTGTGCCAGTTTGCAAAATAATATTTTCTCATTCCTTGACTACATTTCTATTTATAGTGTAGAGATGCTTATGTGTCAGGTAACTAAAGATTCTATATAATCTATGTGATTATTTCTTTCTAAGTCTTTTGTAAAATCTATGTAAAGGAAACCTTTAGTCATTGCTAATGGTTGGTGCCTGAACTAGATGGTAGCAACTGACTCATGGAGTCACCATCCTGGTGTGTAGGTTGGAACAAACTGGAGAGTACTTAACAGAATTATGTGTGAACTGGGCCTTAAAACAGTCTCGGCTTAATGCCTTTAAATAAACATTTCTATATTTGATATGTGGCCAATCTGAACGGGGTGTTTCTGAACAATGGCACATATTGATGGCTCTTAAACTTCTAGAATCCCAAAGAGATTTTCTCTTTTGGAAGGACTTCAATTCATTCTTTCCAGCAAATATTTGTCAAGAGCCTACTGCGGGTTAGGCGCTGTGATAAACCTTGGGGACTGAATGCAGAAGAAAAGAATTGAACTCCCTGCTCTTATGGAGCTTATATTCTAGCAGGGAACACAGTCAAGAGAAAGGAAATAGATAATTACACATTGTGATAAGTTCTATGAAGAAAGCCAACAAGGTGAATTGATAGAGTACAAGTTGGTGGTGGAGGGAAGGGAGGTACTCCTTATAGGGTTGTTTGGGAAGGTCCTCTTTGAGCCTTGACCTGTTGTTATCTGAAATCTACGTGATGTGAAGGAGCCAGTCATGCAAAGAAAGAGGCCATTGCAGTAGTTCTGGTAGATGATGGCGGCTTAGACTAGCGTTGTGGCAGTGGAAAGAGGAGATGTAGTCTAGGTGTGTTCTGAGGTAGAACTATAGCAGCATTTGCTAATAGGAGATTATATATATATGGAGAGGGCGAGGGAGAAGAAGAGAAGAAAGAGAAGGAGGAGAGGAAGAAGGAAGAAGAATCAGGGATAACTACATAGTTCATTTTGACACAAAGATAGAGAAGACTAGAAGAAAAACAAGCTTAGGCAGGGAAATCTAGTGTTGCATTTTAGACATAAATTTGAGATGCCTCTTGGACATTCAAATGGGGATAATAAATATATGAATCTGGAGTTCTGGGAAATTTTAAGACCGAAAATATATATATTTGGAGTAATCAGCACACAGATGCTATTTAAAGTCACGGAATTGAATGCACTTTCCTAGGGAGTTATTTTTAAAGAGGGCCCAGGACCGAGCAGAGGCACTCCAACATTTAGACATCAGCTAGAGAAATGGGAACGAGGAAAGGACTGAAAAGGAGCTGCCAGTGAGGCAGGAGAGAGCCAAGAGAACGTGGTACCTCACTCAAAGAAGAGGCGGAATGGTTAAGTTGCATTGCACACCCAGTGCATGACTCGGCCTGATCTGTAAGTTTTCTTGGCCCAAAGATTCAAGTCAAGACAGGTGTCTGACGTCAAACCTTCTGGAAAGGTTTTGCACCCTGATCGGATGTCTGAGGAGGCAGCAGCTCTGGGCATTTGTATGTGTTATGATTCTTCCATGCTTGTGATTGAACACAGTGGTGGTAAGCAGCTAACAAGTGATGCCAGGCTGCCTTCATGTTAGCCTACGTTTGTTGGCTGATTCTTAGTAGATAATTCCAAACGATCTTTGTGATGAGAACAAAGTGTAAAGTCACGAATATAAAATTAATGTGGGTGTTTCGCAATTTCTGTGGTAAAAGCGGATCGCCTCTGTTAATTCCTTTTTGCAGAAGGCATTGATCACTAGGAGTAAAGAGTGGTGCCTCTTTGACATCTGGTTCCTTGTGGTTAAGTCCAGCTCCCAAGTGAAAGTGGAAACATCAATGGAAAAACACCACTCTGCCTCTCATTATAAACAGCACTGACACTCTAGACAGCGTTCCTTTGATGGCAAGTCCTCTGCCAGTGTAGGGTACAGCCATTTTTGATGCAGGCTGTTTTATAAGAGTCGGTTTGCTGACACAGCTTTGACACAGTCATTCTGATGCCAGGAGCATCTTGATGTGACTGCCTTGAAGTGGCTGTTTTGACATGAGAACATTTTGACTGCCTAAAAACAAACCAATAAACTTTTTGCTTAAAAAAAATTATTACCGAGTAATGTGCATTGGCAGATCTCTTCACCCATTCCCCAAGCCCTATCTCATCCCCTACCCCGCCAAAATAGAAGCCAGACAATAGGACCCTTGAGAGGAACAGAATCATCCTAAGGAAGGGAGAAGACTGAAACAGTGGACTTGACTCAACAAAACAACTTGAAGAAAGAGAAAGGTAATTCTGTTCTTGAACGCACCCTGACTCAGCCCTTTAAAAAGCCAGTGTGTCTCCACAACGCTGAAAGAAGCTCGAGGAGCTCGACTGTAAGGGAACCCCCTCCCCTCCTAAGAGCTGTGTCATGGCATTTCTTTGACAGGATGTGTACCCTTGAATGAAGGACAGTACTATTCAGCACGGAGGTTAAAAAGAGCCACGGCTCTGCACACCCAAACAGGAGGCAGCTACCCAGGCCGCCAAGCGACAGATGTGGGCATGGAGGGGTCAGATAGTTGGGCTGGTGCAGAGTTGGTATTTTGTCATTCAGGTGTGACTAGACAATAGGGAAAGGAAAGGGAAATGCCTCAGGCTCGTTGTCCTGCTCCTGTTATCAGGGAATCTACCAGGAATCTACTATCAAGTGTCCTCTTAGTCGAATGGAGAATACAAACTGACTTCCTCCCACGCAAATTCTTTTTCTCCCTAACAAATCTCTTCATAAGGAACAATAGAACTGAAACACTTACTCTGGGAAACCAGTTAAATCATTAATGTGATTAATGATATAATTTCTCCAGTACAAGGTGTTCCTATCTTTTAAGCTCATGAACTAAAACATTAAACATTTTCAAAAGATGGATCTCTTGTCTATTTCTGCCACCATTATCTCTTTAAAGAATTGAAATGTTACTTAATTGAATTCGATGTACATGGAGGGTATTGAATGATAAGACGTAATATGAAAATCTATACAGCGTGCATGATTTGTTTCCTGGAAATAAAAGAATTTCCCCTCTCCCCAAACCCATTGACTTCACTTTTCATTGCCAGCATTTCCTATTTTGTTTTCAATCCTTTCCGAATACTCTGATTTCAATTTAGGTCAGCAGACACATATTAAATACTATTAAGTTCTAGTCATTTTGTTAGGCACCACAGGGAACGAAAATATAAATATGAATAAAAAATAACCTCTGCCCTCAGGGATATATTGGGGGAGATTAGACTTGAATATAAACAAAATATAAAACAGATAGAGATATCACTAAGCACTCTTGTGCATTTAAATATCATCTGATAAATTTCAGATGCCATAAGCTGGCATAATCAAAATGATTTGAGACCGCAATGACTGGAGCAATTAAAACCTACTGGGAGAAGTAAAGGGAAAATGGCATTTAATTATGGACGGCCTACTCTGTGATAAGCACTGTGTAAAGTGTTTTACATATCTCGTCTCATTTAATCCTTCCAACAGTCTCATTTTGCAAAGGAGGAAACAGCAGCCCAGCAACATTAAGACCTTGCCCAAGGTCACACGACTCAGATTTGGTGTGGAAGCCAAGTTCAACCTTGGCAGGATCCACGCTCATTTCAGTTCCCTCAAGGAAAGCAACCGTGTGGGTTATAGTTGAGGTAAGAGAATGGGCTGAAGAGTTTCCGAATTACAAAGACACTTTTCTTTCCTTTTTTCCTCGCTCGTCCTTCTTCTCTCTCTCTACTTCAAAAAATAGATCACAAGGAACAGTTCCAGGGAGGAAATCTGTTAATAACTTAAAAGCTAATACATCAAAAGTATTATCTCACCAAATGCATTATCTGCTTTCACAGCCTTATGAGGTAAGTGTTCTTATCCTCCTCATTTTACAGACAAGAGGTCTCTAAGCCATATGGCTGGTAGGCAGCCTAATCAGGACTGAACCCCAAGTTTGCTTCCAGAGCCTGTGCTTTTACCTATTGGACAATACCATCTCCTTATACCACTTATTCCAACACCGTGATATTAGAGTCTAATGAAAAGATGAGATTTGTGGAGTCTGCCTATCTCCTGTAAAGACAGCACTTAAAAATGAATCATTAATGAATATTAATTCTTATCAATATTTATTCTCAGTCCAGTCAAGTAGCTGACACGTCCACTCGTGTTTCAAACTTATTCATGGAGTAGGATAAAGTACTTTCCCAGGGCCAGCTGCTGGGGTTCATACAAAGCAAAGAACTTGGCTACAAGTGTCCATCATCATGAGGGAGGTTCTCTGATTTGACTCCAGCCCCAGCTGAGACCTTTTGTTACATGTTCCCTTGCACTCTCCAAAGCGGCTCTTTCACAGATTCTCCACTCTCCGCAAATCTGCAACCATCCCTCCCACCCACACGTGTCACTTCCCCTTCACTCTCAGCAAATGACTCAACCCCCACTGAAAGGGAAAGTACAAGCCACCCGATGATAACCACCTCAAGTTCCCGCCACCACCCCTAGAGCCTGGCCTCCCACCAGACACGCTGCATCCTTCTTTGTGCTTACGGTGGAAGTGCTCCTTCCTGCAGCCAGAGCCCCTGCCTGACTTGTGGACCCCAAACCCTCCTACTTTCTCAGGAATCTTGCTCTATCGATTTCTTCCTCGCTCTTCATCGTTTGCCTTTCCCTTCCTACTAAATCCTTTCATCAATATTTAAAATGCTCGAGTCTGTGCTTAATAAATAAAAACAAAACAAATGCTCTCCCACGAACCCTGCTCTATCTCTCTTCCCTTTCTCGGCCACATGTCTACACTTGTTGTCACTACTTGTTTACCTCCCACTCATTCCTCAGCCCACCATATCTCAGCTTGTGCCATCAACGCTTCTCTTAATCTGCATCACCAGGGACACCAATGACCTCCCTATTGCAAAATCCTAGGGGCGCTGCTCACTCCATTTATTTCTTTACCTCTCGGTGTTCCACGCTGTTGTTCACTATCCCTTGAACTGCTCTTTGCTTGGTTGGGTTTTCTTTCTACGTCTCTGGCTGTACTATCTTCTCTTAAAGCTGCTCTTCCAACGGCCATCCCTTTCTCTTGGTGTTCTGTATTAGGGCCCATTCATTTCTCAATCTACACACCTTCTCTGGGCGACTCCATGCTAAGCCTTGGCTTTAGTGACCATCTATTTGCCCGTGACTCTCAAATCTATAATTCTGGCCTAGATCCCACTACTGAGGTTTATATTTAAATATAAATATCACTCTGTCTCCTAATCATTTCCACTTAGATGTTCTAAGGACACTTCAGCTCTTCACATCCAACTGCTCCAAACTCACCTCTTTCTCCTTTCCAACCTGTTCTTCCTCTGGGTTCCCTGGGCCAGTGAGTGGTTCTACCATTCAACCAGTTGCCTAAGCCAGAAATGTGGGTGTCATTCTCAACTTCTCCCTCATCTGTACCCTATTTCCAATCAAGTCTGGCAATTATACCTTTAAATATCTCTGGAATTCATTCACTTATTTCTGTTTCCACTACCGCTGCGTAGACATCTGCCTCCTCTGACCAGGTCTGCTTCTGACTGGTCTGCTTGCCTCCAATCTTGACCTTCCTTAATGCATTCTCTATCCTGCACTCAGAGTGATTGTCTAAAGTGCACATCCTTCAAGGTAAAACTCTAACTTTTTGACATGGCATGGCTGGCCTTTTGTGACCTTGCCATCTGTCACCAAGCTGTCTTTTGCCCTTTCTTCTCTCACAGTCTTCCATTTGGCCTTGTTGAACTGATGCTGGATTCTCTGCCAGAAAACTGTCCTTTGTGTCAACCTAATTCCTCCTCTGGGACATCTTCTCTGTCCTCCACCAACCCGTATGTCTGCATGTTTCTCCCTATTGTGGGTTAGATTGAAGTATTTCCCAGGCATGCTTTTGAGTCTCATACAAAGCAGGGAATTTGACTGAAAATATCTGTCATGGTGATAGGTAGCTTGGGGTCAATTTATCTCTTAAATAGTCTCTGATTTTGTACACTTCTTTCAATCATAGTACATTTGTGTGTTTCCTCTCTTTAGATCCAAGGCGCTTGAGACCATGGCAATCAGGTACAAAGGTTAAGAATTCAGGCTCTTGAGCAAGGTTGCCTGGATTCGAATTCAGTCT
This sequence comes from Pteropus medius, assembly GCF_902729225.1. Taxonomy (NCBI): domain Eukaryota; kingdom Metazoa; phylum Chordata; class Mammalia; order Chiroptera; family Pteropodidae; genus Pteropus; species Pteropus medius. Next base: position 9,092,004 of record NW_024349225.1, read on the forward strand.
CTGTGGCTTCCTCGTTCTCTGACATTAGACAACTAGCTAACTTGTGCCTTAGTTTTGTCATCTGCAAAATGGAGATAATAACAGTATCTCTCTCATAGAGTTGTTGTGCAGATTAAATGAGTAAAGCTGAGCAAAGCATTTTAAATGATGCCTGACACATGGCAGACTCTCCAAAGAAGGCTGCTATTACTTCTGAAGGCAGGTGCTGGATCATTTATCTTCATAGAGGTGCTCACTAAATATTCATGAATGAGCAAACAAAGGGAATGTTTCTATCTAAACCTGTCACCCACATTCTTAACATTAACCCCCAAATAAATATTCAATACATAACACTAAGCACCATGCATATAAATTACACCAAGACGGTCGCTGGTCACTTGGAACTTTTCGGAAATGAGGTCATTCTATTTCTACCCAAGCGCTCAGGGAATTACACTCCCTGAAGGGGAGATGTCTGAACCAAAAAGTTCACCTCAAAGTTCCTGAGGGCGGCATGACTGACTCTGAGGTAACGTCTTCTTTACGTAAACATGACTGTTAAAAGCAAGGAAACATTAAGGTAACTGTTTTAACTTGTTTCTAGTAATTTAAGACTATTGGGCCCTCCATTCTCCCCATGTCACAGACACCTGTAATCTCATTTTTCCTGCTCAAGGAGAGGGCAGTATTCTGCGGCTGCTTTTCCTTTCAGAGTCATAGAAGGTAGGCTTTAGTTCAAGCTTCACAAGCCTGTGTGATTTAGAAGTCAGTTTTTAACAGTGAAAGTAGTACCATCAGATGCTTAGTTGGGTCAGGAGAGAGAGAAACAATAATACTGATTAACAGATGTGAGTTTGTTTCCAAAGAAAGAGTCTAAGAGGGAACCGAGGTGACCTAAGAGAAGTTTCAGAGTAGGAGAAAAAGCTGGACCAGACATGTATATGTATGGCACCAAGAACATATATATACACATTTATATATATATAAATGCGCATCCTACTTTTATTCCTACTTGCTTCCTCATTGGCCTCCTGCCTCTTGTAGGGTTAGACAGACTCTGACACAGTATTTCTATCTTCATAAAGATAGGCTGGCATCTAGGGAAATGACCCTGATAGACTGAACTATAAATACAATATTAATCAGAGCAATTTGCTCTTGAATTGTGCTCCCTTTCCCAATATCCCAAAGCAACTCTAGGAGAGAGGCAAAAAAGCACAAATGCTAGCCACTTAATGAGTGTGCAGGTAAAGGTCGAATATTCCAACACAGTGGGAAAATAGTAACCTGAGTCCTGCCTCCAGAGAGAGTTACTTCCCCAGATTGGACACATCTGAACAGAGCCCACAGGCGGTGCCCCAAACGGTCTCTCTCTTCCGGCGTAGAGCAAGGTACAAAGGAAAAACGAGGGTAAGGGTCTAATCCACATGTTACTAGTCACCTTTGCTTTCTGCAAGAGTGAATGACCAGCGCAACCTTTACTCCTGGGCTCGCCTTGCTGCAAGCGGCAACAAGACCGGTACTGTAAACATCTCCCAAATAAATGTCATCACATGGACAGTCCACCCAGGGACAAGAAAATCTTCGGTAGGAAGGTTGAACACAGAAAGGTGAGCCTGTCTCTCCTCCTTGCATAAGAACCTCTGTGGCCAAGTTAGTTGCTGTTTTACAAGTCAAAAGGTGGCCTTTCAACTGCCAGCCCTGTTCTCTCCACGTGACACTGGAGAATTGAGCCTCTCTCTGCCTCTAGTGACCTGCTGAGTAATAAAGGTTTGTGGAGTTGCTTTGTTTCTTTCTCTTTTTTTTTTTGTTTTTAAATCAGAACTAAGCTGACAGTCCTCATGATGATAGGGAGGGCAAGGGCAAGTTAAAATCCGCCCCCAGCTCCGCAGGGAAGGAAGAAGCTGAGGCTCTTCCTGTCAGCAGGTGTGAGTCAGACACACAGGGAACAGCAAAATTGAGTAAGAAGGTGCCATTTTGCCATCAATGTTCCCACCACCACCGCACTGAAATAAATAGTTTGAGAAAATGATCCAGGATAAAAGAACTCTCTGGCCTGGAGTCAGACTGAATAGAAGGTTCCCACTGAATGCTGCTCCATTATGCAAGATCTCCTTTGAGTGAGGGATTCCAGCTCTTGGTGGAACCAATTGGGATGAGGAAGTATTGACAGCCCTGGGAACCTGCAAAGCTGGCCTTTGATTAGTGGCTTTGAAGCCCAGTTTCATCACTAAATTCTTAGTTGAGTGTAAGCAAGTGAACTTGGCCCCCTCGAGTCTCAGTTTTTAAATCTGGAAACCGGGATCCGTAACTTTTACCATTGGATTGATATACACATATAGGCACACCTCGGGAATATTGCGGGTTCAGTTCCAAATACTGCAAGAAAGCAGATATTGCAATTAGGCAAGTCACATAAATTTTTTGGTTTCCCAGTGCATATAAAAATTATGTTTACCCTATACTGTAGTCTATTAACTGTGCAATACTATTATGTCTAAAAAGAAGGAAAACCCAAATATACATACTTTAATTTAAAAATACTTTATTGCTAAAAAATGCGAACCGTCATCTGAGTCTTCAGTGAGTTGTAATCTTTTTGCCGGTGGAAGGTCTTACGTTCAATTTGTGAAAAACACAATATCTGTGAAGCACAGTAAAGCGAAGGGCAACAAAACAAGGTATATGTGTATAGTGACGCTTGTTAACCACCCCCAACCCCCCTTGGAGAGAATTCTTCTTGCCTTCTTGTTTGTTTACTTTTCCATTTCTTCTCTTCTGTTCACTGCTGGAAGGATGGTGATTAGCTTGATGTTTACAGAGCCCACGCTAGGTGAGCATCAAAGGAACCTAAATATACTCAGGATACAAATTGGTCCCATAACCAATTTTCTAGTGAGAGAGACTGGAGTTTAACCTCACAGCTTCATTCTGTATCATGTATCATTTCTATGTGCTTAAGCTTCAACTGTTTCATAAGCTATGTGTATTTTGTTTGGCATTTATTCTGAAAGGAAGACCTGCAGTATGTAGTACATCTCAGAAAGTGGGGGAATTGTCTATAAGTTCTTTCACTTGTTTCGCTATTGAGGCCAGAATTTTCAACACAAAACCCCAGCAAACATTATTTTACAATTCTGAGGTTCTCAACCTAAAGTGAACATCAATGTATTTTTGGGCCCCCCTCCAGACCTACTGAAGCAGTATCTGTGTAATCAGCAAAGCTGCTGCCATGTAGCTCTGAGGAGCGCACTGGATGAGAACAGCAGAAAGCTTCTTAGATCGAGTTTCCTAAGTCAAGCCAGCCCTGGGCACAGCCTTCCCTTCTCAGACAATGCTTATTTCTTCCTTCCAGATGCTCAGACCAAAAGCTTTGGTGTCATCCTTGCCTTAGCTTTTATTCTCACACCCCGATTTATCAGCAAATCTTGTTGGCTTTGTCTACTTTCAAAATACATCCAGGAAAAAAATATAAATATGTTTTTATGCCTAGGATTCATCACTTCGGTTGGTACCCTAATACACCTTTTTTTCTACGTAGCAGCCACAGCGATTCTGTTAAAATTTGCCTAATCGTTTCATTCCTTTGCTCAAAAATCTCCAGTTGCTCCCTGTTTTATTCAGAGTAAAAGGCAAAGTCCTTACCATGGCCTTCAGGGGCACTGCTGACCTAGAACCTGCCATCTGTTTGCCTTCTCCTACGACATAGACATCTATATGGCTAACTCCACTGCTTCCACCAAGTCATCGTTCAACTGTCACCTTCTCAATGACCACGTCCTGACCACCCGATTCCAATTGGTCTTCCTCCTTCACCCAACCTCTCCCAATTGTTCTTCTGATCTACTTTTTCATTTCCCCCCAAAACACGTATCGCCTTTAATATATAATCTATTTATTGTGTTTTGTTTATTGTTTACCTTCCCTAGCTAGACTATAAGCCCCACGAGGGCAGGAATCTGTGTTTGTTTTGTTTCCTAATGTATTCCAGGCACACAGAACACTACCTAGTATATAGTAAATGCTCAATAAATATTTGCAGCATTTAATGAATGAAGATTCTTAAATCCAGAGAGAGCAAACCAGGCAAGTGAGACACCTTGCAAAATTCTGCCTCAACAAAGTTCACTCCTAATTGTATTTGCCACTATGGGGCCAATCGCAGCTCACATGATAAGTCAAGAATTTGGCAGTACTGGATCCTACAAATGCCATAAAATACGCTACTTCTGTTTTTCAGATGAAGAACCAAGGGCTGTTGAATTACTTATATGCTGATAATCAAGATGTATACCAAAATAGTTGCTAGAAATTTCACGTTAGCTGCATGCCTGTGTATTATGTAGGAAATGGGGTAAAACAGAATATGACTTGAGTCCTGTGAGCTCCAGCTTCTCCCAGGTGGGTAAGGGTCAAAAACTGTTGGATGGTCCTTCTCTGAAATGAGTTAGTAATAGAAACTCAATTCATTGCAGAGAAAATGTTAAAAGGGGAGATTTCACTTCCCATATCTATTTTCATTTCATAATCTCCCCCCAAATGGTTAGCCCAGCAGGGCAGAGAGATCAACGACATCACAACAATGATCAGAGGCAGCTACGCTCGCCCCTGGTGGAAACAGTCTGTGACACGTCCCCCCTCAAAAGACAATGCTCTTAATTAGCTGCACCATATTTCCCAGAGAACAAAAGCTTCCCATCCCTCACAGGAAAAGCTTTTCCAGGAGATATCTCACTGGGGAAGCGCCAGGCACACAACAGGGAGAGGAGAACAGACAGGCTGTTCTGAGCTCTGCACAGAGACACAAACTCTGGATTCTCTAGGGAGTCGCAGAGGTTAGCCGGCACATTTTTCCCCCACGTGACAAGCATGTGCTTCACATACCCTGAGGTGGCCAACTTCAGAGGGCCCCTTTGCTCCTCCCTCTGCCTCAGTCACTGGCTGGGGGCAGGAACCTTGGGGGTGGCCAAATAAGCTGGAATAATTTTCAGAATTGAGCATCTGGGGAGCAGTAGGGAAAGAACTGGGAGTTTATTTCAGGTGACAGACATAGAGCAGGCTCCTATTTTTTTCTGAGACTATAATAATATCTCTGGAATGGGGATGCTTGAATCATATGTCTCTTCATATCACTGTGTGGGAAGTCTCAGTTATAAGCCCAACAATGGGAGACAGGGTTTGGTGGGGGCTGAGCGAAGGAGGGCGGCAGCATGATGGGGTGGGAGGATGGCGTGGCGTGCAAGCAGAAACGGACTTAAGGGGAAAGGACGATGCACCTGAGCCTGTCTGGGGAGCAAAGAAAATGGGGCCGAAAAGTCTTCTCTCCTCAGCGGTTTTGCTCCCCTACATTCAACGTGTTCTCTGAAAAACACAGAGAGGAAGAAAACCTTGTTTAAGTGCCTCTTCCTGAGCAAGTCCACTGGCAGGAAAGGAAAATCCAAACGCTCATATATTCTATTTTTGTGCCCAGAGGCTCCCGGCCCTGCATACAGACTGTTCCTCACTCTGAAGGAAAGGGAACTGGGTGTGAGGCCGGAAGTGAGGACCCAGTGTTACTCCAAGGCCTGTGCCCCATACAGCCTCCATTTTAGGAAATAAAGGTCTAGTGCAGGGTCCTGCGGGACCGGCCTGAGGGTGGAGTTAGTGAAAAAAAAAGAAGAAAAATAAAAGGGTGCTTCTCTGATTATTACCTAGGCAAACAATTGTGGAACTAGACTTTAATTGGAAAGTTCAGTCAGCCGTATTCCTATTATGCTTCTTCTGGTCACTAGGGTTTACTGTCACCATGCAGATAAGGATGGGAGGTCTGATTAAGGGTTTTATGTTTTGTTGTGTGAGCCAAGCGAGAATCATAAATCAGTAATAAGAGCAATAAAACAGCAGTTACCTAGGTAGATAAGATCTCTCTTTGTATATTTTGCATAAATTTTGTGCCCTGATTAACAAGCTTGCTGTTTTCCCTCTGTATGACCTTTAACCAGTTCAATGGAGGTGCTTAGGGCATCTAATCTAGGAAACCAGGGTTTGGTCCACTCTTCCTCTCAATCCATTGTGGCCCTGCCTCCCTCTCTACTTTGCCAGAGATGGCCTTTTGTGAGGCCCACAGGGTACCCCGAGAAGGGCAATCCAGCTTATGACAGTCGCAGCTTTTAGGCTATTCCTGCCTCCTCTGTATCTGGCATTAGAAGCAGAGCTTAAAAAGAGACCTCCGTTTTTAAAGGGTTTCCTGGGAAGCTGGGGATTGGGGATGGAGGAAGGAAACTAGAGAGATCTGATGACAGGGAAAGGCTGATTTCCTTTGGCTTTGCTGGTTTGTTAACACACCAAGATAGCACTGACCCTGGCAGAGGCAGACCCTCCTAAAATGCAGATGCGATCATGGTACCGCCCCTGCTCAGATCCCCTCAGAGGCTCCCCAGAGCCCTGGGGATGATGTCCAGATGCCCCCACTAGGATTTACGAGGCTTCTCCTGAGCTGGCCGCTGCTGGCACTGCACCCCAGCTCCGCTCCCCCCCCCACCCGCTTCCGCCCTTTCCCCAGCCCCCCACCACCTCTCCACCAGCTCACGGAATTCCTTTCAGTTCCTGGTGTATCTGCTTCCCCACTTCCCCACTTTCAAATACTTCTTTCCTTGCTGCTCCTAACTCATCCTTTAACTTCTTCCATTGAACGTGTCCACCCCAGGGAAGGCTGCCATCACCCCCTGGCTCTGGGTTAGTTTTCTCTCTTACGAGCTCCCACAAACCTCCTACTTAACCTATCACTTACATACTACTTTGTAGTTCTCTGTTTGCTGGTCTGTTCCTCCTGCTGGATTGTAAACACCCTGGGGGAGCACTAAGGCGTCTGTCTTCCCAGGGCCTGGCCAGCACCTGGCACAGGGTAGCGCCCCACGAGTATTTGTTGAATAAATAGGCGCTGGCCCAATAGGACGATAAATCCACTGGTTCTTCCCGGATTTGCATCTGACACATTCATTTTCATGAAGTGCCTGCTGAGACACGAGGAGGACCCCTGAGTTAGGACGAGCTGCGGTTGGGCTGCCCCCCACTTCCCTTCTCCCACCCCACCTCGTCCACCGGGCCTTTTCGGGGGTCACAGTGAGCAGTTGCCCTGGTCAGCTCAGGGTCGCTGGTGGAGCTCCTTGTCCGTGCATATACTGGCATCTGTCTATGTCAGCTTTACTAATTTATTTATTTTTATTGATTTGAAAGTAGATCTACTATTAATTATAATGATTTTCAAGTGATGCCATATGTATGCCTTATCTTTCCCATGTTTTTCCAGAAATAAGAAGAACGTCCTCTTTAATCAGTCCTTTTAACACCTACTGTTGTTGCGTGTCCAATGTGTAAGTGTTTCATGAATAATCGCAGGATGACTTAAAGTCTACTTTGTCTTTAGAAATTGAGTTTATTGCTGCGTCTTTGTGGACACGCATGCTAGATTCGGTTGGTTGGTGATGTGGCAACTGGACTAAGTTTCTTAAAGGAAACTGTGGTTCCAGGATGGGCTTGGACACTGTAGCCAGAACTATGTGGGCGCCGCAGCCCCGGTCGGTTGGCAGGAGCAGGAAGCCAGCAGCCTGCGAAAAAATGTTGTTCCAGGCTGCCCTCTAGTGCTCCGAGGCACCACTAGGTCAGAAGCCAGGGCCACAGAGGTTCTAGAACTTTTCAGCCGGGAAGCAGGATCACCGGGGGAGCCTGATGAAACTCAAGATGCCAACATGCCAAGCCAGCTAGGAGACCAGTCTTTTATTGGCATCCCCGGGGATCTGATGCATGGGCCTCAGACAGCACTTTGTGAAATAGTGATGTTCATCAAACAAACAAACAAACAAACAAACAAACTAACATTCTTGATACGTAGTTTGAGAAAACCCATTCTCATTCTCGTGCTAGTAGGAAGGGACCATGGACTCCTTGGTGACCGCTCAAGTGCGAGTGAGAGAGAGATGCAGATGGCTCAGCCCTCTGTTGTGAAGTACCGTGGAAGCATAAGAAGGCTGGACCACTGGATGCGTGTTTTAGGGAGAACTGTGTCACCTTCTTTTGATGGCCATTTTCCAGTGGGGGGGCAGCCCTACTCCTCTTTTTGTGCCCCCATTGACAATAGGTACCTGGTTGCTATTGAGCACCTACTCCAGGGCCAACGGCGTGTCAGATTGTTTACGTATGTCACCTCTGGAAGTCACTGGAACCATTGGAAGTGAGGCGTTCCTGAGGCCACGCATGCAGAGGCAAGGATTGCCGGACAACTGGTGCGAGCATAGGCAATAGCTGGAATCTGCTTTCATACTTTCTGTACTTATGTTCTCTTGAGCAGACTCCCTGGAAGGATAAATGCACCCCCTTTTCTCTATTGCAAGAAGAGCTAATTCCTGTTCAGAAATCCAAGACAATGTCCATCAATGATAAAAAAAAAAAAAAAATGCGTCTCCGAATCCTCACTGTACTTTTCTTCTTTGCTCTTGATCATTTTCAGCTTTAATTAGGGGCTCTTAAAGGTTTGTTGAACCAGGTTTTACAAGGTGATAAATTACTCTGATTCGCGGTCTAGTACTCAGGTTTAATTATTTTCTTTTTCTTTTTCATGTACTCATAGCACCTAATGAATTCAGTTAAACGGTGAAATTACATTGATTGTCTACTGTGTCTCTGGACGGTGCATTGGGCTGTGGAAATATAAAAGAGGCTAGGTCAGGCCGAGTGCCTCCCACGTGGGGGTCAGAGTCCAAAGGGGGCATCATGAACCTCTACCACATATATGAACCCAGGGCTAGGATAGCACAGGATAATTACTTCTCTCCATGGGAACTGGTGAATAGGAAAATGCCATCCCAGGTACACTCTAATAGTCTAACAATTGATGAACATTAGTATTTTCATAGGGATTGGGTAAAACCACATCATTCATTTTCATATTATCCTAGACAAGAGTTATCAAACCTCTCTTCTCACATATAACAATGTTTTCTTCCATACCTCCCCTCTCCCCATTACTATATCTTTAAAACAAAACATGAGGTGTTGACCTGATGCCATTTGATTTCAGTCCTGCTCATTTGCTGTCCAGAAAACTTTAAGCAAAGGCTCACAGAGCCTTTAATGAGAAAGCTTGTTAAAATGCTGTCTGAAATGGGGAAACAAATTACATACATGTACAACGCAGCCCACTTTTCTCCTCTTCATTTCCTTCTCCCCAGCCCAGGCTGCAGCATTACAAATGACAAGGCGAAGTGAGTCATCAGGTCGAAAAAAGTCACTGCTGAACGGGTCTGTCTTTACCTTGTCGCTTTGATGGACATTTATCTTGCTTCACTGCAGCACTAAAATGTTGCCCAAACAGCGGGAGGGCCCTGTGCATATAATGATGGCCTTGGTAAAGCCTTTGATTGTGTGTATTTGGGTGGAACTTGAGCTTGTAATTGGTGAAAGCACACATTGTCTGATTTCAGAGCCTCTCCCTAGAAAGCTTGTTTATTCCTAGGGAACAGGGGAATTTTCTTTCCTTCCAGGTGTATCTGCGGCCACTTTAGGAGTTTCCTCAGGAGTATTACTTTGAGATGGTAGTGATCATATTCCAGGCTGGCCTTGCTACAAAGTGTCTCAGCTCACTCTTTACCCTCTCAAGTGAGGAATTTCATGAGCGAGGATAGGCTTCCTGCCTCGTGGCTTAAAAGGAAGTGATGGTGGAGATTGTCCACCAGGAGGAAGAGATGGGAGGTGTTTTGACTTTTTGTTTCCCCTTCCTTCTCTTATCCCAGAGTTTGCAAAAGGAAGGCTACAAATACCAAACAATCCAGGGCACTACTTGTAGGAAAAGAAAATCCTTCCCACCCCCTTAGTCCCTGACTTCTGTAATTCGTTAGGGTTGAGACACTTACAGTTAAAAACTTGCAACATCGCTTTTCCGTGCTGAGGTAGAGATACTACATCCTGTAAAGTTGAACGACTTGGGGTCAAGCCCTGCCTTTATAATTTGCTAGCTGTTTGACTCTTGAGAATTTGCAAAACACCTCTAAATCTCAGTGACTATCATGAGCCAGACCTTGCCAGGCACCGAGAATGAAGAAACAGAGAGGTCGCTGGCTTCACCCTGAAGTTTTTCATAATCTCCTGGGGAGACAGAAGCACACACAGTCACAACATAATGTGATATGTGCTTTACTAAAGCCACAGGAGAGTTAGCTGCCAGGGAGGGAAAAGTGGGTATTGTGTATGTTCTGGGAGTGGGGACAAGGGTGAGAAGATCGGAGGTGGCGAGACAGTGGTTGGGAAGGGCCTCGCAAGTCAGACGCTCGAGCAGGAATTTGAAGAAGAAAAGAGTTCACTTGGAAAGTGAGAAAGTAAGGTGATAGAGCCGTCAACAAAAATTCTTAAACAGAATATTAGGAAGTAGAGACTTTGAACCATTTGCAAAACAGGGAGACACAGCCTCCGATGGAAACTGAAAGTACATTCCATCAAGACAAAGAGGAGGCTGTCTTTACAGAGAGTTTTCTCCCAGGTTCCCAACTGGCCCAATTTTATGCAAATGAGGTTTCCAAATTCACACAGTTCTGATTGGTCTGAATCATGCAGTTCTGATTGGTTGGTATCGTGTGTTCTGAATTGGTCATAATAGAGCAGTTCTGATTGGTCGATATGGATGCAAATGATGATATAGTTGTGCAGGTCTCAGTCCATTTTGACAAAAGACAAACCCAGGGCTTCCCTGCAGTGGTCGACTCAGACCCATATAAACAAGCAGAGCACAGTGCGGGAAGCCAAGAGTTAGGTCTGAGGTTCTTCCCAGTATACAGAGTACATGAAAAGCGCCTGTCAGCAAATTACTCTAATTATAAAAGTTGGACCTTAGTTGACCATGGGGCGTTCATCTCAGCAGATAAATTCCTTCTCAGGGTTCACATCAAATGAATCTTTCTTCTCCGGGTTCACAGAACCCTGGTTGACAACATCAAAGGGGTTTCAGAGGATAAAGAATCTTTGGACAAGACTGAGAAGGAGTGAGCTGGAAAGTAGGAGAATCAGCAGAGGATGACTTCAAATGCTAGAGAGGCCAACAATGATGGGGACTGACAAGCATCCCCTGGACTGGGCATATGGGAGATCAGTGGTGACTTTAGCAAGAGCAATTTCAGTGGCATTTAGGGGAAAGTCAGTGTGGAGCGTGAATAGAAGGAAAGAAGGGAGCTCATGAGCATATTCTTAACATTTGGCAGACTTGGCTGTGGGGAGATGATATGGTGTTGGCTAGAGAGAGATGAAGAACTGAAGGAAGATTTTTGTTGTTTTGTTTTTGATTAAAAGTTGGGCATAGTTTTATACCACAAGGAAGGCGGCAGTGGAGAGGGAGGAGTTAATTTAAAGGAGATGGGATTAAATGGGGTTAAGTCCTACCTGGTAGAGTCCTTCAGAGGATTAAATGAGAGCTCCTAGGCAAACTCTTTTTATAAAGAGATATACACATGAGAATATGATTATCCTGGTATTGAAATAAAACCTGCATGCATCTTAGGCATTTGAGCTCACTTATCACTTGGCTGCTGAGATAGGCAAATCTCCTTCTCCACAGCTTTTTTGTGTATGCTGCTTTCCTATTTCCTCTTGCCATCACTTTAGACTTAGAGCCCAAGAATGAATTGAGCCCTCTTTGACATTTCTTCCTGCCAAACAACACAACTAACCAGTTCCCCTGGATCACAACAGGAAGCTGGGGGTTGATTAGCAAAAAGTGATTAAGGGTGGGGACAAGCACCTCCTCCTTGTTAGGAGGAGGGACTCACATCCAGACCTCTTGGAACCTTGCTGTCAGTTTATTAGTTTTTCATCAGATAAGCCTGGAGTCGCAAGGGCTGAGGTAGACTGTTCTCTCACAGATACCAGAGAACCCTTTTCTATCTCAATTCATGAACTGCACGTCCCACCAGGACAGAGATTTTCGTCTGTATTGTTCGCTGCTGTATCCCCAGTGACTCAGAACAGTGTTCAGCACATGAATGGCATCTAATAAATATGTGCGAAGTCACCCATTCATTCATCCTTCCATTGACTCAATCAGAATGAATATGTACTATAGGCCAACCATTAAGCTCATCCTAGAAAAACAGAGGTAGATAATACTTGTTATCACTTTAAAAACGTGTGTTCTGTGCTAGGCACTTTACATACCTTGGTTCGTGTAATCACAATCGTTTTACAAATGAGAAACTGAGGCTCAGGTAGAATTCACTTGGTTGAGGATCTAGGTCTGCAAAGTGGTGAAGCTGGAATTTCTCACTGCCTGATTCCAAAACTTATGTTCTTTCTACATCACCAGCTGCTTCTCCAGCCTCGTCCCTCACCACTCTCCAGCTCAAACCATAACTTCACTTTTAACTGACCATTTATAATCCCTTGAACATGCCAAGTTCTCTTTCATGCACTCCTTTGCCTGGGACACACTTAGCTGTGTGGATTAGCTCTCTGGCTAATTCTTCCTCTTCCTCCCTCTAAGAGGCTTTCTTGAAATGATGTTCTTCAAATGGAGTAGGTTGACCTTCTCTGTGCCCTCACAGCCCCCTCTGCAGCCCTCTGCCACAGGACATATCGCAGACATTTTAGATGCCTGTTTATGTGCACGCTCTCCACTAGATGGTGAGAGCTTCGAGGGCAGGGACTGTCTTCATAAGAGCCTTTTATTGAGTGCTGCCAGGTACTCATTGACCTCGTTTAATTCTCACAGCCACCACCTAAGGCGGGCATTATGATGCTTGTTTTACAGATGAAAAAATGGAAGTTCGGAGAGGTTAAACAACTTTCCCAAGGTCGCAATGAGTTAAGTGATTAAACCAGGAATTGAACATAGGAACATCTGATTCCAAGGCCCAGTTCTTTTCACTGCACTGTTATCATCAGAACATCCACAATGCTCACAGCTTAGCTGCTAGGATAGATAAACTGATAAATGCCACCCAAACGGTGAGATTGGCGTGCTAACTGCGGGCTTACACAAAGTTCTTTGAGGGGACATGTGGAAGGGAAGAATTTGTTCTTTCTGAGAGAGATGGGGTTGGAAAGGCTTCATAAAGTTACCAGAATGCTTGGGACCTTGTAAACTGGTTCCATAATGATGGTTTAAGGTAGAAAAAGATCCTTGTGTCAAATACTGATGGCTAGTTTTGGGGACCACAGCAGCCATTGCTGAGGTCACCACAGTTTCCAAATTGGCCCATGTGGGTGCCAGGAATTTAGCTCAAATGCTTTGCTTGTACCTGCTTAAGTCATGACTAGTAACCAGGCAACCCAGTCAGCCGCTATGTCATTAAAATCATGTGTGTGTGCACGCATGCACATGTGCGTGTGTCTGTGTGTGTAAACTACTTTACATAATCACGGTTTTAATCTTACACACTATACTTTCAATTTTAACGAAATCAGTACAGTTTCAAGCTCCCAGCTACATGGAATAGAATAGTAACTCCTAATGTGTTACCTTCTCTTCCTGCATTTGTCCCTTAACTTCTGGGGTCCCCAGAGGCCGCTTTCTCTATATTCTCTCCTTCAGGGAATTTACTTATTTTCTAGGCTTGAACTACTGTAAAATTTCTATAAAATTAATCTTAAACCCACAAGCGAAACATAGCTTTGAAATGCAAGGTACAATACCTTCTTTGTCTGTTCTGGAGGGGGGGGGTCTGTGAGGCAGGCATAGTGGGCGGTGGATTCTGTTGGGACTCTGGCATCAGGCAATGAGGAAACTTCTGAACTGCTCCATATCCTGGCTGCATGGCCTTGGGCACATTGTTTAACCTCCTTCAGCCTACATTCGTGATCTGTAAAAGAGTGAAAGTAACAGTATTCTTAATAATAGGACTATTGTGAAGACTAACGAAATAATGCAAAAGCACTTGGTGACTGGTTTGGTGTAAGTTACCAGTAAGTGCTAGTTGTAATGATAATTACTATTACTCTCATCTTTGGTAGGATGAAGCAATTTGGGTGACAGTGATTTGAAAATGTGAAATATTGTTATTATTATGCATACTGTTGAGTAAAATCCAAAGAGCTTGGTAGAAAGAGAAGCGAATAAGAAATCAGGCAAGTCAGATTTTAACCTTCAGTGTGACCTTGAGCCAAGCTCTCTCCGAGCCCTCACTTTCTCGCTTGTAAATGAAGCAATTTGATTAGCTTATCTTGAAGCTCCAGCCTGGCTCTGAAATTCTGTGATTTCCTGAATGTTGGAGCAAATAAGTTCCGCCGCAAATCTTACATGGTTCTTAGAATAGAGTAGAAGGTCAATATCTACTACATATATCAATGGTTAAAGTTAACCCCAATTGCAACAATCAGAAAGAGCAATCTGGGAGAATTCACTGAAAAAGCAAACTACTCCTACGCACCTCAGGATTCTTGGAAGATGCTATATTGGCAGAAGATAATAACATATTTATGATGGCAATATAGTAGTTCCCCAACCCTGCTCCTCCCTGCCCTCCGCTTACATGTGGTTTCACTTTCCGTGGTTTTCATTACCTGTGGTCAACTGCAGTTCGAAAATATTAAATGAAGAATTCTGGAAATACACAATTCCCAAGCTTTAAACTGTGCACCTTTCTGAGTAGCAGGATGAAATCTCGTGTTGTCTTGCTCCATCCCGCCCTGACGTGAGTCATCCTGTTACCCAGCGTAACCACGCTGCAGATGCTTCCCACCCTGTTAATCACGTAGTAGTCTCAGTGATCAGATCCACTGTGTGGTATTGAGTTACCTTTATTTTACTTCATGACGTCCCCAAAACACAAGAGTACTGATGCTGGCTATTCAGATAACCCAAAGAGAAACTGTAGAGTGCTTCCTTAAGTAAAAAGGTATGTATGTACGGGAAAAAACATGGCAAGTGTAGGGTTCACTACTACCTGTGGCTCTGGGCATCCACTGGGAGTCTTAGACTGTATTCCCCGCCAATAAAAAGGGGTTATTGTACTAAACTAGTCAGAAAAAAAGATCAGATTAAAAAAACACGTCTTGACGAGGATGTGGAGAAAAGGGAACGCTCATACATTATTGGTGGGATTGCAAATTGGTACAGCCGCTATGGAAAACAGTATGGAGGTTTCTCAAAAAATTAAGCATGCATATGCCTTTTCACCCAGCAATTGCACTTCTGGGTATTTAGCCAAAGAAAACCAAAACAATAATTCGTAAAGATCTATGCACCCCAATATTCACGGCAGCAGTTTACAATAGCCGAGATAGGGAAGCAACCTAAATGCCCATCTACAGACTATTGGATAAAGAAATTATGGTTCATATATACAGTGGAATATTACTCAGGCATTAAAAAAAATGAAATCCTACTATTTGCAATGACATGGATGGACCTAAAGGTTCTTATGCTGAGTGAAACAAGTCGGACAGAGAAAGATAAATACCATATGGATTCACTTATATGCGGAATCTAAGGAACAAAAAACCAACTAATCAAAAACAGACTCACGAATATAGTGGACAATTTGGTAACAGACAGAGGGGAGGGAGTTTGGAGGGCTAAGAGGATAGGGTGAAGGGTTAAACAAGTACAAATTAGTAGTTGATAGTTGGTCACGGGGATGGGGAGCACAGCATAGGGAATGCAGTTGGCATTAATCTGTTGGCTAGGTGGAGGGTCAGGGGAGGGAGGGAGCAATTGGGGGGATCATTTTATGAAATATATAGATGTCTAACCAATGTGCTGTAACTTGAAACTAATTAAAATAAGTTAATTAATTAAAAAAAAAAGATCAGATTAAGCTATATGCTTAGTCAGAGTAATGGGTGCAAGACCCCTTAAATATTTTCGGACGTGGCTTTGGATAGTAATGTGCTGGTAGCTCTCCCACACAGCTTGTGGAACTCTTGGCTTCCTACCTCCCCAACTTACTGAGTACCTGCTTTGTGCTAGATGTAGTGATAAACTCCGGGCCATTGAGACTCAGTCGATTCTCAAATAGCTGACAAACTATTGGATAAAGCATTTTGACTGTGGAGATACTTTTACATTTCCTACATAGTCCTGTATGGTGCTTATATTGTTTATATATTGTTTGTCTATTACTCTGTGAAAACATAGCTGTTTGTGTATTTAGCTCTGGCTTGCTTCTCCACCCTCAGCCCTCCAGCAGCTTCTTGATGTTAAATATTATCTCTTCCTGTGAGACGTACCAGAAGGAAGAGTCATCTGTTACTCTTTTACTCTCTAATGAGCCCTCAAACTGTTTTTGCAGGGCAGTAATTGATTCTTCCTCTTTCTTCCCAGAGGATTGAGCAATTCAGATTTAGGGGCTTGGTCTTATTCTTCCCCAGCACTCACATTGTATTCCTCCTGTTCGCTTATCCACCTTATCCCCCAATCAAATGAAATAACCGGAAATGATAATAAAAATTGGACAGTATAGTGTGGTGGCAGCAGTTTGAGGCAGAGGCTGAATATTTCTTTTGCTACTATAGCAACCACTGCTAACTGCCTTGTCACTTACCTTCGAAGCTCTTTGGAAATGTGAAAGTTATTTTACATATAAGTGCTTAAAATCACCTCAATTACCTAAGATACTTTCATCTCCCTCCAAGATTCTTCTTAAAGTGACTTTTACTATCTTCTTCAGATATTGTTATAAATGTAGAATACAATATTAATAGATTTGATAAACGTACTGATTCTCATATTCCCTGAGAATGACAAGGATATTATGAAAACCACAATAGGAAAAAATTCCCTAGAAATACTTAATCAAAAATAAAAGACTTGATGCTTAAAGAGCCTTCCAATTGTCTAGAAAAATGATACTAGCTAATGGAGGGCTCATTCAACAATTCATTAGAGAAGCGTGTATTAAATGCCTATAAGTGTTGCGTTGTGCAAAGTACCACAAACATTAAGGAGATTAAGGAATGGTTGCTGCTTTTAAGAAGCTCAATTAAAAATTGCTTGCTTTACATCTTATACAAATACCTAATATTTTACAAAACATTTTCCACGTGCAACAACTCATTTCATCTTCAGAACAATCAATCCTGGTTTCATACTTCATAAACTTGAGATTTCTCATTGCTCACTGTTATTTGGCAACCAGAATGTTCACTTTGATGATAATGATGTTAGTATTTCTCCATTATTCCTGGCTTGATTTTATGTGCTTAATGACTAAGAGTTTACAAAGTGTCTCATTGGAGATACTTGTTTTGTTTGTTTTCATTTTCTCATATTCTAGTCCTTGTTCCTCATAGGCAGGAGTTTCTTCCTGAGGAGTCGGGGCTAAAATGTGTTGTCAAATTTCCTGTGAGTGCTCTTAAGGTGACAGTGGCCTTTACTACATACCTATGGTGGGGACCCGGTTCTGGGATTCCTTTCCCCCAGAGCCTTTAGGCCATACTCTCAAGTTCATTCCTACTTCCTATTTGCTCTCTGTTTTTCCTTTATTCAATTTCTGATCATTCCTTCCAGGTCATTTGCTGTCTTGAACTGTTGTTTCCATCCCAAATTGGAAACCAAATTTAGCATCTTGAGGATTATCCTGCCCAACGCTTTCACTTTATGGAGGAGAAAAAGGTCCACTGTCATCAAGTGTCAATGACCAAGCCACACAGATAGGTGGTGGAGCTGGTCTTGAGCCTCAGAGGCTATGTTCTGACCGGATGTGTTTTAAAGACATCATGCTGTCTTTACAGCTACCTGTCAAATGAAACATACTTCCCAGGATAACATGTGCTTCTCTTATTTTGCCAGTTTATAAATATTTGATTATGGTTGCAACAGAGGCCTACTCAGTTTTATGATATTTCTGATTGTTATGTTTTCAGTTTTTCCAGAGTGTGCCTTTTCACCTAGAAATTATGCGGTCATTGGATCAATTACTGAACATCCACTATGTGCGAGGCACTGGAAACCATGAAAACGACAAGCTATTGGCTCGACTTTAATTGGACATATTCTTTGCATTTGTTTAGGATCATTCCACATATCCATATAGTTTAAGTGTAAATGGTCCTGTTAGGGTGAGAAAATCGGTGATAAGAATTTTGCTCTGGGAAGGTGTTGAACGCAGACATTAAAACCTTTACTTATGCATTTAGGATTTTGCACGCAGAGGACCCAAGAACTGCTATTTAAATGTCGCCAAATGTGATTTTAAAAATCTCCTAAATTTGCTCCAAAAATTCTAACAGAGGTTAATCTCGGATAATCGATTTCCTTTTACTTGTTTTCTTTCCTCTCCACCAGGGTCCTCCCTCCAGGAAGCCTGCGGGACGAAGGAACTCGGGCGCCCGGGGTAGCTGCAGCGAGCCAGGCGGGTGGGCGGGCCAAGGGCGCCGCTGCCCGCAGCCTGGGTCTGGGCTTCGCTGGGGACGCGTGAATGTCACTCTTCCGCACTCGGGGGCGCACGGCCGGGGCGGGGGCGGGGCCGACGCCGTCCGCTCTTCCTCTTCAGCTGGTACCTCACTCGCTGCTCGCGCGTCCTCCCGAGGGGCCATGGCGGGGGTCGTCTGGAGGCAGTGCTTCCCTTGGGTGCGACTCTGCAGGTGTGACTCCGACTCGTCTTTGAGCCCTTGAGGCAGCTGCGGGGGCTCGCCCTGAGTAACCCAGTTCTTGTCCCTTGTTGCAGGAGGGCCTGGCTGGGCAACATCCGCCACTACCGCGCCGCGCTGTGCACCGAATTGAAGCAGCCTCTGGCCATTGAGGAGGTCGCCCCTCGCCCTGTCCAGCCTCACGAGGTAGGGTGCCTGGTTTACCCTCCCGACCTCTTGACACCCGTTCGCTTTCCCCGCTGCCACCACGCATGCTCCACAGCTTCCATCCTGGATTGAGTTCCCAAGAGCTCCGCTAGGGGGCGGCAGGGCCCCTGGAGCGCAACTTCGTCCTGGATAGAAGAAGGGCCCCTTCGGGGCTCACAAAAAGGCCAAAAGGGCGAAAGAAAGATTGTTCCCCCAAACACAAACGGAGGCCTCTTTCTGAAGGCCCCAGAGCTGTTGCCTTAGAAACAGAATTCTGATTTTTCACAGGATTTTGCATAACCACCTGCAAGTTATCGATTTAACACAGATAAATGGACCGCGTCCTTTGCTTCCTCTTCGGTGTCAGCATCTAATTATCCGCCCACCCGCCTTCCTAAAACCAGCCTGGCAATGTCCTGTATTGCCATCAGAATATGTGCCGCGTGCTCTCCTCTGGTGTACCCGGTGATTTGGGGTGGAGTTAATTCAGGATCGTGGGCATTTCCAGTGAAATGTGAGAGTCCCTTTGGTCTTGTGGGTTGACCACTCTGGTGACACAGTGTGGAGTTTGACTCTGGTGACCTGGAGAATGAGAACCTCTGACAAGGTGCAGCAGGCAGTGAGCCTCAGTGTCAGGGACCACAGGTGAGAGGGAGAAATGTGGCAGTAGCCCCAAAGTGTTACTAACACGAACTCTGTGGCCAAAAGGATTATTTGAGTGAGCGCATGATGGCAGCCAGTCTGCTTCCTGGGACACATGTGCTGGAAGAGGTTCATCCTCGAATCATCCTCGAATCAAGGTGGAGTGGCTTGAGGTCATATGTGTGCTGCATATGTCAACAACTAATGTGTCGTGCACACAACAGGCTGAAGGCTGGGCTCCTTTGTTCTGTTATTTGTCCAGACACCGACTTGTAAGGAATTAGCTCATGAGAGCTGGGACTGTGAGTTTACCCGCCACAAATCCCCTTAGTCTTGAATGGTGCCTGGCACATGGAAGGTGCTTTACACATTGTTAAATGAATGCCTTTTTTTTTTTTTTTTTTTTTGATAAAAATGTCCCTTCACCAATATAGCTACCTCTGTACTAAAATGGAAATTTAAACAAAACAAATAGATGAATGTCAGTGACTCGGTTTCTCAGCCTTAATTTCCTCTAAGAGACAGGAGTGCTCTTACATTAGCCTGCATCACAATCACCTGGAGCTTGGTAAAACAGTTTGCTGGGCTTTGTCCCCAGAGTTTCTGATTTAGTCGGTCGGGGCGGGGCCTGAGAATTTGAAATTCCCAGGTGACACTGATGCTCGTGGTCTGGGGACCACACTTGGAGAACCGCTGGCCTACAAGGTCTAGAGAAATTGCTGGTTACACTGATGCAGACCTGCGTCAGCGCTGGCATCGTCACAAAACACTGGAGCTGAGCATCTAGAACTAGCCTCCAGAAAGAGTCCTGATTCTCAGAACAAATGATCGTGTTACTCTTTGCTAAACTCTTTTAATGGTTTACCGTTGTTCCTACTCCGAAGGCTGAGATTCTCACTAAAGCCTGCAAACCCTTGGATGGTATGAGACCTGCCCTCTAACCCCATCTCTTTTTCCCTCGTTGTGCTCCAGGCTCGCTGGTTTCCTTTTGTCCCTCCCACAGGGCCTTTGCACATGCCATTGTTTTGGTCTGCGCCAGGTTCCCACCTCCCCGTTTTGAATAGTTAACTGTTAGCCGTGCTTAGTTAAGGTGTTACTTTCTCAGAGATTTTTCCTGACCACCCCCAAACGGTCAGATCACCCCATGATGTGCTTTCATAGCACCATATATTTCCGTCTTTAGTATTTTGTGTAGGAGTGTAATTTAACATGTAAATCCTCATAGTTATTTGGTTACTGTCTTCTCTACCATACTCTTGGCTTCACGAAGGCAGGAGCCTTGTACATTTTGCGTCATGATTATCCACTGAGTTCATGACCCTCTCCCTTTCTCCTCCCCCCCTCTCCCTGGCATACAGTAGATATTCAGTACATATTTTGGTATAATTGAATGGACTTTGCATGGATATGTTGCACTCTATTCCTTTTGCAGGTCAGAGTCGATGTCCATTTCTGTGGAGTTAACTTTGCTGATATTTTGGTCTGCCGTGGTCAGTATCAGGAAAAGCACCAACTTCCTTTCACACCTGGTGAGTATGACGGGGCCACGTGACTGCTGCAGGAAAAGAAGAGACAATTTCAGAACCAGGCGCTTCATCTCAGATGCTACTCTGGCAGTGCTGGTTCACTGTCAGTGACAACTCAGATGTCTTAGCCTCACCCCTAATTAGAAGCACTAGATTGTGAGCCCCTGGAGGGAAATTTCTATGACTGTCTTACCCTCATTATACCTCCCATCTTTGTATTGTAATTGTCTTATAGCAGATGCTCAATAAATACTTTAAAAATAAATAAGTGGACAAAGGACTGTTCATGGGTCATTATGTTCACCAGAATTCTGTTCTGAATCATCACTGGTCCTAGTTATTCCCTTTTATTCTTCAGTATTGCCTAAATTTTGTTTTTTCACTTAAGGATCATAACTGTCTGTTTGCAGTTGAAACTCTCAGTTCTCACAAACACATTTCCACATGAATCTAATATAAAGGGATCAGAAAGAAGGAAGAAGAGTTTATGCATTTCTAGCAGCCCACTGTTTAATTTTCATTATACCAATCGGATTGCATTTAGATCCTGAATGTGTGGACAAATGACTGACTTTTGTGGTGGAAATTTATTTAAAGAGATGTTGCTATAGCTCAGCATGTACATATTGTATGCATATTCTATCTATGTAGATATGTACTATTAAGGATACAGTGATTGCAAAATAGTCACTGTGGTTTTGGCCTTAGGGTGTTTGGTTGTGTCTCAACAGTTGGAACCACTTCTTTCTCTTTGTATTTGTTGAAATGCTGGATGCGGGGGAAGATGTCATATTTAATTCAGTTATTCCTGTGGTAGCTCAAGTGGGAGACGCATGATCATTAAATTCAGAAATTTCAGAGGTGGAAGAGGAAAGGGCAGACAACACCAGTGCATCCATTTGAGCCAAGCACTGTATGAATAAATATAATTCATGTGCTCGAGGGCCTCATAATCCAGAAGAGAAGACATGGCAACAGAGAGAAATAAGATGATAAACATTGTAATTTGGGCACTGTGGGTGCCCAAGGCCTCAGTGATCAGGGTCCAAGTATGTACTTGTATATCTGTGATTTTCTGTGCTTTTGCCCATTCTCGAAATTTTCATTCGTGTCCTGGTAAGAACGAGACTGCTATAGCTTTGCAGGTTGCGATCACGCAATCTTAAATTCACTTTCCTGTGCTTTGGGTACAACGCTTACCCTCTTTCCTGGATAGGGGAACACTGAAACCCTCTCAGCTCCAGAAAGCTTGTAGGATTGTCCATGGATCGGGATTTTCCCATCTCCATGGTGCTTTACAGATAACCTGATCTTTAAACAATTTGTTTTAGGAATGGAGTTTTCTGGGACCGTGTTGGAGACAGGCACAGATGTCAGCACCGTGAAAGAGGTAAATTAGTTGACATCTAGGGAACTGATGTGTGTGGCTATGAGAAATGTGCCATCATTTGTAGCCAAAGGGTCTTGCTTCTCCTGGCCTTTGCCAGCAGACACCAAAGGGAAATGGAGATGGAGGGGAGAGAAACAAATTCTGAATTGGGAGAAGGGACCCAGGACAAGTTCCTGGCTTCGTTAAATATTTTATTACTGATAAAAGGCAGCACTTCAGTCTTTGGTTAGCGAGAGGATAAAAAATTCTCAAAGTTTAAAAAGAAATGAACACTGGGATTCTAATTCCTATCCAAATTCATATTCTAATTGATGTCCATATCATTGGCTCAAGTTGGCCTGGCAACCTGGTGGTGGGGGGGTATGGAGAAAATGGCTACGAGTGGATAATTACGAGTGGGCCAAACCTGTGACTTACGGGGTCAGAAAGAAAGATTTTCTTTTTTTTTAGATTAATTCAGGAAGAGGTAAATGGCAAGGCCATGCATTCGAACCTGACCTTAATGCTATTTTTCCTTCAGGGAGATCGAGTTGTTGGTGTGAGTGGCTTTAATTGTATGGCCGAAGAACACATCGCTGACCAGAAGGTATGCCTGCCTCTCAGTATTAATGCTTGGGGATTTTCCCCTCTCGTTCCTTTAATTTCTACATGTCTCTCATGTCCCTCCCTCCCTTTTTCTTTGTATTCATTCGGTCAGATCTTGTTTCTTAGCCGAGCTCGTCTTTATTTCAAATGCTAAACTCCCTTTTCTCAGTCGGCGTGACAACCCTTGCACAGAACTTTGTGTGGAGTGCTTTAATGAGGAAGCATTTTGTTTTCTCAGTCCTGGAGCAACTGGCTGGCTGGCTGGCTAATTGTACCACAGGTAGTCTTGGTAGAAAAACTGATTTGGCGCATTGAGATGATGCAATGGGCTTGTCTCCCACAAGAATCTTGTGAAAGAGATAGCCCTGGGAATGGAGCCAGCCAGGGTAGCCAGATCGGGTCGTGCAGGATGTGAATAAAGCCCCCTAGCAGAGAACTACATGATTTTTTCCAAAGTTTCGTTGCGGTAAAATTCACATAACATCCACTTTGGTCATTATAATACAGTGGTCTGTGTTCTATTCTCCATAAATTGGTTCCTTCCTGAGCAGATGCAATCTTAGGAATTTTGAAGACTGATGCATCCAAGTCTTGAACGTGGCCACTGCTTGCTTGTGGTCTTGACTTCCACCGAGCTTGTTACCTAACGTGTTTCTCTTTGCAAATCGGTTACTCGATCATATCATAGTATTTACTGGGCAGCCTTTCTGAACAGCTACGTGTACTCAATTCCTAAGGCACTGTTATCTGTTTTATAGGCACTGTGGCAGATTCCAGAAAGGGTATCCTTCCAAGAAGCTGCTGCCCTGCCTGTGTCTTACGGCACTGCTATTTTGGCCCTGGAGCATCGGGCATGCACCCAACCTGGGTGAGGACTGTGTAGGCAGCAGAGGGCTAGATAGGCCCTCTCTGATACCGGAAGTGCCCGAGGCCTGGCCCCTTCCCTTCCCTTGCCTGACCTTTAGCGCATGTTCAGTCTGTGTAAGGAAAAGCCAAAGGAAAGTAGTGACTTGAGGCTGGAGTCTGGTGCTGGTGGAGAGATCCTTTTGTCTGGAAGGAAGTGGTAGACTGTGAACTTGGCCATTGTGAACTTGGGGAAATATCTCTCTCAAGCTTGACCACCCTGGACATCACCTCCTAGAGAGCCTTGAAGTTTAGAGTTGGTTTATTTAAACTCCCTTCCCTCTGATTTAATGGAGGCTTGTGGCATTTGTTTCTGTGAGACTTGGTTGGGTGGACCTAACTGGGGTGTTTTAAACTCGGGGGCGCTGAAGTTTCCTGCTGTGCCCAGAGTATACTTACTGCCTTTTGGTCTTTTCAGAGATCCTCAGCCTTGCCCCAGAGAGATGGGTTTACTTGAGCAGTGGTTATTCTATGGCCACCACCTTCTCAAGTCAGCAGTGTTTAGTATGAGAATGATTTTAGGACAGAATTTCTGAAGCAGAAACTGGAGGGGTAGCTCAAAGGAGGGGCAGCCACTGGCGTGAGGAAGAGGCTCCCTAGAGAGATTAAAGGATTTTATATTTTCCCCTGGGAAATCTTCAGAACTGGACCTAATTAGCACCAATCTAGCCATCACCCAGCCCTAAAGGCTGGGAACAGAGGTACATGAAGAGTCAAATGAAAGGATCTCCAAGTTCTCGCTTTAAAACGTCCTGGTTTCACAATGTTCAGGAAATCAAAATGCCGGATGGCTTTTGGTTTCTGAAGTAACATTCTTCTCTCTCTGGCACAGAGAAACCGTTTTGGTGACGGCAGCCGCCGGAGGCACAGGCCTTGCAGTGATAGATGTGGCAACAAAAGTTCTTCAGGCCAAGGTATGTGTATGTTGGAGTCTCCACTTAAAAAAATTATACCTTCGAATGTGGTTTTCAAACGTGGACTATATTCATTCATTCATTAAAAGCCATGTGCAAGGTCCTGGGGATACAGAGTCTCCTAGAGTAGGGTCTTACCAACTATTTGCTTATAGACTAGTGAGGGGACCTAGGGACTCGTCCTTCTAGGTACTGGAGCCTGGCTTCGCAGCCTCCGCAGATGCTATTCCTTCTATCTGTAAGGCTCTGAACTGCCCCCTACTCCTACACTTCGGATTTAAACTCAGATGCTACATTTTAGGGACGTGTTCTTTGTTCCTTAGAAGACATTAATCCCATCCTCCCACTATTTGTATATAGTCCCATAGCATCCTATACTTCTCTTCCATAGTGCACGCCTCAGTGCATGCTGAATCATTTACTTGTGTCATTGTTGGATTAAGATCTTTCTCCTGCTGGACTGGAGTGCCCATGACGGCAGGGGCCGTGTCTGTTCGGTTCATCATTGCAGTCCCAGTACCTGGCACGGTGCCCAGACCACAGTAGGCACCAATAACTATTTCTTGAATAATGAATGAATAAATGAAAGACTGAAGTCTCTACAGGGGTGTCTCTCTGGGGCCGTGGGTTTCAGAGAAGGAGGGACATTTACGATTGAGAAGGTGGACATTTAAGTTGAATTTTTGAAGGATTGGTAGCATTTGAATAGTGGAAGAAGGGATGTGAAGGCCATTTTAGTGGTGGGAGGACCTACTAGAAGACAGAGAAATAGGAACTAACGTGACGCATTCAGGGAATCGCAAATAGCACCCGTGGAGCAGAGAATCTGTGTGGAGAATGGTGGAAGGTGACTTTAGAGGTGGACAGAAATAGGATCAGGAGGTTGCCGAAGAATGTGAACACTTATTGGAAGCTATAGAGAGTTCTAAGTAGGGAAGTGGCATGATCATCTTTGTAAAGTTCACTCTAGTAGCAGAGATGAGGGATACGAGTAAGGTCAGGGACGGTCTGAGGGCGGTAGGGCAGACTCTTGGAGAATCTGAGCTGGAGGTGATGATACGTGAACCAAGGCAGTGGAGGCAACAAATCGAGGGATGCTGAAGTGGAAGAAAGTAGAGCATTTGCTGACTGGAAAGCATCCTAATACAAAGGACCACGGACTTGGACATTCACCTGACCTGGGTTCGAATTCCAGCTCTGCCTCTAGCTTAGTCACTTCAGTTTCCTCATGGGCAAAATAATGTTCTCCTTATAGGGTGGTTGTGGGAATATGGGAATTATAAGTGCAGTGCACCCGTTGGAAGGCATGGCGTGTCGATAAGAATCTCTCAAATAGGGATCCGGTTATTATTAGACATTGAGTGGGAAGGAGCAAACTAGGTTAACTTGTGGACTTGCCACCTGTTGAGATGGAGAACGTGGGAGGAAGTGGCGAGTTCAGTTTTGGACACTGTTGAGTGTCAGGTTCTTGTGGGGCATTGGGGTGTCCAGAAGGCACCGGGATACTCAGGCTTGGAGATAATTGGATTGGTCTGGAATTTCTTCAGGCAGCATCTCTCTTTCTCACGTTCAGTTCCTTTGGGAAGGACGTGTGAGTTCCGAAAGCAACCTTAGCTGCCAGGAGCCTCCTCATAGACTATTAACACATTTCATGTCAGAAGCAAGGCTTTTAGCACCTCTCTTGGAGGCATCAGAATTAGTTTCATTGTCTAGAACCATCGACTGTTTAACATTTCTGAGAAGATAAAATTGTATCATTTGTTCTAAATAGTTATAGGAGGTTAAGTGGAGAGAAAAGTTCACTTCAATTCAGACATTGAAATTAATCTAAGCTTTATGTTTTTCGGCAGCAATAATGCTTTTACGCAAAAGCAAACAAACAAACAAACAAACAAAAATAATGTCATTATTCCACCTACTTGGAACAGGTCGTTTTGATAATGGCTGCCATTCACAACATTTCGTATTGCTTTCGAAGAGCCTCCCCAGCAATTACCCAACCCTTGCTCCTCCAAACCCCTGGGAGATGGGTGATGTCAGTGTTTATTGTCCCTATTTCACAGATAGAGAAAGTGAGGCACCAAGAGAGAAAATGATTCATGACAGGCCTGGGGGACCCACTGAGAGTCCCGTTTCAGGGCTTCACTGGGGAGTATTTGGAGGCAGCTTTCGGTTTCGAATAGTCATGGCTGAGTTTGGAACCTGAGGGCACTGGTGTTCTTGGGCGTTTGGATGCAAGTTCTGAATGTTGCCTTGGGGCCAAAGTGCTCAAGCTGGTGGATGCGCCCAGTGATAAGGCAACCCTAGGCAGTGCTTGAGTGTTTGAAATTTTTCTGGAGACTTCCAAACCCCAGAGCTCCTCCCAGTGTGGTCCCTAGCCATCAATGCTATCTTTGCCAGGCCTTTGGCATGGTTTTCTCCCGGGGCGGTGGAGTGGGAAAGCATGGACTTTGGAGTCAGGCAGCATTGGGTTTGAAAAGTTGTTCTATCACTTACGACCCACGTGATTGTGCATTACTTACTTAACCTCTCTGGGTCTATGTCTCTATCTATAGAATGGATGTAATTATACATCCCCCTAATGTTCTTATGAGGTTTAAATGGAATAAATGATTGTATATAACAATAGCTTCAATTTATCTAACACTTCATTGTCTAAGAGCTTCACATACAGTATTCCATTGAATTCTTAAATCTTATTTTGTGGATGAGGTAACTGACACCTAAGGATTGGCATAAGTATGGAGAGGTTGAGGGCGTGAATGCTGGAGATGGATTAACCAGGGTTTGGATTCCAGATCTGTCTCCCATCAGCTGTGTGACTTTGGGCAAGTTACTTCTTTTGCTTCAGTTTCTTCATCTCTGAAATGGGAATAATAATTGTGTGTAATCATTGGGCTATTAAGATTGCATGAGTTATTGATATACGTAAAGTATTTAGAATCCTGCCTGACAGAGTAAATTCTATATAAGTGTTAGTTCTCACTAAGTAACTTGTCTTAGGTAACAGTTGGTTAGTAGCAGAGTCAGCATTTGAACTCAGGTCTGTCCGACTTAAAGATCTTTCCATAGAATCATGTTTTACTTCCTGAGAAGTCTTTCCTGATCTTCAAGGTGTAGGTTGGATACCTCCCATTTGCATTCCTAGAACTCTCTGTACTCCACCCCCCCGCCCCGCCATCACATTGCTGTATCTTGCTTTCTTGACTGTAAACTCGGTATTTAGCTTATATCCTTACTATTTGGCCCATAGTAGGTACTCAGTAAATGGTGGTTTATAATTCGTATTTGGAGGACTTTCTGAGTGTCTCCTGAACCATCTTTTACCTAGACCTGTTGGGGTCCCAGGATTCCTGGAAACGTGGATCCCATGGGCAGTGGGACACGGAGGGGCCAGTGTGATGGTGCTGCGCGTACATGGGGCCTGAGGCGTGGGCAGGGCCGCAAGGTCACCTTTCGTCGCAGGTTGGGCCGGTGGCGTGAGTCCCTCTCACTACCTATCCCGGAACCTCAGAAGCTGTGTGCTCTTTACGCAGGTGATAGCTGCAGCTGGAAGTGACGAGAAGTGTGAGCTGGCCATGCAGAGGGGCGCACAGGCCAGCGTGAACTACAGCCGGGGAGGCCTGAGGGAGGCCGTGAGGAAGCTGGTGGGCAGTGGCGGGGTGAATGTGGTCGTGGACACCGTGGGAGGAGACATCTTCCTGGAGGCTCTGCACAGGTGCTTGTGTGGTCCATACAGAGCAGGCTGGACCTGGGGCTCTGCTGAAACCTCTCCAGCCCTGTCTGCCTTCTGGCCTGGCTTCTCTTTCCTCTTTGCTGCTCACTTTTCCTGCAGGCACTGGCATCAGCGAGAACAGCTGAGTGGGTGGGTGGAAAGAACTAGAAGCAGGAAATGCTTAAATATAGCAAAAAACAAAATATCCCACTGGAAAATACGCAAGAAATGACTGAAGACTCTCTAGTTGGTGATATCAAATACTTTAAAAATTATACACGTGTTAAATTCGGCTATGCTGGCCCCCACTAATTACTTTATATACACGGCGTGGGTAATTCTCGAAGAGATCATTGTTCCAATGTTAGATATACGCGTTCTTTTGATCCTGCTGATTTCTGAAGCAGCCAGCAGGGTAGGTGTCTCCCTGACTTGTTTTATTAAAAAAAAAAAAAAGGGAAAACACTGGAGATTTAGTGGGATTTTTATCTGTATACCAATTCTCATCGTTTTCAACCAGGGCCTCTGGAGTGCTCTGTACTAATGGTTTCACCTCTCATGTCATCCTGGCAAGCGTCACTTTGTGGTTTATCTCCATTTAAAGCAGAGAGAGCAGCTTGCCCACAGGAGGGACCCAGCCGGTGCTGTGCCCCGGGCACCGGTGCGGCCAGCCCTGGGCTGAGAGAAGAAGCAGAGGAAGGAGCGTTTTCCTAGATGGTGGGGGAGAGAGCTGCTGGTCCTCGCCCTTCTCCTGCCTTCTGGATAATAGTGTTTTGACAACAGTGTCCCATTTCCCATCTACAGAAGAAAAGTAAAAAGCAAAAACCAAGCAAGCATACCCATATTTTATAACGAAGATGTTTACAAAGTGTATTTTTATAACTCGCTGCTTTATGTGCACTGTATAGTGCTCCTCATTATGGGCTGCAGAAAACTTGAGTTTTTGTTGACAATTCAAGAGTCTCTAGAGAAATGTACAACTTAAAGCAGTCCCAAGGTAAATCTCTGTGTCCAGCAAATGATGCTTCATAGACGTGTCTCTCTTATTCCTGCTTCCTGAGTTCAGAAGCTTCAGACTGATTTGTCTCTGAGTTCGGCATGTGGAATGACATTTGTCGACTCCTGGTTTTCTTGCACAAAGTAGTAGAATAGTTAGAACAGTCTTGATTCTAAAGTAGGTCCGCTTAGAAAACCAGCTACTTCCTCTGGCCCCTCGCTGTATTGTTTATGGATTATATTTTCCTATTGTGGAACCCAAAGTGATACAGGATGGTTCATTCCTGCTAGTTCGTAAGGTCAACAGGAGGTCCTAGCTTAGAGGTTCAATGCATGTCCCTTTAAAAAATATATAGACATGACCTAATAGTTATCATTTTAACCATTTGTAAGTGTGCAGTTCAGTGGTATTAAATATGCCCACAATGTGTGAAACCTTCCCCAACAATATTTCTGTAACCATTAAATAATAACTGCCCTTCCCCCTCCCCCAACTCCCTGTAACCTTTATTCTTTTTGTCTCAAGGAACTAATGGACATCGCGCTTTTTTTTTTTTCCCATTCCACATTTTTTACTGTGGTAAAAAAAATCACATAACATAAAATTGGCTCTATTGACCATTTTTAAGTGTATAATTCGGTAGCATTAAGTATATTCACATTGTTCTAACACAGATCTCCATAACTTTTCCATCTTGCAAATTTGACATTTTTTACCCATTAAAACAACAACACTCTCCAGCCCCTGATAACCACCATTCTTTCTGTTTCTATGAATTTGACTACTTTAGATATCTCCTATGAATCGTATAGTATTTGTCTTTTCTTGTCTGGTTTATTTCACTCAGCACAATGTCCTTAAGGTTCATCCATGTTGTAGCACGTGACAGAATTTCCTTCCCTTTTAAGGTTAAATAATATTCCATCGTTTAGTGTAGACCACATTTTGTTTGTCCATTCATCAGCTGCCGGACATTCAGGTTGCTTTCATATCTTGGTCGTTGTAGATAGTGCTCCTGTATACACATGGGTGTGTAAATATCTCTTCAAGACTGCTTTCAGTTCTTTTGGATATAGACCCAGAAGGGTAGCTCTATTTTCAATTTTTTGAGGCCATTGTCTATACTGTTGTCCATAACGGTTGTACCATTTTACAATTCCACCAACGATGCTTGAGGGTTCCAATTTCTCTACATCCTTGCCAACACTTCTTTTCTTCCTTCTTTTTAAATAGTTGCTGTCCTAATGGGTGTGAATGTGCATTGCTTTTAAAATTTCTCCTTTTCTCCCTCAGCTTGGCGTGGGAGGGCCGGATTGTGGTGGTGGGTTTTGCTGGAGGAACCATTGCTTCTGTGCCCACCAATCTCCTGCTCCTGAAGAATATCTCTGCCATAGGGCTGTACCGCAGCCGATACAGAGACCAGAACTTTCCCGCCTTCTCCAAGAGCCTGTCCTCCGCTCTTCAGTACTGCCAGCAAGGGCGCATCCAGCCGCACATCGGAGCGATTTTTAAGCTGGAGGAGGTGAGACACTCTTAAAGAATGTGTTTGTGGATGCGGCCAGGAAATTATGTGTGTCGAGCTACCAAATGGTTTCTGTCTGGATAGTGTAAATCCTCCTTTGATGGAATGAAAAGTTAAAAATGTGACCCTGAGCGATGGGGTCTCGCAGGCCTCAGGGGCACAGGATTTCTCCTCATCTTCTGGGTTGGGTAGCTGCAGACTCAGGCCCAGACAGCCGCCTGGGAAGTGACCCCGTGAAGGCCACGCAGGAGCTGGGCGTTGACGGCTCTCTCTGCGTCGCCGGTGACTCGAGCGGAGGGGAGTAAAGGTACTTGGGAAATGATTTACCCGTGTTGATAAGAACTCTGAACTCCACAGTGTAGAAGTCTAAGAAGGAAGCACTTGCTCTGACCTTTGATTTTAGAATACAGACGCTTTAAAGTGCAACCAGATGATCCAAAGCTGGAGTTCTGTGAACAAAACACCAAATCACGCCTGGCATCGTGCGACTGTAATTCCTCCCTTACTCACTGTGCTTCATTTTCTTGGCTGTGCGTTCTCTTTTTTCGTTCCCCTACGGTCCCACGAATGTGGCTTAAACTTCCTCCAGAGTGTAATTGTGTGCATGCATATGCAATATAGTTGTAAATGTGACTCTTAGGCATTCACTGTGAAGTCTTTTTTTTTTTTTTTTGGCTTAATTTCTTTTAATGTTCAAAAACCTGTTTTGGTAACTCCAGTCAGCCATCGGTGGAGGCGATGTTTTGTTCATATGCAGATTAGCAGAGCCCAAGCTGTCATTGCCAGACTTCCTTGCTCACCAGCCTTCCATTCTTATGTTTTTTTTCCCTATGATGAGGCACATTCCAGCATGGTTTACTTTCTTCCTCATCTTTTTGGTGTGTTCGTCAAGAAGATAGAGAACCTGACCAGCAGTCAGAAAACCGTTTGGATTCTATTTCCAGCTTTGCTTCCCTGTTTGCATCTTTGTGGAATTCACCTCACCTTTCTTTCTCAGCTTCAGTTAACACGTCTCTAAAATTGAGGCGCAGGACAATATCAGCGGCACCGTCGGGACGTGGAGGTGGCAGGGGTGGAGTTGAGCTGCTCAGGCTCTGGGACCCCATCTCTGCTAGGGTCCGAGTTGCTGTGTTTTTACTATTTTTTTTTTGGTTCATTCTTTTAAGAAAATGTTTCGTGGCTTAAAAACTTGAAAACCGCCAGTTTGGAGAATTTCTGGGTCAGCTTCCATCCTGTGGCTTTTATCATGTGACTTGTAAACTGAGGTTTGCTTTGCCCAAGGCTCCTGTATACCTGTCACTAGAGCATAAGGACAGTTGAGGAGCACAGGAGTGGAAACGTGAGCTGGTTCGAACTGTCTTTTCTCCCTACTGACATGTCCTGGGTGCTGCTCAGGCATGGGAGAAAGC
Source organism: Pteropus medius (assembly GCF_902729225.1). Taxonomy (NCBI): domain Eukaryota; kingdom Metazoa; phylum Chordata; class Mammalia; order Chiroptera; family Pteropodidae; genus Pteropus; species Pteropus medius. The sequence continues at coordinate 9,124,321 of NW_024349225.1, forward strand.
CAGAAGTGGGTTATTGGCGTAGCTACCCACAGTGAAGTTCCCTCTCCTCTTAAATGCAAATTAGCTGCCTAATTACTGACCTCTCTGTCACTTCCACTTGCCCTTCCCCTTTCCAACACGGGCCCTGCATGTGAGATTATTCCAGTTCTTCCCACTCTACTGAGCTTCCTGTCACCAACTGGCTCTCCGAGGCCTGGCTCCCTGACAGTTTCCAGAATCTCCTTCTCACACTACCCCTTTACCGTTTTGTCTCTTTCTGTTCTTTTCAATATATAAACTGTTTAGAGGAATAATAATACTAATGGTAGCTCCTATACATTAGGTGATTGCTATGGATCAAGAACTGTGCTAAGTACTTTACATGCATTTTCTCATTTAATCTTCGTAGCAACCCTTGGAGGTATGAACCATTTTCATCACTTTTTATACATGAAGAAATCATGACTTGTAGAGGCTGAGACACCTGCCCAATAATACGTAGTAAGTGACAGTCCAGGTTGGTCTGAGGCCAGAATCTAGGATCCTTATGATTGTGTCAAACTCTCTGCAGAGAAGCCAGTATTTAAAATCTGGAGTTTATCCATCTATCAGAGAATTATTTATGTGAAAGAGCTATCTTATAGTTAAAATGATCAGGAATCTTGAATTTTCCTGAGTAGTACCAGAATTTATATATTTTGTTCTTTTAAAATGAAGATGATTAAATGCGTATATAATTAATTTCACTTAATTTAAAGCCTGAGTAACATTTTTCATGTAAATCAGTTAACATATTGGAAAAAATTAATCAAAACTGGCTGAAGCTTAGAAAATGACTGCAAGCGTGTGCGTGTATGCGTGTGTGCGTGTGTGTGTGTGCGCGTGTACTCTGGATTGGAAACTGGTGCTCCAGCATCACTGTTTGTTTGAACATTTCAGGATTTTGTTTGTACCAATTTGCTACTCTGTGTTTAGCTTTTAATAACTACCAAACAGTTCATCAAAAATGGTTGGATTATTTTGCGTTCCCACCAACCATGTAGAGTTTTCATTACTTTGCATCTGCCAGAATTTAGTATTGTCAGTTGCTTTCTTTAATTGTAGCCATTCTTCTAGGTATGGAGTGGTATCTGATTGTGGGTTTAATTTGCATTTCTCTAATGAATAATGATCTCGAGTATCTTTTCATATGTGTGTTTGCCATCTGTATCTTTTTTGGTGAAATGCATTGACTGACTTTTAAAAGAAGATTCAGATTAACTTGTATCAGAGCAATAATATGAAGACTATTAATTCAACTATGACAGTGTATCAGTAACTGTTTTTACCTTTTAAAAGCAATCCCACTCAATCCCAGATATATTCATTCGTTCCTGAGTTTGCTTTATTCACCAAACAGTTACTGGGTGCATTCTGTATGTCAATCAATAAAAAGTAAGACTCGAAGAATTAATTTTTTAGTTGGGAAGATCTCAGGACAGTGCTATGATAGGGGGAAGAGCTGGTTTTAATAGGAAGCATGAATCGGCATAATATATTTGGGGAACTGTAGGTTATTCTGATCATTCCTGCTTGATGAGCTAATTAAAAATTCTAACAGCCGAATATAAAGCAAAAGCAATATCCTCATCCTGCCCCCAAATTCCAGGTTGCAAATCTTCAGAGACAAATTCGGTTTGGCTTCATTTGCCGCAAGGCAGAGAACCAGGTTCTGGGAACAGCCTGTGTATTTCTCAGGCATCAGTATGGAGGTCCTCCCTCGCTGAGAGGCACCCTGGAGAATACAGAAGAAGAATGTCCCCAGGCATCTCTCTGAATTAGCTATCAAAAGACTCTGGTCTAAATCCATGCAATTCTTAGTCTCTCTCACTCAGACCCTTACCACTCTTACGAAGCGTCCAGTCCTTAACACTACTGGTTGTCTGTTTTCCCAGCCCAGACAGAAACAGGGTAGAAAGAGACAGAGCTGGGTTATTTTCAGAAGCAGCTGCAATTTCAACAGCAGTGGCTGCAGGACATAGAGAGAAGTAGCAGAACATCTGAAAAATAGGAAGTAAAATAACAGATGTTCAAAAAATTGTGTTCAAGTCATGGAACAAGAAGGCTGTGCTTTCTCCCAAGTGTCACTGTTTAGAGAAGTCACGTCGATATGTGCTACATCTTTATAAAGATTTCTATGCAAAATGATTAAAAAGTAAGAGTTAGCATTGAAAGTGGCAACTTTCTTTTTTATGCTGACGTTTATTTGCAGGAGATCCCTCATTTCTGTAGGATGCCAGGTGAAAAAAGTATCTCAAATTAATGCTTGTGTTCCCAAGTATTTTTGTTGTTGGGCTGTGACAGATCTCTGGGAACAAGTGACTTCTAACTGATGGGGAGCATGACGCAGCTGTGAATCATCTGGAGATGTTCCTTTGAGTGATTGACAGGGCGGGGATGAATGTTTCAAACATCTGTCTTAGACCTCTTCCATCTCCTCTGAATGCGTCTAAATTTGTCTAGATTGGGAAGGCGCAAACCCCCGAAAGACAGATGTTTTTGACACCAGCAATTTCGTGCTGCAGAGAAGTGTGAGCTGCGATGGATTTGTTTCCCCGCTTAGTTTTACTTATTTACTTTTCTTATACTTTTTGAGGAAGGTTTCAAGCGGAAAGGGTTGTTTAATCATCACCCTCATTGCGAAGCGCACTTTCATCTTTCGCACAAGGCCCGTCTTTTGCTTTTCTGTTTGCATGTGTATGGATGTCCGTGTTTGCGGATTCCCTTTGTCCTCATTTCCCACTTCCGTTCCTCACACCTCCCCATACCTTTTCCTCCCCACCCCCGAGTCAGTCTCAAGTTATGTAAACAAATAACAACGTAGGGTTGCGCCGTACACCTTATCCCGTTTCTGAATTGTGTACGCAGCGCTGTCTTTTAAAGATCCACCTATGTTGCTGATCTTGGATCCGGTTCACGGCTTCCCGCTGCTGCATGGTGTGCATCCGCCCTAATTTACAGACCCAGTCCTTGGCATGAACTTCAAGGTTGACTTGATTCCCTGCCACCATAATCGGTGTTGCCTTTTACAATTAGATGTAAGACCCATTTCGAGGTAATCTTTGCGAAGGATGTAAGGAAGCTGTCTTGATTCTTTTTTTTGCACGCGAATGTCCGTCCGGTCGTTCCAGCGCTATTTTCTGAAAAGACTGTTCTTTCTTCATTGAATTATCTTTGCTCCTTTTTCAAAGATCAATTGACTGCATTGGTGCGGGTCTATTTTGGGGCCGTCTACTGCTCCATTGATCTTTTTGTCTATTCTTTCATGAATATCACACTGTTCTTGATTACTGTGGCTGCTGTTTAATTTCTCTTTTATCACTGGAACCTTTAGAAAAAGATTTGAGTTAGATTGCAATTTCAGTTACACTGTAAACAGGACAATTTTAATAAAAAATATAAAAATTGTAAAAAATTGAATTATTGATTCTTCTGCCAGCGGCTCTATTCTTTCAAAAGCTAGACCACACAGAGGTATTACAGTAGAGTATGGACAAGCCTGAGGACTGTCATTTATCTGACAACATTGAAAATTATAGTTTATACAGAGAAATTCTGAGGTTGGGTTATTCTTAAATATTATTTTCCTTTGAGTTTGTGGTGATAGTCAGTATCACTTAGTTACCTATATATGGTTCATTGAAGACACATCTTAATCCTTTAGCTATTTTAAGAATTGAACCAGCAACAAATATTTGTTGAAATATGCATGTATACAAGTCCAACTACATTTGGGTTTTTTCGTTTGTTTGTTTAGGTCAATGATGCCTTCCTTCATGTGACACAGCGCAAATCCACGGGCAAGGTGCTTATCTCCCTCAAGTGAATCCTCACCATAGCAGCAAGCTCAGCATGTCCAAACCAAAACTCATCATCTCCCCAAAAACCTGATTTCTCACCTGCGTTGCTAACAGTGTTATCACCTTCCCTATTACTTCGGGTTCAAAATCTTTCAGTCACCTTTGAATCTTTTTTCTTACTCCTCATAATAAGTGTGATCATCTGTTTCGTTGTTCAAACTTGGACCTGTGAGCGTGAAAGGAAACTGTTAGTAATTACACCAGGAAAACAGGTGTCCCAGGCAAACCAGGCCATATGGTCGACCTATTCATAATACATCGATGGCCGGGTTCCGTCATCTCCACCTCTAATGATGTCTCATCTGCGAATGCCAGTGACCTAACAAGCTTTCCTACCTTTAAACTACACCCAACCTCCTTTCTTGTTATGCACTGTTGCCATGGCGACCTTCCCACAGCATAGCCTTGACTATGTCTCATCTTGAAAAACCTATACTGGCTCACCTGGCGGAGTTCAGACTCCTTGAAAAACCTGTATTGTCTACGTGGCGGAGTTCAGACTCCATGAGCTAGCATTTCGTGACGACCATGATTTTGCCCCTCTCTGCTTTCCGGCCTTACGTTCCACAACTCCACCAGTCCCTCAGCGGGCACTGCGATTTCCTGACCCCCGCCCACTTTGCTCTGCTCAGATGGTTTTCTCTCTCCTTTATCTCCATCAAACAAAAGCCTTCCTGACCTGCACACCTGCCTCTGCCGTGAGCCTTTCCCCTCAGGAGAGTGGTCATCTCTTCTCTTCTACCTTCTTATAGCTTCGCCCCCAGGACTTGTCTCGTTCTGCCTTGCACCAAGGGGACCAGCATGTCTAGTGGAGTGAACGCAAGATTCTGAAGCCTAGATGGGGCTTTGAATCTCAGTTTCACCACTTCAGAGGTGGTTGCTTAAGGTCTCTGAGTCTTCATTTTCTCACTGTAAAGTGGATAATTAGATCATCTACCTGACATGGGTACCGTGAGCAATATACATGCAGTGATTGGACAAAGCGTCCGGCACATGGTAAGCGATTAGCAAATGCTAGTTATTTTCACTTCTTTCTTTCCTACTTTCCCAAGATAGCCTAAGTTCCTTGGGGACAGGTACCATATCTGATTCCCCTTTGTACCTCCCACAGTACCTAACACAGTGGATATCCTTGGTAAATACTCAACAAATCGAATTGAATTCGAATTATCTGCAAGTCTTAAATTGTGAGATTAAGTTAAGAATATGTTAAATTAAGATAAGTTAAATTGTGGGATTAAGTTAAAAATATGAAACAGCCCAAATGTCCATTGACAGATGAATGGGTAAACAAAATGTGGTATGTACATACAATGGAATATTATTCATCCTTAAAAAGGAATGAAATTCTGACACATCCCGTAAAATAGATGAACCTTGAAGACATTATGCTGAGTGAAATAAACCAGTCACAAAAGGACAAATATTGTATGATTCCACTATTTTGAGGTACCTAAAGTAATTGACTTCATAGAGACAGAAAGCTAGGTTGAAGTAAGCTGAGTTCTGATCTATCGAGAGAGGTCTTGTACCTCTGCTAGATGGTAAACATTGTTCTCTGCTCCTTTTACGATATGACTGAAAGTTCCTAAAAAGGAGGAGTGTGGGGTGGGGATAAAAACAGATACCTGCTATCACAGAGATGGGGTGCTTCCAGTTATTCTTGATGAGATTTGTTCCAATACATGTGGTACAAGGCTTTGTTTTCTGATTAGTATTCTAAGCCGTTTGCAAACACCTATTCTTTCAAGTCTCCTCACTATAAAGCTTCTGGAGGAACCAAATTGTAAAGTAGGGAGTAAACACTTGGGGAAAGAATGTGAAACCAAGAAATTAGCGGAAGAAAGGAGGAGGAGGGATTTCAGGGAAACCGTCCACTCACGTGTCTGTTGAGGGCCAGAGCACATGCTGCTGCCTCTTCCACACCCAGTTGCCACATTTTTGACTCCTGGGGCTGCATGCCCTGTGGTTTCCGTTAATAACACGCCTCTCCTCATCTGCCTTCCCCTAACCTTACTTCTCCTTAATGTGAACTATGTTTGTATTTCAATGGAAGCTGGTTTTCAAAAATACCAAGACACCAACTTTGGAGCTAATTTTAGAATTTCGTGACACACTTTGGGATAACTGAAGACGTGGTGGATAGACCCTGGGAGAGAAAGAAGACAAATCAGGATTGGGAAAGTACACAAGCCCAGCTGGGAGCCACCTTTCCCACTGTTGAGCTGATCGGTAGGTGTCACCGGTAATAAAGATCGACTGTCCCCAGCTCACTAATGTCCATGACATAGATTGAAAGAGGCAGCCATTAAGGAGAGTGAGTTTCTTCAGGTTTAACAAGTATTGGTTAGAACCCCTAATGACCTGCCCTCTGCTTGCCTCTGTTCCTGCTTCACTGGAATAATTTGATCTGAAAGCGTTTGACTCATATTTTAGTCATTATTTGGTTGTCCCACCATCTGAGCCATTAGTGAGTCTGAAAAAAAGAATCCACGCAGCTCCAAATGACAGCGTTGACTCTGTATTCACAGACTGCCCAGCTCACCCTGGTGGCTGGCGCTGCAGAAATCACGCCCACACGCCTGCCTCTCCTCTCTCAGTGACAGCGGGGCTGTCCACCTGTACACCCCTGTCTCAGCCACCCAAGTGAGATTTTGTGCTATAGCTGTGGAAGAATCCTGTCCACACATAGCCAGGATATTTGTCCCCGCTCCTTCCTCTGTCACACGCGTGATTTTAGGAAGCTGTCTTCTCTATTTGACAACAAAAGGTTCATCTGGCAGGCGAAGGCACATAAAGGTCTTTGCGTAATTGCTTTTATTCAACAACAGAAATATCTGGGTAAATTAAGAAAAGTGCACACCATTATTTCCTTTTGTTATTCTTCCTTCTAAAATTGTAGAAGTGAATCCCAGAGCAGTCATTTTTCAGATTTTTTACTGTTTGTAAAAGCCACACGAGGGGAAGACCTAATTAAACAAGCAAATGCCGGCCGGTCTGATTGTCCTCCATTCTGCTTCTTCGTTGCTGCATATTGCTAGATCGAAGACTCGAGCTGGAAATATGCTGGTTTTTGGAACTTTATCATTGTTGAGAAATCATATACCAAGTAGTTATGATTTTTTCTTTTTTTTTTTTGCTAAATTTAGAAATGGTTCGTTTCCTGAACTTTAGTGAATTGCCTCATTACTTTAAAACGGGCATTGTTAAAATAATTGCAACAATATCATGTGGTCATTGAGAAAGGTCAAACCGGCAAGAAGTTTCTCAGTAGAAATTATTCTCCTATTTTTCTCTATCCGGTCTCATTCCCATTCTCCAGGGAAATCACTGTAAGTGGTTTTGTGTTGGTCTTGTAGACCTTTTAAAACACATACACACACATATGCATACATAGAAAGGTTATTCTTCTTTAAATAAAGGCACACATAGGTTTTAAAAATAACTGATCAGAGTATGCATAGTGTTCTGTAATATACTGTTTTTAATCAATAATATATCATGGTCATCATTCCATATTAGTAAATGTAGCTTTATCTCCTTCTTTTTAATAGCTGCTTAGTATCCCGTAATGAGGATGTATATTATATACAACTATTTCCTTATTAGTAGGTTTATTTATTTATTTAACAAACATTTATTGATGTGTCTCTATGTGCCAGGCTGAGCATAGTATAAGAATACAATGATGAGCAAAAGTTTACGAATCTAGTGGGGGAGACAGATATTAATTAAATTCATAAAACCATGCCAGACCAGTGCTATGTAACAATAATGGAGAAATTTGACTTGGGGAAGTCAAGAAAGGTTTCTCTGAGGAAAGACCCTTGAGCCTCTCTGTTGGAAGGTGGAGGCTTCTAGGAATTTAATTCTGGGAATTTAAATAGGAAATAATATTCTAGGATCCTGTGGCAAATCACAGATGATGGTTTCCTGGACTGAGATGGTGATAATGGGGAAGGAGAGAGACGGACAGAATGGAGAGTTCTGCAGGAGGGAGAAGAGAAAGGACTTGGTGTTAGTTTGGATGTGGGTCAGGGTTAGGGGACAGGGAGGGCAATGTCAAGATGACCCCTAGGTTCCAAAATAGGTATTTGAGAAAAGGAACATCAAAAGAGCTGGGTTTTGGCAGTGGAGGCGGATACGATGGGAGCAGAAGACGAAGCTTTGTGCATGTTGAGACAACCATGAGATACCAGGTATGCAGTTCCATATCACCATCTGGTGCTCAGAAGAGAGGTGTGGCCTAGAGACACCAATTTGGGGGTCATTTGCATGGAGGTGATATTGATGCCTGTGATGTGGCTGAGACTGTCCCTGTAGAAAGGGCAGGGAAGAGGGTCTAGACCAATCTTAACCATCTTTTCTTTCACCGGAACCATAGACTATTCAGTGACTGTGCCGTGGGTCACTGATAGAGACTGAGAGTTGGTAGTTTGGTGATTTAAAATAAATCACAGGTGATTATAAGGGAGGTTGTATTGCACGGTAGAGAAAGCACCATTTTTTTAATGGAGGGCCAGTGACTGGGGCTCTAATTCCATCCGTTTGACCTTGGGCTACATTCATCTTTTTACTTTTCTCATGTGAAAAATGCAGATAATAATATGTTTTTTTCTACCTTGCGTATTTCACATGAGGGTCAAATGAGATAAAGTATGTGAAAGTGCTTTGCAAATTCTCATTTTCACAATAGATTACAAGGTCGCTCGGTACCAGTGTGCTCAGATTCATTTCAGAGTTAAAGCAAAATGTATATTTTTTTCAGCATATGCTGGGCCAACATGGAACAAAATAATCGTTTGATTTTTAAAAGTGTCTCTAATATTTCTACATTTTATTTTAGCCAAAGTCCTTGTGCTCATTTATACAGAATAATGGACAAAGTTATGGGGGTCCAATGAGCTCAAAGACATACAGAGCGAGGAAGGTCTGGAGAAGGACCCCTAAATTGATGCTGAGGGCAGAGAGAACTCTTTGTGAGGGATGATAAAAGAATTAGGGCTCTTCATTCTGGAGAGACACAGGCTGAGAAGGGAATGTGATTGAAATTTATAAAATAATGAAAATCATAGGATTAAAATATGAACTTATTAAATCCCAGCTCACAAAACTGAGAGACAATTTTATCATTCTAAAGAAATAGTTTTAGGGCAAAGTAAAAATAGCACTTCTTCACACAGAAATAGTAAGCATTTGGAACTTACTACTCTCAAAGTTTGCAAGGACCAAAACCAAATATTATAAGAGAAAAATTTATATTGTTGGAGGCTAGATTCATAGGCTATTATAAAGTGAAATTAAGACAATGTGGGTAATTTTGGAGGATGACACCATAGGGAGTGACCATTAAGCAAGCTTTCCTGTCCCTATCTGCTATCTGGCATCCCTGTCCACATCAGAATTCCTGAGTGGATGTGCTGGACAGGACAGAACACAGAATTTGAGCTGAGGGCCAGGCTGCAAATTTGACCTCTTTGACCTTAAAGAGTCGCTTCTTTTTTATGTACCTTAGTTTCCTCATTTGTTAAAAAAAAAAGAAAAAGAAAAAAGAAAAAAGTAATATCAACATGAATACCTGCCTAGCTACTGTGCGAGATTCAAATAATGTGACATTTCCGGAAGTGCTTTTTAATTGATGAACAGATATTATCGTTATGAGCATAAGGATTTTCACTTTTATTGTAGCATTTCCAGTTCTAGGCTCTCCAGGTGGGTTGACCTTCACCTTGTCCTTCCTGATTTTGGCCTCGTTAGGGAACAATATTTGTCACCTCAGAAATGAAGTGGATAGAAGTCAAGGAATAATCTCTTGTCTTCTTGGGAGGTGAAGAAAGTGCAGACACCTCTTGTCTCATCCCATTTTCCTCCTTGGCAGAGAACCGAAGGTAAGGAGAACACTGCGTGTATCTTTTCTCCTTTGGAGGTTTTGGTGATGAGATGCCACCTAAAAGACTGGCATTCTGGTCTCCGGGCAACTTCGAGTGTTCTTGTGGAACTTTGGAAAACTAAAGAAGGCCAGTATAGGGGATGGATGAGAAAAACCACGGGGATTGGTTTCTCATGGCTTCTCATAGGTTTAGGATCTGTGGGAGAGAGAAAAATCTGACTGTGAAATTTCCTTTCAAGATGGTCATTGCAGTTCACAATGGCAGGAAAACGGATGGAGATTTGGAGAGAATCTGGAAGGTCCTCTGAATTCTGTGTATATCGCTTGGGAATCTAAATGGGGCAGAGGGCGTATGGCAACCGCAGGAAGAAAGAACTGGTAGCAGAATCACTTCTTATTTCCTCTATAGCAAATATGAACTGCCTTACCTGGCGCCATTTCCCATGGGGTAGAGGAAGGAGCATGGCCCAGCAGCCAGGGAGTCCTGGGCACACCACGAGTTAGCTGTGTGTTTCCAACCCATGAAATGGCGATAATGGTACCCCACCTCCCATCCTTCAGTTGCAGTGAGGATTGAATGAGATCATATTTGTAAAGCACTTAGCATCATGCCTGGCACACCATCGGCTCCCAGTAAATGTAAGCTTTTGTCATGACCACAACGTTAAGCTTATGTTAATTCTACCCTTTGTGATGTTCAGCATTTAGTGGACATTGGCTAAGGCCGGGGCCCTCAGAGACAGCTGACCGCAAGCTCTGTGAGAGGAGGAGCTGGGATGTGCTTTGCCCACCTGTGGCTGTGGTGCATGTATGACACCTGAAAAAGCAAATCTCTCTGCACCAAGATCCCGTCAACTCCTTTTGGTGCACGTCGTATCCATGTAGGGCCCAGCTGAAGGCTCGTTTCCTCAGTGAAACTCGCCCGGACTGGTCTTGCTGTCCCAGGAGCTCTCGAGGACACACTTCAGCCCTGAGGCAGCCATGGATTTGCATGGTTGTCTTGAGGCATAGGATGGCGATCTTTTCAGTGATGTTCACCATTTAGTGGGCATCGGCCATGACCAGGGTCCCCAGTTAGAGACAACCAGGGAGTGAATTCCTTAGGCTCAAGACCCATATCTGACACTTATTCCCCTGCAGGGGACCCGTGAAGAAAAGTGCCCGTCTTGCCTCGGACCCGAGGGATAGCTGTTCTGTGCTGCTTTTGACACATGACACAGTGGGATGCTTGGCAGAAACCTCTCACTCAGGTCCTGAGAGACGTATTTTCTGGCACTTACAGCTTCCTCATTCCTGGTCTCTTTGAGTCGACGGAAGAGCTTTGCAGGGGGTTTGTATTATTGCTGATTTGTCTCAGAAAAGCATAAAGCAGCACTCAGAATATCTTACTCATAAAAACAGCATTCACATGTCAGTTGGTACCACTTTTATGTACCACAGGACGAGTGCTTAAAAGATTCCCCTGCCTTTCTTTTTGTTCTGAAATTGCGGGAGCCAGTGGGAGAAGCTGGCACAGGTTCCCTCCATTTCTTTCTTCCTTTCTTCTCTGAAGAAAGGATCAAGGGCAATGTCATTTTAAAGGCAGGCGTGGGGAAGCGGCACCAACACCGTCATGCCTCCTATCTCCGGTTTCTGCTGTGTGTCAGGTCCACCTTCTGATGTAGATTCCAGGCCACCCTTCTCAGTTCTGATGGAGCCAGGACCCACTATGACCCACCAGGAACCCCTCCCTGCAGGTTCCGAGTCAAGGTCAGCAACCCCGCTGTTCCTCTCCAACAATTCCCTTTTGACTTCAGCTTGTAAAATTCCTGGCATATATATATTTTTCATTTTTGTCCTCTCCTTTAAAGTTTTTTCATGTTAAAAATAACCACGAGGAGACCTTGTGATCCTCTTCTCACTGACCCAGATATTTTAAGAGCTGGAGGATTGACAGCAGCTTCTCATCTGGGGATACAGGCTGGCTCTCAAGAGCCAATTAGCTAAATGTAATAATAAAATATTAATCCTATTTCCCACACATAGAACACTCTCCTTGTTTTTACTTACCCATCCAAACCCAACTCACCCTTCAATGTATTATAGAAGAAGTCATGGACTTGCGGAAAAAGACCTGGCTTCACTTTCTGACTTGGAAACATAAGCTACTTGACCTTGGGCGAGTCACTTCCTGTGTGTGAATCTCAGTTTCTTCATCTGTAATCTCATGGAGAGAGGGTGGAAGGTTTAGGGTCCAACCTAGAGACTGGAGTACGTAGAACAGGATCCAAAGAAATACTTAGGAAACTCAGAAAGCCTAATTTGAGTAATCCTGGAATCATCAATCTCTCCTCTTTTTAGATTTCCGTATTAGTGTGTCTGTCTACATCACACAATTTAACAATTCGCTACACCTTATCTTGCACATGTGGCTTTACTTTCTTCACATCCCCAGCCGGATAAAGTCTTTGCAGGATGGTGCTGTGCATTTTACTTTTCTTGTGTCCATGTGGCAATCATGGCTCTTGACCCTTGATGATCGATGGAATATATTACCCTTTAACCAGCTGGGTTCTGTAGCTCAGCATAGGTTATTTTCTTGGTCTTTATTGCTTTAGTTTCACTGCTTGCTGTTAATGGTGACATAGCAGGACATCTTTTAGGCTTTCATTATCTTGTCGATTTGTAGCTTCTCATCAAATCCATGCTATACGTGTATTCAGAGATACCGCTGACCTGCCATGAACACAAAGTTGGAGTTGTTTATCTATTATGAGGTTTGGTTTTCTCTGACTCAGCTTTGTTTTCTCACTCTGGCAGAGCCGAGGACAGCCCGCCGAGCTGTGCTTGTGCCTGGCGAGACTGCCCTTCCCCTGCCTGGACACTGCGATCTGTAAAGGAGGCCTGTAGCTGACCCTCTTCTGCTGTAACAGACTCTCAGAGGGTTTAATAGTGGTCTAAAGAGCCCGTGTTCTTTGAGTAAGAACACTATTCCTGGTTGTCACATCATCTCCATGATTGCCTGTTGTGGGTTGGATTGTGGCCCCCCAAAAGATATGTTGAAATCCTAGTCCTTGCTACTTATGAATGTGACAACCGTGCAAATCTATGGCTGCCTTATTTAGAAATAGGGTCCTTGTTGTAGATGTAATCAAGTTAAGTTGAAGTCATACTGGATTAGGGTGGCTTTCATGCAATGACTGGTGTCCTTTTAAGTAGAGAGGGATATGGATGCAGATGGAAGCTCTGGCCATGGGAAGACGGAGGTGGAAACTGGAGTGATGCAGTTACCGGCCAAGGAGTGCCAAGGGCTGCCTGGCGCCACTAGAAGTTAGGAAGAGGCGGAGAAGGATTCTCCTCTAGAGCCTTTAGAGGGAGCGTGGCCCCGCCAACACCCGATTTCAGACTTCCAGCTCCCAGAACTGTGAGAGATTAAAGTCCTGTTGTTTTAAGCCTCCCCACTTGCTGTAATTTGTGACGGCAGCTGTAGGAAAGAAATACATTATAGTCTAAATAAAATACGAAAAGGAGGCTGCGATTAGAATCGATTACCCATCTTCCCCTGGAAGGCCCTGGAACTGATCCCGTCATGCCTTCTCATGTGACGACCTCGGGGCAAGGCCCTCCTGGCCCGCATAGCTCTGGATGTCTTATTTGACTTTATGCCCCACCCTCCTGGTCCCCATCCCCCCTCCCAACCCCATGTCCTCAGCATCTTCTCTGACTGTCCCCCTCAACTTTTTTGCTTGGACTGATACCTGACTCCCTCCTGGGGACCTGGGGACACTCCTCGGGAGTCCCGGGACCTGACGGTGAGGTAGGCGTCATTCGTGCTCCTTGCGGCCATTCTCAGAACATTGTTCTTCCCCGATCCTTCCTCATCAGCTTCGAAGATCAGGCCAGCAAATCTCCATTGGCCTTCCATGCTGCTGTCACCAGCCCGTGCTCCTCATCCAGCGAGGCCCTGAGCCCTGCTGCCTCGGTCACCCTCTTTACCACCACTTCTGTCCTGGTGGTCGGGCCAACTGAGATCAGTCTCAGTCCTGGATGCACTTTAAAATTATTTGAGAAGCTTAAAAAAAATCCCAAAAATCCCAGGCACCATTTCCTCTACCTCCCAACCCCAACCAACTGAGCCAGAATCTTTGGGGGTTGGAGGCCTGTGTATGTTTTAAGAGCCCCCCAGGTCGTTCTAGTATGTGACCAGGTTTGAGGCCGCTGGCGTAGGTGATCCAGGTAACATTCCAGCCTCTCGGATCCTGATCCCCGCTCCTTCCAACAACCCCTTCTCCCACTCCGGCCACCACCCTTCTAGCACCACCGGTGTTCGTCATGACTAGTATCGCGCCCCAGATGTTGACTTCTGGCCTCGCACTCTGACCACCACCCCCTGACTTCCAGCTCATTCCCTCTAGAGCCCCAACTCCGACTCATCGGGTCCACCCATCCATCATCCCTACCCTGCCTCACTGTCCACTGTGGCCCCCAGGCCTCGCCTTGCACCTCACCCAATCTGTGTCCATGGCCCAGGCTCAACCTCCTTGCCTCACGCCCCCTCTGCTGCCTTCACCTGGCAAACCCCCAACCTGGCGGATACTCTATTCACTTATTCTCATCGGCACCTCAGGCTCCACATCTCAGCCTGTGGCTGGAGAAAAACACAACAGCGGCTGACTGGTCTTAATTTCATGAAGGCAGAGCTCAAGTGGGTTGTCAGCGCTGCCTGGCAGCCCTGCCTCATCTTCCTGGTGGATCACATTCCTGTTCTTTGCGACGCCCCTCACCTTTTCTCTCCAGACACCTCCCTCCAGTACCTCTGGCCTTCTCACTCCTCAGTAGGCCAAGGTCGTTGCTGCCGCCAGATGTCTGTGCTCACAGTTCCCTCTGCCTGTCACACTTAGTCCCAGACCTTGCCAGGGGACACCCCTCCCTGGATCCGTCTCCCCTTCTCAGGAAGTGCTCCCAGACCACTCTGCCGGAAATCGCCTCCCGTCCCGACACTGACACTCTCTGTCCTCTGACTCGTCCTTATTTTCTTCACAGTGCTCACCACTTTCTGCTGTTACGTGACGGATAGTTTAGTTTGCTTGGCTGGCTCCCTCACTAGCATGTGCACTTCGTGAAGGTGCCTCCCTTCTGGTCAGCCTAGTCCACGTCTGGATCCATAGCACCAGGCACAGTACCTGGCGCCCCGCGAGCTCTCAGTAAATGAACGAGTACGTGAATGCACGAACAAAGGAATGGGTCTCTGCTGTGTGTTTTTGAACTGCTGACTTGGGAGGAAGTATAATCGGTGATTCAAAGTTCAAACTTTTGATTGACACTAGCTCTAGATTCAGAGTCTGGTTCTATCCTTGCTAGCCGTGGGACTTGGAGCAAATTGCTCACCCTCTCTGGGCATCAGTTTTCTCATTTGTTACCAAAAAAAGTATAATAGGAGCTATTCTATAGGGCTACTGTGTGGATTACATACAATTATATGTGAAAAACACTTAGCCCAAAGCCTGGCACATTGTAAGCAATCGACAAATATTTTATAATAATAATGTTACCCCCAATATATTTAATAAAAAAAAATAATCGTTACTAAAGCCCTTTGCTAAATGCTTACCTGTAATGGTTCAATTCTTCACATCAACCCCTGAGATAGTTACTGTTAGGCCCAGTGGACCAAGAGAGTGGCAGAGCTAGGACCGAGTTGGGCAATGTGGCTTCAGCACCCACACACGTAATTTGTGATGGGCCACCTGTGCTCGAAGATGGGCTTTCCACCTTTCGTGTAATCTTTCCTGGGGAATTCAAGTTACTTTCTGATCACCGACTCTTTGTCCTGTGGGTCAATGTGGGATTTTTTGGTCTGTCATATATACGTAATTTAGTTTAAGAGATGGAGCTTAAAACTCTTTCAAGAAATGTTTGTCCTTGCTTTTTGCTGTGGATTTTGGTTCAGTGAAGTCTGAACTAATATCTTCAACCTCCCGATGGTATGGGAAAGTATGTGTCTACGAGACCCAGAATGTATGTATTTGGGAGCGTAGTAGTTAATGTATTTTCCACTTTTATTCCGTTGTTCAGTTAGATGCAGACACGTTTAGTAACTCCCTCAATTTACCCAAGATGTCTGAGTCAAGGGAAATGCAAGCTTGTGAATATCTGGATCTATGCTTTTCGCGCCCATTCTACACGTGTCTCTTTTGAAGTAAAGGAAGTGTGTGGAAAATGAGACTGCTAGGTTGTCTTTGGAATGAGGTCACAAGTCCCAGGTAAACTAAGGCCCAATATCATCAATAATGGCCTGAAGAGTAGAAATGTTCTTGGGTAAGAAACTGCATATTTTGAATAGTCTTTCCTATCTTTCCGTGTCGATTTCTTTTTTCGCCCTTCTCAAAATTACCTTAAGTGTATTTTCCTCTCCTGAGCTGTCGTAGCGTTTACTGCTGACATCACATGTTTGGCGTTTATTTACGTTGCGCTTTTTATGGATGTCCGTTTGTATCCTTCACTTCATCTAGTTGAGTGATTATTAATAAGATAAAGGAGAGTAAACTAATCGTAAGGTAAGATGGCAAATGCAGGTCATATCGAACTATTCTTTGCATACACCTAAGAATGTGCTCTTCGCATACAAAGCAAGAATATGGTAATTATGAGTGTCTTCTTTAGTTATGACAACTAAGGTCAGCCAGGATCTATTTTTAATATTTACAGCATGATGTTGTGGGGTGATCTCTGAGAGCCAGAGTCCTAAGTTCTACTGCGTGACCTTGGGCAAGTTATTTAACCTCTCCGAATCTCTAATTATATCTATCTAAAATGATGGATTGAATTAAAGATCCTTTTAGGATAAAAACATTTTGAACTGTACTTTGGATTCTTTTTGTAGTTGAAAGTAAAAGAACAACATTTATTTTTTAACAGCTATTTTTAAAACAGTTCTTTAATTGAAAACTTTTACCTAAATCAGATCTTTTCCCTATTTAAGTTTAAAATTGAGAGCTTTCTCATTCCAGGGTAAACGAATAAATATATACACTATAGGCCTTCTGATTCATACATATATCTGCTTGATACATAGCCCTGATGGCGACAGGACAAATTGAATTTTCTATGATTTGTCCCTCTGTGTTGTCATTATAATTAAAGTAATTGAATGTCCAAGTACATTTATATATCTCACTTCATTTTAATTCAGAAAATGTGGCCAGTGACTACATAGTGCTTTTCTCATTTCTGATTATGTAAAATGTTTTTTTTTTCCTTTTCTGTCAGTTATTTGGTTATTGATCAGTCAGAGCTTATTCTCAGTTTCTGGCTCTGTTGCTGGAAGGCATGGATGGGTCAGTCAATTTCAACTCCCTTCTTCTTTTCCTTGGTTGGCATTTTCCCAAATGATTTCTGAGTCACCTCTAGAGGCATTATCTGAGACAGCACTGTCAGCAGCATCTCTATGTGCACGTGCTCTGGGCCCTCCCTCTGCACTGCACATCACAGAAGCTGGTGGAGATATGACCCACCTGTGACATCGATCTCAAAGGGGAGGAGGGCCGTGTGAAGTCTGGGCTGGGAGAGTGTTCTACATTTCTCTTTGGCATGGCTTGTTCATTCCAGATAAGCACAAGAACATCTTTAGAATTCTTGAGTGTATTTGGAACACATAGGAAACAACCCAAATCTATTTAAGATTCAGCAGAGGGACTCAAAAGCACAAGAGTTCAGGCAAGTTACCACTTGCCAACAATTTTTACATAATGCAAACAGGCTTATTGTTTCTTCTATTTATATAAATTTTTTTCCTTGAAAAAATATTGGAATATACATAAAATTATAGAGAATAAAATAGAGGTCATCTGGAATCCCACCCCCTTAAGATATCTAATTAACACTTTGGTACACTTATACATACGTCTCTATTTAAGCACATACACCGTTCACAGACAGATAATTTTTTTCTGGGATGGAATGTAATAAATGCTGTTTTATTGTGTAGCCTTTTATTGTGTAGCCCCCATCCACTGTCCTTGCATAGTTTCTCACTCAAATAAAGGAAGTATTAACTATCAGGTATATATCTTTTATACACTTTTATCTATGAATAAATGCTTGTATATAATCAGATATTATTTGATATGCATATATAATAGCGTATGGGATAATATTATACTTTTTCACTTGGCAATATGTCATAGCAACCCCAAATAGGATAATATACTTAAATTTTTTTTTTTTTTTTTTGCTTAGTAATGTGCCCCAGGAACCCCTCTAGGTCAAGTGATAGAGCTGTAATTTATTATTTGTTATTAGATATCTTAACATTTCATGACATAAGTGTCTCATAATCTTTTCAACCATTTTCCTATTAATGAACATTTACTTTTTCAGTGTTTTGCCATCCTAACCTCATCTTTTTTTCATGAACTAATATGTATAATACTGATTAAGTTTCTAAATTTTACATTTTCAATTTCTAATGCTGATTTTTTTGGATCACAGTTACTAACTTGGTGTCATGATTATTTAGAAAGTCAATATGCTTTTTAAGTTTTCCCTAGAATTCTTATTTAGTCTCAGGAAGGATTGTGTGTGGTTTCTTTCTGTAATCACATGTAGTGCCTCTTTGACTCAGACCTTCTCAATATGGTCGCCAGATCATGTTTCCAGCCTCAGGACCTACACACAAAATCATTCCGTTGGGAAACTATTACTGAAGTGGAAAGGTTCTGGGAGGCTGACGTGGCATCAAGTTTACAGTGTCTGCCAGCTGTGAGTAACAGCAGGCTGTCATGACGGGATAGAACAGAAGCAGCAGCAGCAACTCCTGATTTAGGGGCAAAAGATGTAAGTACTTATTTTTGCCATTAACCAATTCACCCAAACCAAACCCAAACGGAAGAATGCTAAGAGGGAATACAATTCCCTTTACAAACCCTTTGAGCAGATTCATTTGAGGAGCATTTGGTCTCAACCAGAGTAGAAAGGATCAAACCGGCACATGGTTTTCAGCAAACCAAAGAGCCTCACAGGGTTTTGTTTGGAAAAAAGCAAACAAACAAACAAAAAACACTTCGACTGTGGCTGATGCCACTTTTAAGCCCTAACTCCTTGACGTGCCTGCATACTTCCCAGGGGCTGTCCCCTGTGGGGTGGAATGCATTGCCAGTGTGTAAAAGGACACACAATTTACATAAAACTTTTAGGCAGGTTTGCTTATGGGAAGATGAAAGGAGGCTTTGCAGTTACTATGTTTGGGGGAGAGGAAAGAGCCTGTTAAATATTTTAAGGAGGATTCAAGTAGGTTAAAGCTAATTTAGAGGCAATGTGGAAACTTCTGTTCTCAGGCTGTGTAGATGACTAGGGGCGTGCCTGTCATCCCAAGGAGTAATGAAGCCGGGCACAGATCTCTTTAGCAAGAGGTGGCTCTGCAGCTGCTGTTCCCAAGGTCTCCACCTTGGAAGTCATGTCTGGAGTTCTGGCATTTTCAGAGTTCATAAACCATGTGTTTGTGGGTTGGCGATTTTTTTCTTTCTGTTGAGACCTTTTATTCTGACGTTCGGCTCTGCATGAAACCTCGCAAATGACCACCAGCGATCCACCCCGAGTGTGGTTAACCTACTAACAGATCTTTGTAATTGTCACCTCTATGCTGGAGGTACCTAAGAAGAGATCCCTGTCCCGGGGGTTTGCTGCCCAGCAGGGAAAACAGACGTTAGGAGAAGAGGGATGAATAGTGGGTGGGGAGTCGGGAGATCTGGATTTGGGTCCTGGCCTTGATCCCAATGAACCATATGGCACTCTGGCTTCAGTTTGTGTCCTATACAGTGAGTGAGTTGGAAAGGCCAACCTCTCCAGTAATTGATTCCTCACCTGGTGTGAGCTTTGCCCTCGATGAACAACTCTTCACACAGTATCGAGTTTGCTCCACATCCAGTTTGCTAACGGGGGCTTTCCTTACGCAATGGACCTCACGTGCCACCAACCAGACTTTATCAGATTGCGATTTTCTGTAACGGAAACTTGAAGCATCCTCCTGGCTGGGCCCACTTACAATGTGATACTGCTAGGCACAGCGGCTGCTTTCGGGAAAGATGTCTTAAAGGCAGCAGTTCCACATAGGCTCATCTTACGTACCTGAGTTTCTATTTTCAAATGGTTTTTGATTGGAACAAGTGCCTTTCCAACAACTGCTGACTTTTGAGGGGCTACTAGACACAAAAGCCTGACACTAAGGAAAATGAAATTGCTTGAAAGAGATATGACTACGGGCTACAGCTTGAAAGAAATTAAACAATCAAAAATAAACCAGGCTGTGGTTTCAAAGAGAGTAGAAAATACAAAAAAAGAAAAAAAAGAAACTAGCCGCTGTTGGTGACGGTGTCGTGCGTCCTTAGCTTTCTAAAACTCATTTCCATCAGCTCAGTCATTTTTGGCTTTGGAAATTGTGGGAGTCTCATTAACATGTTTTAATAGAATGATGGATAAAGTCAATTTCTTTAATATAATTAGTATGCATACCCTGCCCCCTTAAGCCCATCATTCTGGCCTAGTCTAAATTGTCCAAAATTACCCACATGGGCATTCATACACCCTCACTGCCTCCCTCCCTTCTCAGCGGTGGGAGTGTACTTCCTGACCCTTAGTATTCTCTTCCCTTGGGCTATGAACTCCCTTCCCCTTGGCCTCCTGAGAGACCACATCCATCATCCGTTTCCTTTATTCTCCTGTCTCTAGTCTCTCTAACTGGCTTTCCACCTTTCTACCATAGGTAGACATGTGTGAGTGTCTCTCATTTTATACCAGTCAATCAACCAACCAACTGGCCAACTGGCCAAGGGACAGCCATTTGTGACTCCTCCTTACCGTCCTATTCCTTTCTGACCTTTCCACCAACCCCGTGGAATCCAGGGGACCCTTTCAAGTTCTTAGATACCTGTCTCTTGCCATATCTCTTCTCTTTACCTCTTCCTCCTTCCGGACACTCTCTCCTTCCCTGGCTTCCATGATGCTGTTCCGACTGCCCTCTCATTCTCCATCGATTTCTCTTTCTCTGCCTTTTACCGTGAGCTACTGTTTTCTTATTTTTAAAGCTGTATTCTTGACAATCTCATCCATGTCTATCATTTTAATGACGACTCACGTGCTGATTGAATACCCAAATGAAAGTGCATATGAATCTTCAGGAAAGAAGCAATGTATAAACAAAGGAACACCACCCACCACAAATGTAAGTCCTGGTAGACTTTTCTGAGGCATTTCTGTTCCCTGACAGAGACACCTCTCGTACTTTGTCCTGCAGGCAACTCAGCTTCCTGTGGCCTGACCAGAATTTACATCTCTTCTTCCAGTAGAATGCATTTCAGTTTTGGTCAGGGACATCACTGTCTCCCATCAGCGGGCTAGAGCTGTGTAAATCCTGTTAACCTCTGCGTCCCACTTATTCCGCTTCTGTGTTCACTCTTGGATCTGACACCCACCACCTGCTCACCTTTCCACCTTCACCAGAGCTTTCGTTTGGCTCGCACTGACTTTTGCAAGGCAGACGGTAGCAACTGCTTCATAAGGCTCACCCGCCTGCAGTCTGGCCATTCTTTACATTGTGACTTGTGTGCTTTTCTAAAATGCCGACTTGATGGTGTCTTACCTGCTTCGAATCTTTTAGAAGCGTCTTGTAGTCTTCAGCAAAACTCCAAAAAGGTGGCCATCTGGCTTCCTTTCTTCCACTCCCCTGGATGGGTGTTACCCTCCAGACTGATTGAATACGCAGGTCTTGGAGCCCGCCCAGCTGAACCTCCTCTCCATGCTTTTGCGCTTCCTGCGTCCTCTTCTGAAACTACCCCCGTGCCCCAATTCACCCGGTTAAGTCGTAATCATCCAACAAGGGTCGGTGGCTGTTTTCTTTCCTAGGAAGCCTTGCCTGAGTCGGCTGCCCTTCCCCGATCACATAATAATCTATGCAACAATTATCGTATTTTATTAAAGTGGCAAGTTTATTTACCTTTCAAGTTGATGGGGAAAACCTAAGAAATAGAATTATGTGTTTCTGGACCCCTAATGCCTACAGCAGCACGAGCGCATCATAGTTATTCAAGAAACTATTGTCAAATGACTGATGGCTGCCTGTAGCTGTCAGTCAACCCAGTGGGAAGCACACTTCTTTCCCAGCAGTTCAAGCATAACTTCTGGGAGCATACCTCTTGGACGTGCCCCTAAACATGTGCCAACTGCCAGATTAATCACTGTCCAGGTACGACTTTTGTGTCCATTATTACGGCGAGGGATGGGGTCAGGCCCAGGCGTGCTATGTAAACTGCGAGAGGATGGGGAAATTCATCATAGGAAACCTGATGATTTATTGCCGGAAGCCAGAGGATGGGCTGCTGGGCAGACAAAAACAGCGCGCGTTTGCCATACTGTGCGCCAACGATCTAGGTATTGAGAAGATCCGGGCTATGTCACTCTGCTTGGCTGGCTGAGGCAGCGAGGACAGCCTCCCCGGGGGCCGCTCTCACCATCTCTGCCTTAGTCCGTTCAAGCCGCGATGACATAACACCACAGACTGGCTGGCTTAAAAGCAGTAGACACTTATTTCTCACAGTTTTGGAGACTGAGAAGTCTTAAGATCAAGGTGCCGGAGATTCTGTGTCTGGTGAGGCTCCATTTATGAGTTTCACGGACAGCCATCTCCTCGCATGGCGGAAAGAATGAGGAGACTCTCTGCGGCCTCTTTTATAAGGGCACAAATCCCATTCATGAGGACTCTGCCCTCAGGCCCTAATCACCTCCCAAAGGCTCTGCCTCCTGTCGCTGTCGCACTGGGAGTTAGGTAGGGAACAAGTGCACCTTGGTCACTTAGAGTGGCCTGCGGGCAGCATTTAAAAGATGCTTGGCACCTAGTGTGCATTTGATAAATACATGAATTACTCAGTTTGTCATCATTTCTTGGTGATTAAATAAGTGAAAGGACTGTTTTGAGTTTCTTACCCCTGGGGCTTAGCAGCTTTATTAGAGAAACTATGCAGAGTCAGCTCATATAGGAGAAAATATTTGTATCAATGAACAATGAATTAATATTTGTCTAGAATATGCGTCGAATAAAATAAATAATTTTTTTTTAAACTACAGGAATAAGGCTATATATTCCCCAGTCAGATTCATTTAGTGACATCATTCATTCGGCGAATGATATTTGGATCAACAGTGGGATGTAGGGTCATAGTGTCAATGTCACAAAGCATGGAAAGTATTGCCTCCTAATGAACAAGGAAATATTCTTAGGAAGCTCGCGTGGAAATTACATCACAGAAGCAATGTTGGGAAAGGCAGTAAGTATTTACTCAGCCCGCAGAGAATCTATAACATTCGTTTATGGAATGCTTTCAAAAGCTAATGAACTTTGGCCATGTCCCTTGTGATGACTGCAGATATTTATGCTTAGAAAAGAAGATTCTTTATCATCTCGTCATGCTCTTCAGTGTCCTCCAGGAACTGCAGTTTGAACGTTGTTGTTTTGGCATCTTAAGTGCCTCCTGTGCAAACTGCCCTGACGTGCTGAACGCAGCATTAGAACAGCACTCCCGGGCATGGGAACTGTATCTGCAGTCACTTCTTCCAGATGGGGACAATGGGGAATGTGAGAGCCACCACAGTGCGTGTGTGCACATGCACGGGCTACTTCTACATGTGGAACAAGCGGGCTGAGCAGTAGAACAGCAACGTGGTGTGTGCCTTTACTGACTAACAAATGAGGAAAATATAGAAATTAATCTTATTCTTATGCCATATACATATATATCAGGTCAAATAAACCTTTTTACACTGAGTTTTGAAGATTGTAATCATTGTATTCACACGGAATGGATTTTTTAAATAGTCGCATTTTTGCATTAGACAGATCACATGGCTATTACAAACCATTATGCTTTTCTGAACAAAGCTTTGAATCGAAGTCCTGTGGTTGATTTTCCCCTGCTTGAGGACTGATGCTAACACTGTGTGAGTTTGGTGAAATCTCTTACCCTTTCTGGTCTCGCTTTGATTGCCCCCAGATGGACAAATTCTCTACTGATGCCACTGGGTAATGAAACCAATGAGCCAAGGATGGGCATCTCTGGGGAAGACAAGTTATGAATGCAATGGATTATTATTATGATGAGAGAGAGGCTAGAATAGAAATTAAAAACAATAACCTCAGGTTAGATTCTAAGCCCATAATAAAGAATAGCTAAGATAAAAATTAAATATGAGCTGCTATGATAAAAGCTACACAAGAACATACACCCTGAACAGCCTAGAAAGCAGCTCTCCTGCTATGTTCTTTTAAACAGCAATGCAGACGTCCATCATTTGTTGAACACTTATTACATGCAGGAACTGTGCTAAGTGCTTTTCCTACATCATGCATTCACCTATTCATCAAATATTAGTTGAGCACCTACTATATGCCACGAACAGGACAACCACCTTGTGAAGATATCGATTATTATACAATTATTTAACAAATGAGGACACTTAGTCTGAGAGGTTAAGTGACTTGCTTGAGGTTTCACAGCTGGTCAGTGGAGGCACTGAAGACTGCAACCCAATTCTGACCATAAAACCTGAGCTCCGTGTTCAGATGAGAGTTTGAGTCACACGTGTGTGTTATACACCAAGAAAAGTGTCCTGACTTTAAAATATTGAGGTGCATTTTTATAAGGAGCATGAGGACCTACCTTCACCAGAGAAGAAACGAGTCCTGTGCCAGGTAAACCAGGAGAGTCACTGGACTCCTGGGTACCCTGAGAGTCTTATGTAATGGAGAATTTTTATCTAGCAGTAGAGAACTCGGAGAGCTGTGTGTGAGGGGGTCCTTGTCCTGTCTTCCTGGCTGAGGCACCATGTCACCTGCAGGGATGGGATGGACTCTTTCCAGCTCACCAGTTGTATGTGTGAATGTCTGCTCTTGTTCAGAATGTGTCTGTCAGATAGTCCCACCAGTAGCAGGGAGTGACTCCTGGAGGAGCAGGGTGTGCGTGTGTGTGTGTGTGTGTCTCTGTGTGTGTATCTGTCCCATTGCAAGTATGAAATTTCTTCGACATCTCGTGCTTCATTGTCAAATTGATACAAATTTGGATTTTATTCCATAATATTTAATAATATAATGTTTGAGTTTGTTTAAAAGTAAAACATATTTTACCATAGTTTGAATGATACAATTGGTGCTTATCCTGAAGCATCCTGATTGTCTCTGGGGCTACAGGTACACCAGTGTGAGAAGCATTGGTTACAAGTATGTCAGCGTGGGAAGTGTGGGTCACAGGTACTCCGGCATGGGAAGCGCCGAGCTGCACCTTCTTGAAGTTTCTAATTCCAATGTGCTTACCTTAATCCATTCTTTTTCTTCCCTGTGTAGTTGTGTGACATAGATTCTCTGTATTCCCCTGATCTCATGGCTCAGTGGGGAAACTGGTTTGAGTGTCAAGGAGCTGTGGATTTTCACAGCGGTAATGGGCACTCAATCAATCTCTTTCTAGTGACTTGTGCAGATTACTTCCTAGGTACTTCATGGCATTTTTTAGGGAAAGGATAATAGTTGACATTTATTGAGCATTTACTATATGCCAGGTACTTTGTAGGGTTTTAACTTAATTATACTCTTATAATAACTCCATGAAGTAGGTTGTGTTATTATCCCCATCTTACAGGTCAAGAAAAGAAGATATAGAATAACTTGCCTGAGTTCACGCGGGCAGCAGATAATGGAGCTGAGATTGACACCCAGGTAGCCTTGTTCCAGGGCCACCAAGTGGTACTGCTTTTCTGGGGGGAATTTATGCCCTCTTGCCCTTGCGACTTTAGAGAAAATTCCAAGCACATTAGAGCCCTTTATTTCATTTAGTGGGTGTGTGAGTCACCTCTGCCTGTTGGAGCTTGATGTGAGGTCAGTAGTCACAGCTGCATCCATCTACTACCTCACCCATCCTGGTCCAGGGGGCATCAAAAAATAGGAAGGTGAAGACAGTAGAGATGGGGCCACCTCTGCCAGTCCAGGGCTGATAAGGAAGAATGGAGTCGTTCTTCTTGAGCCATATGTTGCTTCCCTGGCTCTTGGCAGCAGAGGTGGGTCAGGGAGGGCAGGTTTGCAAGCAGCCAGGTAGGTCACATTTAAAGGAGCTCATTTGTCAGGGCTCACACACAGGACGCCTGAGTCCCGTAGGGAAGCTGCGTCATGCCTAAACCTTCACTGCTAGGGTTGTGCTATTAGTAACAGCTCCAGAAGTGGCACTGGTAGCTTATGGTGCCTGTGCTGGGCTAATTGCCTCTGGCATTCAGGCCATCTTTCCCTGGCACTCGTCCTTCCTGATAACTGGGCTGCCGAGTGGCACATGCCGCTCTGCATCTCGTCTGACACCCAGCTCACCTGAGGGAAGGCGTCAAAGCCTTGGTGGCCAGTCACTGGCTGAGGCTACAAGTCCGTCTCTCCAAGGCTGGCTCCAAGTGGCGGCTTCGCCGGAGTCTAGAGTTTGCTCTGCGCTGAGCTTTCCATCCCTTGGCTCATTCTTGGAGTCAGAGATATGAGTGATTGCTGACTGAAAAGAGCCTCGATGTATCAGATGTTGCTGCATATGCGGATGTGGATATGATCTAGCCATTCCCACTTTGACTAAGGTTTTTAATTTAAAAAATTAATGTTTTTCCTTCACTGACCTATCGGAGTGTGTCTTTTAGGTATATGTAGGGACCTCGGTTTAACAAGGTTTGCAGATAATTTGGGTCTGTTTTTGTCTCGTTTATGTCCCACATGGCATCGCTTTGGTCAGTCACCAGTCTGTCCCCATAACTCACTGCAGTAGCATTCTTTTATATTTTCTCTAGAAACTCCCTGTCCAAGTTTAACTCTATATTTACCATTTGAAAACTCCTGGGTATAGTCATACGGTGAGGCTGTTGCTGCTATGAATTTAAGGTGCCTATTTGTTTGTAAATAAAATCTTTATTGAGCTCTTGTCATATGTTGGACACTGTGCCAAGTGCCGTGGGTATAGCATGGAACAAAGCACAGATGGCCAACAGCCCACGGACTTCCCAGTCCGTCTAGGTGTCCGACAGCAGCTGTGTGTCCAGCCCACTGGCTACTCCGAGCACGCGTTCCTAGTTAAAGCCCACTGCCATTTTCCGTGCTGGCCAACTCAAACCTTTATAGCGTTTCTCAGGCCCCTTACTGATGCTCACCCTGACCTCTAACCAGTAGGGGTGGGCAGTCCAGTCCACGGAGAAATCTCAGTATCTAGTCCCTTTGTGTACACACTTGTCTCCATCCTTATCCATCTTCACTTTATTCCTTTCTATGAGAGGCGGGTGATCTTCCTCTTAGCGAGGCTTAATCTGGCCCATGTGACCGGCCTCTTAGGAGGTTTGTTCCTTCAGTCATTGTGTTTGTTTTCTGTATCTCCATGTAGTTAGCATGTGGCTCTCATTCGTCTTGGTCCCTCTAAATCAGTTCTTCCAAGCCGAGTGCCTCATAATAGCCCCAGCTCTCACCCCCTTTTTTTCATACTCAAGCTTCTAGAAAGATTACTTTCACGTTCGTTCTCCTTACTTTAAATTCTCTGAGTGATTTCCGTGTCTCCTTTCTTGCTCCCTTGACAACGGTTCCCCTGAAATTGTCCATGTCGTGACCATCAGACCTCCTAGCAGTTACGCCCAGTGATGCGGAAAACACTTTGACTTGTTGCCTTTCTCAGTCTTTCTCCCAAGCTTGGCAATGTTGATCACACTCCCAGTTTTTGAAGCCACCCCGCTCCCCTGGGTGCTGGGGACACCACCATCTCTCGGCTCTCTGCCTACTTTCCGGCCCCTCCTGTTATCTTCATGGGTCCCCCTCTCTGTATCCAGCTCTTCAATGCTGGTGTTCCTCAGAGCTCCTTCCTAGGACCTGTGTTCGAATCCTAAGCTTTTCTTAGGCAATGTGGCTTCACTCACCCCCGCTCTCTCCTCGGACTTCTCTCTTGAGCTCTAGACTCTTACAGCCAACTGCCGGTTACACACGCTTACCTCTGTCCACAGGCCGCTCGCAATCAGCATGTCCCACACTGAAGGCATCGTCTCCCCCACCAAACGGGCTCCTCTTTTAAGATTATTATCCAAAAAGGTCAGTGCGGTCCCCTCTCTACAGCCTAAAAGCTTTGAATTGTCCTTCACGTCTCCTCCTTCTTCATTTTCTATATTCAACAGGGTATCACTTCATGTTGACTGTATTTTATAAACATACACACCTATTACATATGTGAGTATATTTTATATGTACATATTAACGTACATATATTTTATCTCTCTCCTCCCTTCCAACCTCTCTGCGGCTGCTCTAGTTGGGGCATTCATCTGTCCTGCTTGCTTTATGAAATAACCTCCAATAGAACATCTCCTCACTTCTAATTTGTCACCTTCCTTTGTACTTCCTTCCATTCGAACAGTCAGGGGTAGATCCATCAGAATAATGGCTGCCTTGCATTTTGACTGTGTAGTGGAACGTCTACTGCTCCACTACACTGAAAGCTTCTTCAGGGCAGGGATTATATGTTCTTTATCTTTATATCCCTTATTTATGTGACAATGTTGGGCATATAGTGGATGTTGAATAAACACTTGCTTACTGAATGAATGATTTCCAGAATCATCTCTCCAGAAGGCATGGTTAACCAATCTTGGATGCTTTGGGGCGTCACTGCCCCATTTTCACAACTTGGGTGCATAATTATTTATAGATGTGACCGGGATACATTTGGATACAGTATTGATTAAAAATCATGTTCGTTGATTTTTGTCTTTTAAAATAACATATGTTTATTGTAGAAAAGTTAGAAAATATGGATAAGCAAAAAGAGAAAAAAAATCATCCATGATTCTGTTACCCAGACAAATAAATACTGTTAACCTATTGACATAGGGCTTCTCAGTTTGTTTTCTAAATTTTTACTTTCAGTAAAGGAATGGGATCACGCCTCAGCTGCTGAGCTGTCCCTGGCAAGAGCAAGCAGTCGTTAAGTCACAAGGCTCAGGGATCCATCTGATGTGCATCTAGGTGGGTGTTCACATTCATCAGCGTTAATCTGGTGAGTAGAGATTAGCAGCATTATTAGCGGTCATGATAGTTTTGTAGACAAATGTCGAACCAGCGTAGTCACTCCTGTTTGGAGTACGATCCTCATCAGTGGTCTGGCATTTGGGAAAGAAGACAGGGACTGGGGAAGGAAATTCACAGAAATTAGCAGGCGACCAGGCCTCCGATGCTGGTGGATGGTTGAAATGCAGAGCAGGCATCAGGCCTGAGGACAGGGTATCTGGGGAAGTGATAACATGAGGATCGTAGCTGTTCCAACATGAGGGATCCTAAGGGATCACACGAGGACACTGAAACCAGTGCCGTATGTCTATATATAATAATGAAAGCTAATTACAATTAATGTTGGTTGGTGAGTGTTTGAGGAGTTTTATAATAACTCTTGAGATAATCAGAGATGCTTTGGGATGTCACAAAAGAAGCATTTAGAGTATCGGAGCTAGATGTTTAAACCAGAGATGCACAGTGAAGGGGACTAACGGAATGACGATTCTGTAGTTGAAAGAACACGATTAGGGACTGTGAGTCTGGGATTGTAATTGGCTGGTAAACCGGCTTTCTGAAAACAACAGCAAACACCTTGCTTTGCACATTTCTCAGTTTCTATGTAAATATTCCTACCGTGTTAGATTTCAAATTACTAGCGGTTTTACTACTACCTCACCAAATTCTTGAATATTTGATAGCTCTTTTCAGCCCAGTGCGAGACACCAATATCATCCTGACTGAGCTTCTGGTTAGCTTTGCGATCTTGGGTAAATCACTTCTCCGGGTCTTTGTTTGATCATCAGTCAAGTGAAGTTGCTAAGATAGTCTCTGAGGTCCCTTCCAAACTTAACTTGCCAATTATGTGGTAGGTGTTACAGGGCAGGACTAACTTTATGTCCTAAGCTAAAAGAGTTACATCAGGCTTCCACGAGTGTCACTGTGATACATCGGAACAAGTAATTCGATATCTGAGTCAGTGTCATAATCAACCACGTTCTGACCCCTGCTGCCGATGTGTGTGTCCTTCGCCAGTACCTGTCCCCAGGAGGATTGAAAACGGCAGTGTAGCTATTAGCCAACCAAACATTGTGGCCTACCAGCGGGGTAGGAAACCATTTCCACCGTCAGAGAATTCTACAGTCGGTTGCCAGGTCTTAGGAGCCATCGAAGGCTGGGACAAAACCCTGTGGTCTAGGCACATTACCTTATCTGACCACGACACCCACCCACCGTGGTCTCCCCCGGGCTAGTAACAACGTGAGAGGAAACAACATGCCCCAGGCTTTTCGAAGGGGAGGACTCTGCCCTTCACGTTTCTATGTGTCACATTCTGGCGCATAGCTGAGACTAAGTAAGTGTTTGCTGAAAGACAGAATCAACTATGTGAGCCGCTTTAGAACTTGAAGTTTATTTTTTCCCCAGCTATATTGAGAAAGAATAGACATGTAACATCGCATAAGTTTAAGGTGTATAACATGATACTATGCTGAATTTTAAAATATTAATTCAAAAGGGGACACGAGCTTCTCTGTGTTTACCTTAATAATGATGAACGAATATATTTTTAAATGCAAGAAATTATTTTCTTATTCTAATAGAATCTTTTCAGTGCTTTCAGTTCAATATTGGGCATTTGAATTTGCCTTCCCTTTATGTAACACACTTGACATACGACCAGAACCCAATGGAGAGAAACATGAATGAGAAAAACCCAAACCAGACAGACCAGGTATTCACAGCCCACCAGTGAGTGAGTACCCCTGCTTCGACCAGTAGAAACAGCTCATCTCTTTTGAAAGGAAAAGAAGACACGTATTTATAGAGTATACTTATTTATATACCATCCTCACAGTAATACTCATAAGCTAAGTATTGTTATTCCTCTTTTAGAGAAGAAACCGAGACTCAGAGAGGTTAAGTGAGAGATCCAGCCAGTGGTAGGGATCCTGAGTCAATGAAGACCTGCTCTTGTCACCAAGCCAGGCCACCTCAGGGCTTTCTGCATTTCCTCTCCTGGCCTGTCTGTTCCTTGTTTGCCATGGGGGGCTGGATGCTTTCTTCTGTGAGCGAACCTGGCTCAGCCCACAACCAGGCAAACAGAAGCACTAGCCTCTGACAGGGTTCTGAGCAAATACGCCAGGTCATTTCTGTCCCACATGAGGTGGCTGGGCCGTACTTTGCCCTAGTGAATCAGCTCCATGGAGACTGGGCAGTTACAAAGGTAACTGACTGGCTGTAGATTTGAGGGCCAGGTAAGTCTTGGTAGATGTGGCACCTGGACTTTGACAGTCTCCACGAAGAGAGGGGACACTCTTGGGCCAGGTTCCTGGAGCTGCACTGAAGGAAAGGCGTCAGAGCAGGTGTGTGCGAACGCTGGCTCCCTGGTTTTCTCTCTCTTACCTGTGCTTGCTATGCCATCAGACTGAGAAAGGCAATATTGCCCTAACTGGGGCCAGAGAAGGTCATTTAGGTGAATGTGCAAGTGAGACTTGTCACTGTAGATGTAATGCCTTCCTTTTGAGACTCTTAGGTGCTTTTTGTTTGGTGTCCTTGATTATAAGCTGAGGTCTGATTTACTGCAGTCGATGTCTCTTGGCAACAAAATGATGTGATTTTGGGAAGAGGTTGGGTATTGCTCTTTTGCAGTCTGGGAAGGCTGTCAGAGTGAAAGTATGTAGGGACCAGGAGGAAGGCTTTCTTCTTGTTGGGCTTACTTGTGTCCAAATGGTATCGCATTCCATGGCCTTCCGAGGGACTCACGCACCCTGTCTCTGCATCCGGGGCGTTTAGCCTTCGGGAGTGTTTGCTTTCGGTGCATCTGGCTTGTTCGAGGAGGTGAGTTGACTCAGACAGGAAGGTGCAAGTTTTCCTGAGCTGTGACAGATCTTGAGGAGAAAGGGACTCACTCGGTGCCTTGCTGTTTGGGTGGATTCTGCTCACAGCTCTCGGCTCGTAGCTGTGGACCCTGGCTCCATGGCATCTGAGCAGAGTGATTTCAACACGTACCCTCTGACCTTTTGTTCTGATGTGAATTTTTATATTAGGCTGGGAGCTTTGGGAGTGGGAGCAAGCTAACGCGATTTCATCAGAATCTTTCATCTTAAAACAGTTCCTAAGGGAGAAAAAGCAGAGGGTCTTACTGAGCTAACAAGGGGACCCCTGAGCGGGGAGCAAGGTGTGGTGTGTGCAGGTGCACCTCTGCGAAGTGGGCAGAGGAACTCGGAAGGCGGTCTGTCCTCTGGAGCTATTTCCCATTTTGAAGAAAATGACTTTGAGGCCAGGGAGACTTCTAGGTTTTCAAATCTCCAGCCGGGAGGACCACTGAGACGTGGCTCTCCAGTTGGTCGTGGAAGCAATCCCAAACTTTCGTCTCGTTGGGTACTCTGGAAGAGGGACAGGCGCTGCCTTATTATAGGGCCAAATTCTTCTAAGAGGTGAATTGGAGGATTCAGAAAAGATGTCTCTTGAGGTCAATTTAAGTTTCTTTTTGTTTAGGGAATGTCGTCAGCTACTCACACTACCCTAATCCTTCCCTCTGATGATACTAACTACTACTGATTGAACAATTAACCATGAGCCAGGCAGTGAGTACTTCCTAAGTCATCTCTGACTCTGACAGTAACCCTGCAAGCTAGTTGTTATGCTCCCCATTTTATAAATAAGGAAATTGAGGCTTGAAAACATTAACTAGCTGATAGGCAGAGTTAGGATTTGCACTCTGGTCTAGCTCCATCTAAGGCCTGCTCTCTGTCTATGATAGCATAGGGCCTCCATAGACACTTGCTAGTGGAATAAATGAACATTTATTTAACTGGAATGCTTCGATCGTGTTTTGAAAATTCATCTATTACTGCTGTCTGTCTCCCATGCCTCCCACATCTATTATTGCTCTAAATATACTTTTTGATTTCTAAAGCAACGTCAATAGAGTTGTCTAGACTGTTATGTATTTCATGAATCTACTTGAGATTTTTTCCACATATCTCTATATCAGTGCCTATGTAGTTTGTTTTAGGTTGAAGATCTTGAGGACTGTAAGTGCTTTTTAAAATAAAACCCAATCAACCATCATGTTTGGATATAAGCCTAAAATAACGATAACTTGGGGGGGGTCCTTTTCTTTTTTCTGCAGGAGAATAAAATAACTACACAACTGACTCAAAGCAAGAGAGAAATTCAGAGGGTCAGGGATGGAACCTTGGGCTCCCCAGCGGCCACCACGGCCATGGGGAAGGCCCACAGCGCCATCACTGGACCCTAACCGAGCCCTTCGGAGAGAGGGATATCGTCGGCCTGTTCCTCACCCTTGGCACAATGGAGAGAGGCTCCGTCAATGGCAAGACATCCGTGGGAGCCCCCAGCCACAGCAGGACCCCAGGGCAGACCACCAGCAACCTCACTATGTGTCCAGGCCCGGGGACTGGCGTCAGCCTGCGTCCAGCGTTGACTACTACCAAGGTGGTTTTCCCAGCCAATTGTATTCAAGGTATAGTTTTAGACCTCAGATGGGACCCAGCTCTTCTTCTTGTTCTTTTTATTCCTCATCTTCTTTCCTTTTTTTCTTCTTCGCCTTACTACATCGACTTAGCTAAACCCTTTCCTCTCCCAAATTGGATTTTGGTGATGAAAAATATCCCTGCCCTCCCCAGTGTCCCCTAGTGGAGCTTCTTAAGCTATCAGCATGTGATTGGGTGTTGAGGGTGGGGCAGAGAGTAGAAAGAATGAAAAAATGGTGAAATTCAAGAGAACGGATGGGATTGTCTTACCCTGGGATTGCAAAAGGCAACAAATATATGCAGACGCTGAGGAAGGTTTTCCTAGGAACCCCTATAAAAACTTCCTTATGGTCTTTGGACCACTCTGACCCGGCTTAGTGTGACAACCACCAGCACCAAGGAGGGCCTTAGTACTTAGAACAGTACCTAGAGTGTGACAGGTATGTGGAAAAAAATGAATGAATGAGAACTTAAAAAAAAAAATAATCGAGCTCAGAGAAAGCAGATATAAGCTTGCAGCCTCCAAGTTCAGAAGGAAGAGGTCTCAGTGAGGCGATTCTAGGTTAGAGAATCTGGAATTTCTGCTCCTGAGTTCTAACTGATGAGACTGGACTTCATATTTTATGGAATGTTGGAAGCCATATCTGTTCTACTTTAGCTTTTTCAGGTGGGGGTGATATTTACTTGCCTACAGATTCAGCATTGAAATTATGACAAATGTGGTAAAGAATTTTTGCCCCTATGAAATACTAAAGAACTATTAATCGATAAATACTAACAACATGATGTTTCCCTTTCAACTCTTTCTGTATTGTTAAATTTTCAAAGGAAGATGTGTTAAGGACAGAGTCAAGAAAGGCAATTAGATTCCAGATAATCCAACCTTACTTTTCCATCTTGTTGCCATCTGTAATATGCATGGGAATTACAGGGGCATTTTGGGTACTTCCACAGTCATCTCAGGACAGGGTTTTCTAAGATAAGATCTTACGTCATT
The DNA here is from genome assembly GCF_902729225.1 of Pteropus medius. Lineage (NCBI taxonomy): Eukaryota > Metazoa > Chordata > Mammalia > Chiroptera > Pteropodidae > Pteropus > Pteropus medius. Next base: position 9,158,642 of record NW_024349225.1, read on the forward strand.
GGAGGTGCATAGTTGAGGAGTAAGAGGGATCATGGGGAAGGAGAATGAGAGATAGTTTTGCTCTAAAAATCCCAGCCTGGTTCTAAAACAGCAGCCCCAACCCTGCTCTGAGTCTGGATTTTCCATTCATAGGATCTAGAATTACCTGTGGCTGTTAAGCAGATTCTAGACCGAGGTCACGATTCTGTCCTCTGAAGTCATTTAGTTTGTCCAGCCTTCCGTTGGTTTCTCTCTTTACCACAGTCATCCTTGAATGACTGGCCCGCTTTGTGATATTCTAGGCCAGGCATCGAGGATCCCTATCAGAGCTATCATGCTTCAGCTCTAAGGGAAGAATATGCTTATGGCAGCTATTACTACCATGGACGTCCACAGCAGCTACCGGAAGAAAGAGGTATGGCATGATCTCCCAGAAGCCTTCGGGCTGATGTGGTTGGTCTGATAGTCAGGGCAGAGGTCAACAGAGCCATGTTCAGATCCTCAGATGCCTTGGGCACCCTGCCCAGCTAAGGTAGAGTCCACACCCCACCAATTCTTTCTTGGCCAGACCAGATGAGGTCACAGCAAAGACACTATGTTAAATGTCTCGAGGAGATGAGCTAGAAAGGAGTCATTCTTCTTTGTACGTGGAGGTGATAGCAATGAAACTATCATTATGTTGCTAATATTATGGATCGTTTGCACTTCATCCACATTTTTTCTTCTGCTTCTCATTATGGCCAAGATTATAGTTTCTGACCACCGAACAGTGAGGTCAGTTCTTAACATCAAGTGAGTGATTGGGCTGTAATGAGTTTCACCATCATTTACCCTGAGAGTACAGATAAGCATCAATGGGAATTCATATTCTACACACCAGTAAGGCTTTAGGTATATGCTAATGGCAGCTTCTGATCTGCCAGCAGAGAAAAATCTGTTTTAGCATTGAACACACGCACACACACACACGCACACACACGCACACACACTCACACACCACTGCTCAATTGTGTAGAGCCATGCTAGTTGGTTCAGGGAGGACTGAGAGGCATCTTAGGGACTTTCATCATTAGCTCTCACTGATCCATTTTATTCAATTTGGCGAATGTTTTCATACCTGCTATGTTCCAGTAACTCTGCTTCACGACTTGCTAGCGTCTTTCTGAACTTTTAGGAACAGGAAGTGACCTGCGTTATTTTGCTTTCTCTGAGGGTGCAGTGCCAAGGCAAGCGAGACCTTATACCTGGCATGAAGATTGTCGCGATCAAAAGTACATCAGTGACCATCATCGTGAAAACCAGCACAGTCCTTTTGGAACGAATCATGAGACCCAGTTCCGGTAAGTGTGACAGGGGAGGTCGGTTCAACACGATTTGGCCAAACTCAGGCTGTGTTAGGAAAATCTGATGACATCTCGTGCCGGGCCCCCATCTCCGGAAGCCCGTCTGCTTCCGTTCTGGGATGTGGGAGTCTTGTTCCCAAGGATGTGGGAGCAGCCCAGCATGGCCTGGGCCAGCTGTCAACAGGGACCCTACGAAGAGAGAGCCTCTCCTCTGAGATGTGGTTTCCAAGCCCAGCCAGTCTGAGCTGCGGAGAGACTGACGTGCGGGGTTTGGGGAACCCAGGAGCTCCTGTTTTTCTGGCATTAATAGAATGAGGTGGCTAATGGAAGGACAGTGCTTCTCCTGGTGGCACACAGGCCAACCTGACACCTGCCTACACTTTGCAACAAAACAGCCTCCAGCAGAGAGCAGCTTAGCTTTGCTGGCTTGCTCCGGACCCCCTCTCACCTGTCCCTGTCATTTTGCTGCAGATCGCAGAATGAGAACCCTTATAAAGACAGTCTCGCCTCTAACTCTGGACAGGAGAGGCCTGGGGACCTGCTCCCAGAGAGTCTGCTAACTGGGGCCCAGAGGAATAAGGTAACCAGAAGTGACATGGGGGCTGGTGGCCTGCGACAGCACCTCACAACCAACATGGTCAGCAATGGCGGGGCAGAGCCCTTGTGCTCCAGTGGCCAGCAGTCTGGGGTGACCAGTTCTTCCCCGCTTGGCAGAACCTCCACTCACACTTCCCCTTCTCCCTGCCTTCCTGTTTCAATTTTATGGTTCGGGGCCATGCTGCGGTCTTTCTGCATTTTTGTCAAATAGGCTGGATCAGGAAATGTCACCTAGGTCACTCTGAGGTTCTAGGAAAGAGAAGAGGCTGCCACCAGGACCCCAGTGAACTAGCAATTTGGTTTACCCAGGAAGCAGGAAGCTGCCAGAATCTTTTAATTCAAAACTGAAAAGCAGAGCCTGAAACCTTTCTTGACTTTTCCCTCTGTCTTTTAAAATCTTATTGTGTATCCCAGCTGGGCCACAGAAAATGGAGCTGTTAAATTTTCTTAAATAAACTTTTTATGTTAGAATAATTTTAGATTTACAGAAAAATTGCAGAGATGCTTTAGAGACAAGCCCTTCATTTTTCAAAGGCTTGTATAAGTTTTGTTTTCCTGATTGGATTTGTATGATTTTTGAGAAAAGTTCCTTCTCCATAACTCATGCTTAACAGGGCAGGGTACATATTATTCTGACTAATAGTAATGACAGCATGATAACAGCAGCCACCCACAGGCACAGCACTTTACAGTGTGCAAAGAACTTTTGCATCCACTGTTTTATTTGTATCCTCCCAGAATGTAAGTTCCATGAACTTCCTGTATACCTGTATCCCCAGGGAAAGCACAGGGCAGATAGGATTATCTTTATTACAGGTGAGGGTACAGAGCTTAGAGAGCCTAAGTCACTTGTCCAAGGTTATATCGGCTCGGCATTGACAAAGCTGGGACTTGAACCCAGGCCTCTTGGCCCCAGGGCCTGCACTGTCCACTGGGCCACATGCATCCTTTAGCAAACGCCCATCAGTTGAATTATCCCTTCTTTGCCTTTCAATATTCACTGTATTTATTTGAAAGTTCGAATTTTGTATCTCTGCAGGAGCAATTGGGAGGACATTGCTCTGAAACTGCCTTTGATTCTTCTGTGTGTTTCCATTATTTTTAACTTCCAGCCGGCACTGACCAATGAGTCCAACCTTCTCCAGCAGCACGAGTCCGGTCTCAGCTCCAGCAGCTGTGAGCTCAGTCAGTACATGGCGGACGCCTCTGAGCTGTACCACCCCACGGCCGCAGCAGCTTGGAGTCCCGTGCAGGCCGGTGGGTACTGAGCTGGTCAAAGGACTTGGTTGAGTCTGATGGAAAGAAGGCTGGGTGGCAGGTCTCTTAGGAAGTTACTTACCCTGGGTTTCCGAAGGTGGATCCTCCTCCACCCCATTTGCTTCTGAAGGTCTCCCGGACAGAGTGGTCGGCGTTGGCTCCGTCTCCTACCTTCTCTCGTACTGGAGATTGCAGTATAGCTGATTCTTGGAAGGGAACCCTGTCCCTAGCCATCAGCTGGCTGGGAGGGGAGGCACTTTTAGGTAACAAGTGAAGGAAGTGAGGACTAGAGTCAGTTTGGTAAAGCAGGGGCAAGCCACAAAGTGTAACTGCGTTGTCTGGAGGTAGGAGACTTGTCAAGAGTCCCAGCTGCTCACTATCACCGAGAGTCTGGGCCTGGTGCCTTGCCATTTGGACTAAGCATCAAATCCTTGCATTATCTTCTGACATTCTCAGGGCGCTGAAATCTGACTAGGAGCATGGGCTTCTTCTAACCACTCAGAATCGTACCTGGATCCCAGGTGCAATTTGGACAGAAACGTGTCTGTGGTTTGTTTCCAAGAAAAGCAGTGGCAGTCATGCTGACAGTCTCCACCTGTGTCTCTTCGTTAGAGGCTGTCTCGGCGGCTGGTCCCAAGGCGCCCATGAAGTTCTACGTCCCTCACGTGCCTGTGAGTTTTGGGCCAGGAGGCCAGCTGGTGTGCGTGGGTTCCGGCTCGCTCAGTGATGGGCAAACAGCCCTTGTTGAACTGCACAGCATGGAGGTAAACGAGATCCGTGTCTTCAGAATTGGCATGCTGTCTCGGCTGCTCTTTGCCTGAGCATCTCCAGGAATGCGCACTGGGCCATGCACCCCATTGGTTGGAGTGTGTGTATGTGCAGGAATGTTAGACTTACGTTTTCTTGAGATGCCCTTAGCTCGATTTCAGTAACTGGAGAACTCACATTTGTCCTTCTGCTTTCTTCGTAAGGCACTGAGATACACCTTGGGGCCACAGCCTCGGGCTCTGTTACTGGACCTGACTGAAAGCGCATTGGTGGCCATCGTCTTGAAGAGCAAATCTGATCTTTGTTCCAGGTTATTCTTAATGATTCTGAGGAACAAGAAGAGATGAGAACTTTCTCAGGACCCCTGATCGGGTAAAATTACCATATGAGCCACTGAGTAAGGGTTTTTTTTTTGTTGTTTTTTTTTGAAACCTACAAAGTCTTCCTGCCCAGAACAGGACTTTGGGAGATTTGTTCTTGGCTTCTTTGAAAGAAAATATCTATCCCCTTTGGAGTAGAATTCTCTGTGTTGCCATACAGAGCCAAACGTGACCTGAGTCATTTTGACAAGCAATTCAATAGCTGAAGGGCAGAAAGAAAAATTAATGTGAAGTTTAAAAATCTGAATTTGGTTTCATTTTGCAGAGGCTACATGATGGGAGGTTTTAGTGTACCGTGTACTCGTAGGCCATAGAGGAGAAGTGAGGCCCAGACTGGGAAATCACAGACGGGTGCATCATAGTGGGAAAAAAGGCTTTCCTTTTTCTGGAGAAATAGCACGGTCCCGGCTGAGTTCCCGGACAGCGTGCAAGTCTGCCCTCTGCAGGACTGACTTAAAACTGCTTTTAAATGCCTAGTCGCTTCTGGTAAATATTCAGAGAGTCTTTTGCAGTGGAGAGCCCTGGCTGGTGGCAGAGGGTCTGGGTCCTGGGCATCCTACTAACTAGAGATACCATGGCGAGCAGATTAGTTAGCCCTCTCCAGCCTTAGTTTATCCTTTAAGAAATGATGTAAAGCCAGCTGTACCTACTCCAGGCGGTGAGTGTGAGAATCAAGTGGGATAATGCATGTGGAAGCCCTTTAGATAGCAACATCACTGTATAAATGTATTCCTATCCTTCATTTCCCCTTCTAAGAAAATCCCCATCTCGTATTTTGACAGCTCCTTCAATTAACATGAGTGCATCTGTAGTTCTTACACTCCGGCGTAAGCTGTGGGTAGAGCAACACACTGGGTATTTGGGAATTAGGGCGCTGGTCCCAGCTGGGTGTTGCTTATGTTAAACGGTCTCAAGCAATTAATACTGCCCATTTATCGAGCACTTGATATATGCCGTACAATGTGCTCGTTCCCTTTTCGTATGGAGGTAGATTTTTAAATGATCTCTATCTTAGGGGGAAAAGCTGAGGCTCAGAGGAGGTGAGAAAGTTGTGTAAGCGAGATGTGTCAGGCCAGATGTAAACCCAGGGTCATCTGACTCCAAAGTCTGTGCTCTCACCTGCCACCCTCAGCCGTCATTTCAGGTGTCTGGGCCTCAGTTTCCTCATCTGTAGAATGGAGACGGTTTGTAAGAGAGAGACTGCTCCACAAGGAATCAACCGTCCTCTACCTGCAGACTTACCGGCCCCATCCTGGGTGGTCAGGCTTCATTTCAGCCCCGCCAGCCAGTGTCCCGCACTGCAGGAGGAGCCTGGGGGCCTGCGGGGCAGAGCCCGCCTGCCACTCACGCCTCACTCCCTGAAATCTCTCCATAGGGAGGACGTACACAAGGTGGACATCATGACGTTTTGCCAGCAGAAAGCCATTCAGAGTCGCAGATCTGAGACACCAGGGAGCAGAGACTCGGCTCTGCTGTGGCAGCTGTTGGTTCTTCTGTGTCGGCAGAACGGGGTGAGTGTTGCCTCTCTGCTGAGCGGCCAGGAGTGGGCTGGACTGAAATTTAAGCCTTCCTGGGACAAATAAGATTCGGCTCATGGCATGATTGTAAGAGGTCACATTAAAGAAGCAACAAATGGCCTGGAAGGAAAAGATTGCTCAGATGTCAACGCCAGTTTGCTGACACTGACCTTTCTCCTGCCACTCTCCGCTGGCCTGGGTTATTGTGCACCAGCCCAATAATACACCTGTGAGAATGTGCCTATTCCTGGCAACCTTCGTGGCTCTTGACAGGCAGACAATCACGACGACAGTGAAGGTGAAGTTTGAGATACAGCACTGCATACAGTACAGGCCTCCTTTTGGGGAAGGCAGGCGTTTGGTGCCGTCCTTCTTCAGCCTGGGCCGCCCGCGTGAGGATCCTCTTTGTCTTGCAGTCCATGGTGGGGTCAGACATTGCGGAGCTGCTGATGCAAGACTGCAGGAAGCTGGAGAAGTACAAGAGGCAGCCGCCTGTGGCCAACCTCATCACCCTCACCGATGACGACTGGCCAGTGCTCAGCTCGGGGTCCCCCAACCTGCTCACCGGGGAGAGTCCCCCCAGCGTGGAGACGCCGGCGCAGATCGTGGAGAAATTCACCAAACTGCTCTACTATGGAAGGAAGAAGGCAAGTGTACCCCGTCAGGCTTGTATTAAAAAAGTGACCGGCATCCCACCCCCCACTCCGTCCTCCCCCAATTATGTCAGCAATGTGTTCTCATGTTATAGCACTTAAGAAGCTCAGAGAGGTACAAAGAATAAAATTTTAAAACACTCGTAGTGCTGCCACTAAAAGGCAATACCTGTTAACATTTTGATATAATTACTTCCATCATTTTTATAGGCATATATATTAAAAATCAAATTAAATTGCATATACTGTTATTCCTCTATTTTTCCTTAAGATTATACTGTGAAATAGTCCCATGGCATTAAAATGCACCCTTTAAAAAATGGTTGGGCCAAATTCCCTCAGATGAGGGCATCATATTTTATTTAACCAATCCGCTGTTGTTTACTGTGTGAGCGGTCTACCTTTTTGTCATCCGTGATGAATTCGACAGTTTGAACATCTTGTCATGTAAGTCTTCAGTGGGTCTTTTTAGTATTTTTTAGAAGAGATTTCTAGAAGTGAAATTACTGGGTTGAAGGGCATACACTTTTAAAAAGTTCTTCATCGATACACTTAGTTTCCAGAAAGTTTGTTTACAGGCGATACCCCGACCCCCTATATCTAAGGTATACCTACAACATTGAATACTTTAATTCGACAGATGCAACACGGCCTTGTTTAATTATCCGATATGTGAGTTAGGCTATTTTAATTTTTATATTTATTTATTTCAAATGTTTACTGAGGTACATTTGACACATAATAGGGTAAGACATTTAAAGCATACAACGTGACGACGTGATAGACACATACATTGCAAAGAGTTCATTAACACACCTATCACCTCACATATTTACCTATTTTTTATGCCTTGTTTCATCTCAAAGTTGAACTCATGCTTTACGTTAACTTAAACATTTGAATATATGATTAAAAACAATTTGAATAAATTCGATTAAAAAAATGAAAAGATTAAAGGGGAAATGGTTCCCCTACCCCAGCCACTCAGTTTCTCTCTGAAATATCCAGAGATACTTTATGCATATGATTATTTTCTCCTTTTTTTCTTATAGCGTACTATCTAACATTTTTTTCACCTTCTGTTTTTCATTGAACAAAATATCTTAGAAAACACTCTACATTGGGGTTGGCAAATTTTTTTCTGTAAAAGGACACATAGTAAATATTTTAGGCTTCACAGGGCCTAGTGTTTCTGTTGTAATTACAGTACAGCTCAGCTCTGCAGCTCTCGTGCGAAAAGCAGCCACGGCCAGCAGGGAAATGAATAAATGTGGCTGTGTTCCCGTGAAACTTCATTTATGGACATAGAAATTTGGATTATTTATCATTTTCATGTGTAATGAAATATTATTTTACTTTAGATTTCCCCCTCCCCCTCAATCACTTAAAAATGTAGGAAGTATTCTTTGCTCGTAGGCCGACTTTGGCCTTCAGGCCACATTTTGCTGATCCCTCCTCCTTACTACATATAAATGTCTTTGTCATTTTATCTTATAGATGCTTAGGTCTCCATAGATCAGTTGTAATTAATTTAACTATACCTCTATAGATTGGTATTTAGATTATTTCCAGTCTTTTGCTATTACAAACAATGCTGCAAGGAATAACCATAGTCATTTTTTCCTGTGTGGGATAGTGTATATATAACTTTCTAGAAAATGTTGGGTATATGGTTTCTAATTTTGGTAGATATTGAAAATTTGCCTTTTTAGAGGTCGTATCAATGGACTCCACCAGCAGTGTATGAAGTTGGTTGAATCTGGGGATGCTGAACCCATGGATGTGGAGGGCCGACTATACCATATTGCTATTTGTATTTTGAGACTCGGCCCTTGGGGTGGAGTTCTTCTCTTGATTTTGGTACTTAGGTTCCTGAAAGTGTTGTGTGACTTTTGCTGAAGAGAGAAGGCTGGCTGGAAACTGTGTCTGAGGGGGAGCTAATGCGATAGCGTTATGCGTTTTCATAAAGTGAAGATAAGGGGACAACTTGGAGAGAGAAATACGCGCCAGTTAAAGCTCGTTTCCCCACGGTTTCTTTTTCACGTTCACTTGTGAGGCTCTGAGAACCTTCGCGGAAGCCCGGCCTCGACTGCTCAAGGGGCAGCAGTACCTAAGCACGGCATTCGTTGTCGTTAGAGGAAGGCGAGGAGGCAATATCGAACGTGATGCTTTTGTTTTCAGGAAGCCTTGGAGTGGGCCATGAAGAACCACCTGTGGGGTCATGCTTTGTTCCTGTCCAGCAAGATGGACCCAAGGACCTACAGCTGGGTTATGAGTAGGTGAGTTGGGGACTAGCAGTGGAGACCCATGGAGCGGAGAGGCCTCCCCACCGAAGGTGGGGGGTGGGGTGACAGTGGGGAGAAATGCAAGATGCACCGAGAAGCTCCATACTCTAAGCATCTTTCCAGTTTTCCCTTTTCTGAACTGAATGTCACGTCTCTCTTCTCCTGAGTCTTATAACCTAGACACAGACACATCCTTTCTATCTGCTAAACCGAATAAAACATTTTAGTAACGTTTCCCAGGGTCAGTGTTTCCAAAAAGTAAGTAGGTTTCTACATTGTGGTAGCTTTCTCTCTTTGGGAGGGGCTGTTCTAGATCATTCCATCAGTGAGGGAATAGGAGTAATCGTTACAGTTAACTGACAGAGCCTGAGGACTGACAGGTAGCACATGTCCCCGCTTAGTCTTGCAGTGGGGTTATGGGTGCTGGGAAGAAGATGGGGGCATGGGGTAGCAGGACCATGAGCTGTGGTAGGGAAAGGGGTTCATGGGACTAGAAACTAGATGCAGAAGTCTTCATCTAGGGCTGTGGGCGATGACGAGACCAGGCCGAAGGGGGACGTGTAGTCAAAAATCACGCTGGCACACCGCGATCCGGGGGCCAGGGTGGACCAGGATGAATGTCCAAACCAAAACAAGAGAGCAATGGAAGTGTGAGAACATGGTCAGGAGTTTGGAGTAAGGGGGATGAAATGGCAAAAGAGAATCAGGATCAAATGGAGCCAGTGGGGATAAGGGTTGCTGGAGAAGGATTCTGAGTTAAGTCCTTCAGGCTCCAGCTGGCATCCATGGGTTGGCAGCCATCCATGAGTACGTGGCAGGGATGGGGTGGGGGGACCCTCCCATAAGAAGCAGGCTTGGGTCAGCTACTGAGAGGACGTTACCTCACCATGTTCAACTTCTAGTGAAGCTACCCTCTCAGCTTCACCGACATTTGAATTGGCCATACATCCCGTTGAGCAGAGAGCTGGCTAAGAGGGACACTCCACTCTAAGTTCAGTCTGTGCGGCTGACGGCTGTCACACTCCCTGGGCGCCCGTTCTCCACGAGGGCCTCCATCAAGTCTCCTTACTGTTCTAAACGGCAGTCTTCCCAGGGCCTAGCGCCACCCTGTGCACTTTGTGACGTTCAGGGGCTGGAAGGGTGAGGAACTCTGAAGCTCCGACACGATCAGTGGTCTGAGGCCCCAGCAAGGGCGCCATTATGTACAAGACAGTGTTCTGAGGGACTGTTTTTTGGGGGGGTTTCAGAAACGAGCATCCTACATCCATGTACATCTCCACTGCAGGTTTTGGCTTTGGGCCATTGATTTTCAATGGTGCCCAGTGAATTGTGAAAAATAACTCTTTCTGAGTGTGCTTAAATCTCAAATCAGCTATAGAGCTTATTACATCCTTGTTAAGCACATCCTATGGTTTGTCATCAGCCGATCATTGCTGGTCCCTGTTCTACGGCTCTTTGGTTACTGAAAATGGCTATTTTAGTGCTTGTGAGTGAAAGCATTACAGAGCCGGGCTAGTGACGAGCCAGAAAACCTGCCGCTGAGAGCTGTGGGCTTGGCGCGGAGGAGGGCTACGGTAGGGAGCAGGAGTTGGGGGGGTGGGGCTGGGAAGCAGGGGCTCACAGAGGGGAGGTTACTGCTGGGGCCTTTGAAAGGTTGGCGGCCCATCTCTGTGATGGAAGAAGGCCCACAGAAATGGTCCCTCAAGACTTAGGGCATCAGTGAGAAAAGGTAGAAAATTTCCACCAGTAGCAAGATCTACCCGGTATGTGTGGTGAAGATCCTGCCATGGCCTCCCTGCCACCAAAGTGGATGTGATGAAGCCACGATTGAAAGCAAAGAGAAAGTCACGTTCCAAAATGAAGCTGCTAAAATCAAATGCGAATGTACGAGGCCTTGTGCCTCGCTGGTGGTGGGCGAAAGGCTCGGCGGGCTTGGTCCCCACTCACGGTCACCTTTCTCCGCAGCTTCACCAGCACGCTGGCGCTCAACGACCCACTGCAGACCCTCTTCCAGCTCATGTCGGGGAGGATCCCACAAGCAGCCACGGTACCCTTTGTGACGGGACTCCGGTAACACCCCAGCATCCTCAGGGTTTAGGGGGTGGGGACTGCTCAGGGCCATGGGGATGGCTTTAAAGAGTAAAAATCAATACTAGTCGTTTGTTAAACACTTAGCCTGTGCCCCATGCTTCGATGCATATTATTTCATTCCATACACATAGGTAGGAATATCGTCCCCATTTTACAGACGTGGACACTGAGGTGTAGAGGTATAAAATGACCCACGATCACAGAGCTAACGAGTAGTGGAGTCAGGTCTGTCTGATTCCGGGGACCTAGCCCTTCCCACACCAGCACACCTGCCCGCTTTGTCGTGAGTAACAGGAGAACCGGACACTGTCGTCCGGGTCCCGCAGAGGGGCTTCCCTTCTTCGCCGCCTCCGCACCTTGACCTTCAAAGCTGGGCGTGTTAGATTTGACGTGTCGTCTGGAGTTGGATGTGGCTCGGATGTCTGAGGCCAGCAGGATGGCTTTCCCATTATAAAGACATGTGATCCTTTTGCCCCAAAGTGTTCCTTCCTTACCCTTGAAGTCCAGTAACTTTTGTAGGATACATCTTGGCGTTGACTATCTGGGTCAGTTTTTTCTCAGGACACAGTATGCTCTTTAACACGTGTATTCATAGCCCACAGTTCAGGACTGGTTTCTTGAATCACAGCCTTTAATATTTGTTCTGTTCCATTGTTTTGGTTTCCTTTTCAGGAACTCCAGTATACACATTTCATATATATAAGAACGTGAATTCTGTATATATAATTTTCTCTTTAATTAAAAAACTTGCCTGTGTTTCATTTCTTTCTCGTTTGCTTTTCTGATTTTCTTCTTGTATTTTCATCAGTGTCTCTTTGCTTTTGCTCTTGCCGGTTTTGTCCTCATTTCTTTGATTTTTCTCCTGCTTCCTCCCTGAGCTTCCTCCCAGGCCACATTTACCTGCTCCTGTTGCCCAGCATCGTTCCCGAGCTCGTGTAACTTCATTTTAGGCCCTTGCTTTGTAGAAGAAGTCGTTTCATTCCTTTATTTGACTTGAATTCACGATAAAATGTTTGGTGACGATTCTTGGTTTCATGGTAACATTTTTTCTGGTGAATGTTCTTTCTACTTTCGATTTATTTTTCACGTTCCTTCCCTACTTTTGCCTTTGTAGTGTGTACAGATGCTGTGCACGTTCCTTTGTAGTAGTCTGGGCTTCTGTGGACCAGTTATTTATGCGAGGTTTTGCTAGGAGGGACCAGGCCTGCGTTCCAGGCATTTTCTGTAAGCGCACAGTCTTTGCTTCTCCTTGACCAGTGGAGATGGCTGAGGGACCCTGTCGTTTGTATGTATGTATGTATGTATGTATGTATGTATGTATGTATGTATGTATATGTACCTGTCTGCCTATCCATTCTTGTAGGAATTTTGCCTTTTTAAAATGAGAACTTGAATTTAATGAATGGCAGCACTGCGGGCAGTATAATGGGCGTTCCCCGAACTCCTCCAAACCAGGAAATACTCAACAACCTTCTTCACCTCCATTCTGGCCAGTACTACATTACTGAGTGAATCTTCAATATTGTTTTCTCTGCTGCTTTTCAGTGTTGTGGGGACAAGCAGTGGGGAGACTGGAGGCCTCACCTGGCAGTGATTCTGTCAAATCAGGGTGGGGACCCGGAGCTGCATCAGCGCACAATCGTCACCATGGGGGACACCCTGGGTAAGCGGAAGCCAGCATCGTCTTTCTCCTCTCCTCTAAGGCATCCACAAGCCAGCTTTAAACATCCTGTGCTGAGGTTCCCAGGGTCTGTGTAGGGCCCAAGTCTATACCTCTGGTTTGCCCTTGACACAGGGGATAGAGATTCCGGGGCAAGAAGCACCCCTGCCTCTGTTTCCTGGAATTTCTTTGGGAAGCCGGTGCAGGCCAGGTCCCTGCGGCTCCGCGGTTCTACTGCTGGAGGAGGCTCCTTTCAGTAGTGGCTCATCTGTCTCTGGTCAGAGTCCCCTGAAGATGAGTTAAGACACAGGGCGTCTTGCCTCCTGATGCCTGCTGTTAGTCCCACAGTGACCCAGCTCGACCAGACAGGAAATTCTATTTTTGCCTGAACTACCCTGGATAATCACGTAGTCTTTATTTCTATCATCTCCCTGTGCCCATGGCCTTAGAAACACGTAGGGGCTATGGAGTGTTCTAGATCCGTGATTCTCAGATTCGGTCAAGGGGCAGAGCATCTGGAAATCATGATGCTCTTCGTGGAATTTTGTGAGATTGGGCCAAGTTGCTCAGCACCCAGGTGCAAAGGGAACTAACATTTGCTGAGCCCTTGTTGAGTGCCGGGCTTTGTGATAGGCACTTCACCTTCTTGAATTAACTCAGTTTTGGAGGAAACGTATGGGAGGACATTTTAAAGCTGGGGACAATTTGGTAATTAATGCGATTTTTATGAGCATCGGTAAAAGCCTTCTATTGTTTGATTTCACCAGGGCTGGCATTAGTGCCCCAAGAAGCCTAGTTTAAAAACTGCTGCTTTCAATGGCCCACTTCCTTGCTCAGGTGTAGGCATCTCTATCGGGGTCTCACCCTCAGGAAGCACTAAAATGCTTATAAAATTCCTAATTAAAAATCCATTAGGGGGAACGTAAAATAGTGCCTTATTCCGGCTGAAAAGAATTGAAATGTAATGTCCGAGGCCAAAAACGTGGACGGGAAAGGAGTGAGTGGGGCCTGGGGTCCGTGCAGCGGTCACGAGAAGGTCCTGCCTTCGTTCCCATGAGGCCCCTCTCCTGTGACCTCAGCGCCCACCCGCCCCGCCCCCATCCCACCCAGAGGATAAGGCCCCACGTGGCGGGTCCCCTGACAGGGTTGTCCTCCTCCTGCAGCGGGGAAAGGGCTGGTGGAGGCAGCTCACTTCTGCTACCTCATGGCTCACGTGCCCTTTGGCCACTACACGGTGAAGACGGACCACCTGGCCCTGCTGGGCAGTAGCCACAGGTATGCGACCTTCTGGGGGAAAGGGGCATTTTCCAGGGGATTGTTTTAGGCCTTGCCGAGTTTCACGGCTCCCTTTCTCATTTTCTTGTGTGAATCTGAGCTACTGCTTGTCCCCTCCTCTGGGGTTTTCGGCAGAGGTGTGGGCAAGGAGCTGCCCCGTGGGCGCCTTATCACACCGGCGGGGGCTTTGCGGGAAGCAGCGGCTTGTGGGTGTATTGTACCCTTCTGGCCACTTGGTGACGCCCTGGCTCCACGGCCAGGGACTGTCTCTTAGACATGTTGGCGTGAGGGCCTTTGGCTTACTGCTTGGCGTTAGGCAGCCTAGGGCAAAACTGGAAAGTGGAAGAAATCTGTTTAGCTTCTGCACCCCTACCCCGACTTGGTGCACGAGTTACTCAAAGTCCCACCTGTCACTTATTCTCCATCAGCTGTCACTTTAGGCTTTTCACACAGGAAGACCTTAAGGAGCCCCTAGACGATGACTAAATGGATACAAAGGCCGGTGGCTTCCTAGCGGTCGTCCACGTTCTGGACCTCTCTTCCCCCGACCCTGTAACAATTATGATTTCCTAAGCTCTTATGGTGTGCCAGACATCTGATTTATTTCCTTGCATCGTTACAAATTTACCCTGTGAAGAAAGCGTATTTCTAATCTTCACTTTATAGAGGAGGGAAGCTGAAGCTCAGACAGGTTAAGTGACCTGTGGAGTCCAGTCAGAGTTGGAGTCCAGACTGCCCGCTGCAAAGCCCTTACTTCTAACCGCTGCACTGGACTGCCTGCAGGCATCGCTGTAGAGACACACTGTCTTGTTGCCTGTTTATCGAGGCCCTGGGCTCTGACAGCAGCGCACAGTTAGCTTGTCAGAGAAGCCCATCTGTGCCAAATATGACAGTAAGAGTGTGTGGGTTCATGTGTCTCCCTGCTATGTTTATACTGCACAAGGAAACTTCTGGAGACACAGTCGTAACCAGGATCAGCCCTGCTGGCTGCTGCGAGCTGCTGAGGGGGACATTTGGGGCACTGGGACTCTGATGGCCCCTCAGATTAGATCAGGTTCACCCAGCCTGCTTCCTCACTGGCCGAAGGAACATCCAGCAAAGGGGCCGTCACTGGGATTGTGGCCCAGCAGGCCTCCGCATCCTCTGCCATGCCCCCTTCGTTCCGTGCTCTAGGGGTGTTACATTGCTCCCTCTTTCCTGCTCTTTGGCTCCGGTCAGGAGTGGCCTGTCACGGGTGCACCTTCTAGGCTTCCAGGCCCTCAGGTTAGCTCCTAGCATGTTTCGGGAGGACCAGTGCCCCACCAAGCTGGGAGGGAAGGC
This sequence comes from Pteropus medius, assembly GCF_902729225.1. Lineage (NCBI taxonomy): Eukaryota > Metazoa > Chordata > Mammalia > Chiroptera > Pteropodidae > Pteropus > Pteropus medius. Next base: position 9,173,767 of record NW_024349225.1, read on the forward strand.
AGCTTGCCTTGAGCGACCCTCCAGTGAAGGTGACAGAGGACCCGCCCCCACCTCCCCCCACCGCCCTTGCTGCCCGGCCCCATCCCCTGGGCCTCTGGTGCAGGGCTCTGTTCTCATCCTTCTCTTGCTTCAAGAAAATGGGGCACGAGGAGGCAAAGCATTCACTCTGGACTCCCCAAGTCTCCTTCCGCTCTTGGAGCTGCTCCAGGGGTCAGCCCGGGAGAGAAGCTCTGCCCTGAGTGGGGGAGCCGGTGTTTGGCTGTCTGCTAGGATTTAAGCTCCTCTCCCTGATCTCGGCCTCTTTTATTGTTATTCCCTGGTTTATAGTCAAGCGTTTTTGAAATTTGCAACAACCGAGGCTATCCAGAGGACGGAAATCTTCGAGTTCTGTCAGACGCTGGGCCGCCCCCAGTCCTTCATCCCTTCTTTCCAGGTAATGGAACCCGCACGAGGCCAGCACCCGAGCTGTGTCAGCTGCCTCTGGACAGCTGGATTTTCAGCTCTGCAATGTGGCACATGGTAGCTAGGCTCAGTTGTCTACCAACTTCCCCTCATTAGCTCAAGCGTGGGGAGGATGAGGATTTCTTTCCAGGTCCCCTAAAGGTCTGTATTTTAAGATATGAAAGCAAAACGCTGCAGTGGCCTCTCTGCCAGAGGCTCTAGCCTCGCTCCTGATGGATGAAAATCCTGCCTGTGGCCCTGGGCTTGGGCCTGGGCCTGGGCCTGCTGTGCAGCTGCTCTCTTTCCACACAGCCGCCCCGTCTCCCCGGCCCCCACAGCCACCTGCAGGGAGGGGGCAGGAAGGCGCTGCCTGGGGGCGGCTCGCCCTGCTTCCTCTCCTACTGACCTGCTTCTCTGACCTCTTTTGGACGCCTCTGTCTTCTAACTGGAGGCTCTTCCCCGCTCCGTCCGCGGCTAGCACCCTTCTCTCTCTCCGCCCCACCAGGGCGTCAGTGTCCACTGTTCTAACTTCTCTTCTCAGCTTCTTCCCTTGATGCCCTATCGTCGCCTTCAATGCATAAAGAGTCCTTCAGTGCCTGTACCGAGAGTTATACAGTGGCAACAACAACCCTCTCCCCCCCAAAATAAAACAGAACACAAAACGAACAGAACCTTGACAGTGAATGAATGACTGGATACAGGAAAACGACCCTATTAGTATCTTCTTCAAGAGTTTTAGCAAAGACGTGCCTTCTCCAGCAAAGCCTTCAGACTCTTTCTCCTTCGGGCACCCGCCCCTCACCTTGCCCTGGCCGGCCGCAGTGAGAACAGCTCGTTTTCGTGGGTGCGGTCTGCATGCCTGCTCCGCGTGGGCTGCATTGGGCTATTATGCTTCTAGCGTTCCATTTCTAATCCTGAGGGGCAGGTGTGTTAACCTCCTTTCGCAAAAGAGGAAACTGAGGGTCGGTGCTTTCAGCTCACATCTCTCGCACGCCATTTGTCCTGAGCACACGGGTTATCTCGTTTAACCGTTAGGAGGACCACGGGGTAGATAGTGTTCTTGTTCCCACACCGTGGTGAGGAGAGTGAGCACGCGGAGAGGCGGGGTGACGAGCCAGGGTTCCATGCCCGGCGTGGAGCTGGGATTCGACCTTGGGGTGTGTCTGATTCCTAGGCCCTCGCGTGTGCTTCTCTGGCTGCGAGGCCATATTCGTGTCCTCTCTGCCTTGGGTTTAAGCTTCGGCACCAGAGTAATTTCTTCTTCTTTTTACATGTTCCCTTGGCGCCGGGTCCTGTGCCGCACATACGCCAGGCTTTCCTGAGTCATGGGTGCCTGAAAAACAAGTAAATGGTCTGGTGCATTTCCATGGTGACCAGGGCCTCGGGGGATTGAGTGGCTGTGACTCCCACCCCTTCATCATGCAGGAAGTGCAGGCTGGGTTTGGAACTGTGACCACACACGGATAGAATGCCCCAAATGGCCCCAGGCCCTCCTTGATGTTCAGATGCCAGAGTCGGAGGAAGCTGGCAGTCAGCTGACTCCCAAGAAGTCTTATCTACACTTCTCTCTCTCTGTCCCCGCCTGGAGGGACTGGTCACTGGCCCCGTTCCTCTTCACAGGTTTATAAGCTCCTTTATGCTGCCCGGCTGGCGGATTACGGCCTTGCGTCCCAGGCCTTGCATTACTGCGAAGCCATTGGCACGGCCCTACACAGCCAGGGAGAGAGCGGTCACCCTGTGCTGCTGGCGGAACTCATCAAGGTGAGCTTCACAAAGGGTTCTCTGCAGGCGCTTTATCCTCCGTGTTCAGAGAAAGGCATTGTGCAGCTGCTTAGAGTCCACATCTCATCCTCTTTGAACATGCTGTAAAATGGGAGCCCGTGGCTGGCTTTGACCATGTCCGTGCGCCCAGATGTGCTAAGCCGAGGCCCGACCCTGCACAGAGAAGGCTGTTGGTGGGGAGCACAGGGAGATCGGGGAGACCGGAGACCGGGCGTGAGCTGTGCAGGCCGTTCACGCTGCCTGTGCTGCTTCTGGAGCAGTAACACTGCATGCTGAGGGCAAACCATTCTAACTGTAAAAGCTACGCTTCGAAAATGTATTTTAGTGATTAAAACAGGAAGTGCTCCTTATGAAAATGCTTTTAAAGGTATGGAATACTTTATCACAGGCGGGATACATTTTTTAAAAAATCAACTTTTAGTTCCTGGGGAAGAAAACAATCAGGGAAACCGTTGTTTCAATTAATTAAAAACCATATATATTAGCTGGAGAGTCAAAGGCAGCCGACCACGAGTTTTTGCTTTGCTTTAGATGAGGCCCAAGTGTTGGGTTCCGTAACCAATAAAATCTGTCCCCTTGCCCTGAGGCTTCTGCCAACAGGAGGGTGGTGGGTAGTGAGCCCAGGGTCCCAGAAGGGAGGAGTAGGAAGGTTTTGGAAATCGGTGACGGAATAGAGTCTTGCAATACAAAGTCGTCCCTCGGCTAGCAGCGTGGGCGTCCCCTGGGAGCTGGTTAGGAATGCAGAACCTCAGGCCCCGCCCCGCCTTCTGCCATCAGCATCCGCATTTTAACAAGGTCCCGGGGGGTCCTCCGAGCCCTGAAGTTTGAGAAGCACTGCCACAGAGCGGACAACTTGGCAGGGACATAAAGCCGAGTAACTGCTTCTCCACGTATTACATTTCTTGATCTAACACCAAGATGGGTTAATTGCTTATTTATGTTGCAGTTTTGGGAAGATATCTGCAGAATTTGCTCTCTCTCAATTAATTATTCTTTCTATCCTATTTTACAAGTGCATTGAGGTTCTTTCTTCTTTTCCCTTATTGCCTCTTTCCCCATTTCCTTCCCATGCCCCTTCTCTCCCTCCTTTGCCCTCTCTTACTCTCTGCCCCTGGCCCGTCTGGAAACTTGGCACAGCTGGCAGAGAGGCTGAAGCTGTCGGATCCTCTGGTGCTGGAGAGACGCCGTGGAGATGCGGACCAGGAGCCAGCGTGGCTTCTGCGCCTCCGGAGGCAGCGCCAGGAGCTGGAGGCGAGTGGGGTGCAGCCGGGTCAGTGGCCGGGCCCTTCGCGTCCCTCTTAGTTCCCCTAGACACAGAGGAGGCAGGCACCGACCCAGGCAAGTCCCCGACCCCATCGCTCACGAGGCCCAGTCGGACGGGGAAGGGGTGGCACTCAGCCTCCCGGCTGCTGCCCCTCTCCTGGGCGGAAACATTTTTCCGGGTTCGCTTGTGAGACAGTGGGGCCCTTTTCAAAATCAGCCTCGCCGCCCTTCTCTGCAGGCCCGGAAAGCGCGTTTTGTGACCATCAAAGCGTCCACCTCTCTGCTAGGAACAGCGGGTCACAATGGACCCATGTCACTTTCATGTAATGTAGGCCAATCGCTTAAAGATGTCCGGGCCTTTCCTTTTTGGCTCTGACAATCACAGAAGCTGCTGGTAGTAATCTGACAGCAATCGGCACAGGGTCTCCTCCCTTTTCTTTCATTCTCCCTGAGAGAGGGCAGGGTGGGATTTTTCAGGCACGTGTGGCCTTTACTCTCTCCGTGTGCTGCTCGCTCTGGAGTTGGGTTCCTTTCACTTGCCCCGTCCTTGGGGAGACATGGACGGCCCTGGCCTCCTGGGCCCTTCCTGCTCCGAGCAGAACTGGGAGATGGGAAGGGCCGAGGCCGCCCCCAACCCAGCGGACCCTCTTCTCCAGCCCCCCCCATTTGGCTGAGGTTCCCTAACCTTGTCACTCCCTCTGAAGTTTCTTTTTTACTTAAGTTTTAAACCATTGTTCTCTGTTCTTGTTTTCCTTTGTGATGCTTAAAGGATTTTGCTTTATTTTAAATAGCAAAAGGTAGCAGGAAATACTGGGGATCCCTGGTCTGCTCACTCCGATGTTTCGGGAGCCAGAGGAACAACAGGTACCCAAACTGATGAGCCGAGTGTTGTAAGTAGCTGACTCCTGGGAGCTGATCAAACAAGATAACACAACTTAAAACATATCTTCCCCTCCCTTCCCGGAGTGGCTTCCTTGCCTGAGTCAGCCTGACCACAGGTCCAGGCACCTTCTCCATGTGGCCCCTGCGGCCACAGCATCCTGGCAGTTCTAAATTCCCTCGTTAGTAGAGTGTCTGCTTCCCATTCGGGTTTTAACACCTGTTGCAAGTGTTGTTATCTGATTGTTTCACCTGCATCACTATCTGTCCCCAGCTGAATACATTAGTGTTGGGGACATAGGGAGCTCTTCAGATTTTTGATCAATCGCCACACACACGTGAAGTACGTTTCAAAGCATTTCAGCATGTCCCTAGTTCCCCTGAGGATGCCTCTGAGTATTGGGTCCACAGACATTATTGCCCCCAATTCTGTGCCTGTTCCCCAAAGTACACCCCCTTGTGAAGTCAGAACAGGGCCTCATGTTTCCACTTCCAGCCGCTTCCCAGCCTCCAGCCCTTCCTTCAGGGAGGGGTGAGGGGAAGGCAGGAAGGGCGGGCCCTGGCTTCTGTGCCACAGAATCTGTGAAGCTGAAGGGCTGGAGGAGAGTCGGGCTGGGTGTCTCTGAAAAGCCGCTTCTGCTAGGAAGCAGCCGTGTCTCCTGTCACCCAACGGAGTAGGTGGGTCGGCCGCCCACAGCAGTGCTGTGACCTTGGGCCAGTCCCCGTCAACATGCACATCTTAGCCCATCTCAGCCAGTACGAATACCAGCCAGGGCCCTGCCAGGGCACACGCTCCAGTTCCTGAAGAGCAAAGCCACGATTTCTGTGGTCTGATTGGCGTTTTCACTGGAAACTTTCTAAGTTTCACATATCCCGGCCCATTAGGAAATCCTCGAGGGAGAAAGCTCGTCTAAACATGGAGAGTGGCGTCAGGTGCGATGGCAGCTCCCGCCCTCCCCGGGCTCTGGTCTGAGGCTCAGGGATCAGACACGGGAGTGCGGGACACACTGCTGTGAACTTGGAGTCACGGGCGGTGAGCGGTGTTACAGCCGCCGCTGCACTGTCCTCGTCATCATACAGGTGGCAGGCGTATCGGGAGGGCTGTGCTCGTCACCGCTTTCCAAAGATATGGGCGGGAATGTTCCTGGTGTGATTCGTTCGTGCAGTTACCACATTTCAGGTCTCATTTTTTTTCTCTTTGCCCTGTGTTTTAGAAAACACTTCCTATCAGGATCTTTCGAGACATCAAGGTGACTCAGAAACCCGTGGGGACTGCGCAGCCCCGTGGCCAGCAGCAGAGCAGATAGGGCCTGCCGGACCCAGCCCACAGCAGCCTTTTCATGTCCAGCCGGGCTCCTACCCAGCGGGAGGAGGTTCAGGGCAGATGGGGGTCCCGGTGCCTCTTTACTCGGTTCCCGAGACCCATCTGCCCGGGACAGGTGGTGGCATAGCAGTGACAGAGGCCCCTGGAGGAATGGCCTGGGAGGGAACCCAGCAGACACACCCGCCCCCTGGTAAGAGCTGCCCTAGGCTGGAGGCCTGGTCTGTGCGCCTTTGGTGGGGGGACAGATGAGGGAGGCGCAGGGACCAATGGGAGGTGATGGGGTCTGAGCCGGGAAAGAGCTGAGTAGGCGGTGTGTGCATGATAGAGGCCCTATTGTGTGTCAGCCTGGTGCTGGCACTCTGTATACATCCAGGGAGTCGGCTCTCTCCATTCCAGCCAGGCTCTTTGCTGGGACAAGCTTGGCAAGGCCGGCGGCAGCCCCTCCCACCCTCCGCTTAGATCCCGGTTTCTAGGAGAGGGGCCGTCATGCAGAGAAAGGAGGAAGGTGCCACCTGCGCCTCAGGCTGCCGCTTTGGCCGAGTCCTCCTCCTGAAGCCTACATCCGAGAGCTCACTCCGGCAGAGGCCCGGGCTCCTGTCCTGCTCCCAAGGGTCTCAGGCCCAGTGGGCCTGGTACGACAGGGCAGTGTTGAGTGACAGCAGGGAAGTGCCAGAGACCAGACAGGAGGATTCGCCCTTAGACCCTCTCAGATTACGGCCTGTCCAAGACCGGAGACTCAGACGAGGGCCCGGCTGGGGGAGCCCTGTGACGGAGCTCCATGTGACCCTGATTTCCAGGACTCCTAAGGAATGACCTTGGGCTCAGGGCGGAGAGGGCGTGTCCAGGGAGTCGTAGGCGGCTGGAATTGAGAGGGCTGTGCAAGTGGACTCAGTTTCCTGTGACCCGCTTGGGATGACGGGCTCGGAGCTCCAGCTGCTGTGCAGTTAGGAACGCCAACTGTCCCGTTCCCCTTCTTCAGGGCGGAGGGAAAACCCACCCCCGCAAATCATGGGTTTTGGTTGTTTTTGTGCCACAGGTGAAGACGCAGAATCTCAAGAAACCGTCCAGCGTCCTGATGGTCAAACGGCCGCTTCCACGCCGCAGGTGAGAGGGCGAAGCCCGCTCCACGCTTCGGGTTTTCTCCAGCCGCCTGGTCTCTTAGCCATGTGCAGACCCCATCCCAGGCCTGGCACGGGCTGTCCCTTCCTCAGAGACCCTAGTTTCTCCTTGTTTCCTCCTACAGCAAACGCTGAGAGGCTGGGGGAGGCTGCGTCCAGTTTACGCTGCACCCTGCCGACCTGTGTCCCTGGGGGGCAGGGCAGCAGGCAGGCGTAGGCTTGACCTCCGAGGTCAGCTCCCTCTGACGCATGCTTCTTCCCATTGCAGTAAACGCTCGCCGTACCCTGCCCCATCACAGACAGTATTTATTTCTTTATTTTAATTTTTACCTTGCTTTCCTTCCAAGAAGGTCTGCAGCAGCTGTGTCTCTTCTCCTCGGGCTGTAAGGTCTCAGAGGTGACCACGTCAGATTAGTCATTCTGTCCACTTGTTGAATGAGTGCTCCCTTCCCCCGCCGTGGGCGTCACTGGTCCCAAGTTTAAGGTGTTTTTCAACTTTGCCTGGTTGGAGGTTTACATCATCTAACTGGCCTACAGGCCTTAAAAAACCTTTATGCTTTACTTTTTATTTTCTGACTGAAAAAGCAGTACATTATCGTTATAGAAAACTTGAAAAATAAAGACTCAATCAGATATCACTCATAATCCCACAGTCAAATATTTTGGTTATTTCCTGCCCATATTTTTTGTATGTACACAGTATACATATAGACGTGTGTGTATTTATGTCTATACATATACATGTATGTGTTTTTAAATGGTCAAGAACATGTGTATATGTAGCTTTCATTCCTATTTGTTATTTAATACTGTAAAATGAGATGTTCCACATCATTCATAAATACGATTTTTAATATCAGAATGATAAAATCCACTGTGTGAAAGTACCGTCATTCATTCATTCATTCATTCATTCACTCCCTCACAAATGCTGAGTTCCTACAACGTACAGTGTTGCAGGGGCTGGGGACACACAGGGAACCAGGCTGAGACTGCCCCATGCGTGGTGCTTCCTTTTAGTGGAGGTGACTGCATAGAAACCCCCGTGCACCAGGGGATCTTACCTTAGATGGGGTGGCAGGGAAGGCGTCCCCGAGGCCATGAGCAAGGTCAGAACGGAGTGTAGCCACGAGCCGGGTAAATACCTAGGGAGCAGGCGTTCAAGGCAGAGGGAGTACTGAGGGCAAAGGCAGTCAAGGAGGAGCAAGGGAAGTGGGGAGCAGTGGGGAGCAGCGGGGAGCGCTGAGCAATGAAGCCGGAGAGGCAAAGTGGGCGAGGCCATGGCGGCCTAGTAGGGGTCTGATTTTCGTTTGTCATTAATCATTTTGAGCACATTGCTTTTCTTTTCCTTTTTTTTCTTTCCTACTCTTTCTATCCCCCTTTCCCTCCCTATCCTTCCTTCCCTCCTTCCTTCCTTCCTTCCTTCCATATAAAAACACAGTGATGGGCATCCTAATATGTAAGCCCTTGTCTATTTCTTGAATTATCCAATTAGGAGAAATCCCTAGAGAGAGCCAGAATCCTTGCTCTGCCGTTTCCTAGCTGTGAGACCTTCAGACGGTTCCTCAACCTTTCTGTGCCTTAGTTTACGCATATGCGGGATGAGACGATACTAGCACCTCCTTCATGGGACTGTCGTAAAGATGAGATGCTCTCGCGATACATGCAAATATCGAATCATTATGTTGCACACCCAAAACCGATGCGATGCCGTATGTCAATTAAACTTTAATAAGAGATTAAGTGAATCACTGTATATAGCCCTTAGAACAGCGTCTCGCACGTGGTAGAGACTATACTCATCAGGATAAAATATTGTCTGATTCCATTTACGTGAGACAGAAAGTAGAGGAGAGGTCATCAGGGTAGGGAAGGGAAGTGGGGGCTTAGGGTTTAACAGGCACAGAAGGTCTGTTGGGGAAGATGAAAATCTTCAAAATACATAGTGGTGATGGTTGTACAATGTGGTAAATATACTAATGCCACTGAATTGTGCACTTTGAAATGGTTAAACTGGTAAATAGTGATTAAATATTTATATAACTTACGAAGTGGTCACCTCAGTACACCCAGGACCCGTCCGACACCATGCATGGTTATTACAATACTTCTGATGATGTTCCCCATGCTGTACTCTCTGTCCCCATAATTATTTTGTAACTACCAATTCGTACTTCTTAATCCCCTCCCCCTTCACCTATCCTTCTACCCCCTAACCCAGCAACTATCGAAATGCTCTCTGTATCTATGAACTTGTTTCTGTTTTGTTCGTTTATCCTGTTCTCCAGATTCCATATGTAAGTGAAATCCTACGGCATTTGTCTTTCTCTGTCTGACTTACTCCACTCTGCACAATACCCTCTAGGTCCACTCATGTCATTGCAGATGGCAAGATTTCATTCTTTCTTTACGGCTGAGTAATATTCCATTGCATATACGCACCACCTCTTCTTTATCCATTCATCCATTGATGGGTACCCAGGTTGCCTCCACATCTTGGCTGTTATAAATAGTACCATAGCATTATTTACAGTAGTTCTCTCTTTTTTTTTTAATTAATTCCAGGTGCCACCGATTCCCCGAGCACACAGTCCTTCTGAGGGTTCCACTGCTTTGGTCAAGGAGGATGAGGGGGAGTCCTCCGATGAGGCAGATAAAACGTCTTCCCAAAACACTACACAGGGAGAAAAGGTGGGTGATGCGGAAGGATGCAGAGGCGGAGGGACTGGGTCTTTTCTTCCCACCGTTCCCGTCCCAAGTGGCCGGGCGGACTTGGGAATCTGGGTTTCGGTCCTGTCCCCTCCCTGCCTCTCGACCCCCGTGCTGGGGTGGGGTGGGCACATCTCGCACTCAGCGGGAGAGGCGACCCTGCAGGCCATCGCCGCTCCCCTTCTCCTCCAGAGGTCAGGGTTTGGCTGGTTCAGCTGGTTTCGCTCGAAGCCCCCCGACAAGGCGCCCCCCTCCGGAGACGAGGACTCCCCCGACAGCCCCGACTCTGAGGTAACCTAGCTGGGAGGGCGAGGAAGCGCCCCATCCTGACATCGGACTCTACCCGAGTGCAGATGAGACAGGCCCCGTGATGGGAGGTTGCGGAAGGTCAGCCCGTCTTGTGAGGGGAAAGGGAGATGATGAAAGGCCTGAGAAGTCAGAATAAAGAATTTTAACTTTAGAGAGCCCCAGCGGTCACTTGGGTTTGTTGAAAAGAGGAGCATGAAGGACTTTCGGGAGGAGACCTCAGCGGCACGTTGCGGGTGGGGGCCACCGTTGTGGGTTCTGCAGGGACGCAGTGGGTCGGCACAGATTTGTTAACCCCCAACGCTGCCTTTCTCCACTGAGACCCACAGAGGGTCTGCGCCCCGCCGGGCTAGCCCAGGCCTCTCACTGACACCTCTCCCACAGCCCCAGCCTCTACCGGCGACCGGCACCTTCTCCACGGGTACAGGTACTGCCAGCGTGCCCTCTGGGCCATCAGTGGTCTTCTCCGTGCTCCCCAGGGGTTGGAGGACCTTCTGGGAGTGGGGACTCCCCAGTCCTGAGCAGCAGGAATAGCTCTGACTCATTGTTTTCTAGGTAGGGGTGACGTCCGAGGACCAGCGTCCAGTTGGGGAACAGCCGAGGGCACTGGGAGTGGAGGCTTATCTGGGCCTGAGGTGAGCAGCCCATGGGCTGAGCCTAGAGCCCCACCTGGTGCCCGTGTGTGGGGACTGAAGGAGCCACCCTGGGTGGGCCCAGGTCATGGGGAACGTGGGAAAAGCTTCTCTATCAGTTTGCTGGGGCTGCCATGACAAGGTGTCACATACTGCGTGGCTTAAACAACAGAAAATTTATTTTGTCACATTTCTAAAGTCTGAGAGTCTGAGATCAAGGGTTCGGCAGGGTTGGTTTCTCTTGAGGCTTCTGTCCTTGGCTTGTAGACGGCTGTCTCCTCCCTGGGTCTTCACGTGGTCTTCCCTCTGTGTGTGTGTCTCTGTCCAAATTTCCTGTTCTTACTGGGATACCAGTTGTGTTGTGTTAGGGCTCACCTCGATGACCTCATTTTGCCTTAATCACCTCTTTAAAGACCCTACCTCCAAATACGTTCTGAGGTACCGGGGTTAGGATTTCAACCTATGAAGCTGTGCATTTAGCCCATAACTGCCTCTTTAGGTGACATCTACAGAACCACCTCTATGTTCCAGTGAGAGCCAGAGTTCACCAGTGTCCTTGGCAAGGGCTGTAATAACTCTCGTTAAATTGTCTGCACTGGTATGGATCACATGCCGATGGCTAGGAAAACATTCTCATTTGCCAGGGTGGCCTGATTGGAGTGCTCTTGCAGTTATATTAGTATATTAGTATGTTCCAAAGAAGACATTACTTCCTATGATGCTATCGGTATAACTTACGGTGACTTTTTCTTCTCACGTGCTCCAGGTACAGCCACACCTAAGCTTCTGCATTGCCACCTCAGCCCCAGGGGTTGGCTGTGCCTACCTGCACCATGTTTGTTCACTTGAGATTTCCTGAGTTCTGTAAGAAATGCTTCCCATCTGCATCTCTTGGTCAAAGTTGATGCTCAGGGGAGCCCTTGGTGCTCTGGAATCCCGGAAGCAGTGACTGATGGGATTTTCTACTATCTTGATTACAGGGTGTCTCCTCTGAGCTCTACTTCAGCCCTGGCGTTCTGCTTCCTCCACCCCCCATGAAAGGGGCTGTTCCTCTCTACAACCCAGCTCAGGTCCCCCAGGTAAGAAAGCCCTGAGGGACAGGGGCGAGCACAGGCTTCGGATTAAGTAGACCCGGCTTTGGAATCCTGGTTTACCAGTTACTGTGCATGAGCTCTTGAGCGATGACTCACCCTAAGTCTCAGATTTGGAATATTTAAAATGGGCAGAGTGGTAGCTACCTCACCAAGCAGCTGTGAAGATTAAATGGGCACATGTACGTGAAGGGCCTGGCAGCCAGAAGAGGTCCAGTCAGTGTCTCTACTGTTAGTATTGCCCTTGACCTTTCCGAAGTCTCAAAATTCAAGGGACACGATTGGTGCTGGCATCAGTGGTTGGTTGCACCATCGCTCCGTCCTGGAGTCAAGGGGATCACTGCAAACTCGGAGACGCGAAACTCCCCGTTCCTCGGCGACTCGGGGCGGACCGATCGCTCTCATGCATCATTTGGCCTCCCCTCTTTCTAAAATCGAATTTCTTTGGCCGGATGTAAGAGGTGAAGGTACTGGGCGGAAGTGAATCATGAGAACAGCCTGCCCTGGGAAGCCACATACGGTGGAAACGTTCCAGACTCTCGGCATGCCCTAGCTCAGTCCAGCCAGTCGGCCCCGGAAGGAGCCGTGCTTGGGGCTGTCATCCAGCACAGTGTTTGTTCTTTTCCAGCTCCCCGTGACCACTAGCCTGACCCGGCCGAATCGCCTGGCTCAGCGCCGCTATCCCACCCAGCCGTGAGGAGGACGACCACCCACCCCCACGTTTATGTCGCTCTCCTTTATCAGTCTCCCAGCAACTCCACCATGGTGGGCCATCTGACAGGGTCGTGCTGACATGTTGCCTCCACCGGGCATGGAGAAGGCACGGGCACAAGGCCTCCCAGGACACAGCTCAGTCCAGTCTCTTAAGATTAGCTTCACGTGATGGAAATTCCTTCATCAGACGGAAAAGCTGGGTATAACAGCAGACGAGGTGAGCAGAATGCCACGATGGCAGCACTTAGGCTGGTGGCTTCGGATTCTCCCGAAAGTCAGGGCACAAGACGGTTACTGCTGGACTCAACAATGACGTCACCGGGCTCTGCAGCAGGACGTGATTGGGGCGGGGGTGGGGGTGGCGCTCAGAGCAACGTCCTGGACTAACCTGACTCCTTCCTCAGGCTTAGTTTCAGCCACCTCATGGCTCTAGTTAGCAAAAGTTTTAATACTAAAACTTGATTTTCGCGACTTGTCACCGTTCCCTCTTCAGTAACATATCAGCAGCTTCCCTCTGGGTCGTAGCTTTGTGCACATTTTTGTGTGGCTCAGATTAATTACATTTCTCTCACTTTCTTAGCCGGTCCTATTTTTTCACATTCTGGCATCTGGCTATCAAGTTAGATTGCTGTAGGCATCATATTGTCATGGTAACTAGTGAACCTAATGCTGCAGATGGATGGAACATCAGTATAATAAATGATGGAGAACATTTTCTAAAAATTCACCCCTTCCATAAGAGAGGAGGAATGAGTGGTTGGTATTGTTAATACCTCCCTTCCTGCTTCAGGCCTTTGCAAATTGATGTTCGAAGGGTCACTGGAGCCAGAGGGAGGCGGGGGACATCTTGGACATTTCCATTTTTTTCTTTCAAACTCAAAATAGAAATTACTCTTACCGTTTGTCAGATTTGCTGAAAATTGCTCCTCACAAAGAACATTTTTTTTTTTTGGTATATGTAATTGTACGTACAGGTTTTATACTCCGATGTACAGTTTTAACGTTGGTAGCGATGAAACCAGATAATTTTATAGCAAATGCTTGTCTCCGGCACACCGAGTGGTCTCTTCCCTGAAGTATGTCTAATAATGGTTTCATTGTGTGAAAAGGTGTGAAGAGCTGGAAAGAGCCCTTTGTTAATGAAGAAGCTAGGGACCAATCCTCCTAACTTTCAAGCCTATTCTCAGGTTTTTACATTTTTTTTTTTAATTAAGAAAATATACACAAAAGCTCCTCTGATGCAAGGAGTCACTTCATTAACTCAATATTGCGTATTCTGTTTTCTAAAAGTGTCTATTCATTTCTCAGATTAAATTAGGAAATGCATAAGTGTTTTGCATCTAGACGGCCCTCAGCTTTTCCCTTTCTACGTCAAGGCGGCTGCTGCTTCAGTTCGGTGTGCTGACACCCAGCGGCGTAGTCTGAAAGCAGTGGGTGAGTTCCACGGGAGCCAAACTCCTTGGACTTGAATCCTGGCTCCTCGACTGTTCACCTTGTAACCGTGGGCAAGGTTACCTAACTGTCCTGTGCTTCAGTTCCCTCATCCCTCATAAAATGAGGATGATAATGACAATAGTACCTACTGCATCGGGACATTGCAAGAATTAGATGAGTCAAGCTCTTAGGAAAATACCTGGTCCATGTTAAGTACCACATAAGTGTTTTTTGTTTTTTTTTTAATCGTTAATATGTAATCTAATAAGTAAAACTTGACAGTCCTGTGGCCACAGGTTAAACTGTGGAGTTTTCGTTCTTGATACAGGGATATAATGGGAATAATAACTTAAAACTACTTCTCAACATGTATCTTTATTACTAAGCTAGTTTCTCTTCCTGCAATCCCATCTGCCACCAATGCTGGGTCCTGTGGCTCAGCGCCCCTGGGGACAATGCCATAAAAAGAAGCACTTGAGAGGAAGAGGGTGAGGACCAGAGAGGAAGGCAAAGACGTCAGATGCTGCCTGTGTCCTCACTTCCTTCTCCCGTCGAGATCATAAATGGAAAGCCGGTGGCTGCAGTGTTCACGAAGCAAGCACCGAACTTAGTTACTTCCCAGGCAAAGGGATGCGTGGCGGCGAACGGATCTGCTGAGGGATGTCGGGGTTTCAGAAAGGGAGGAGGTCAGGGTATCTCTGCGAATCCGTGGGTGAAAGCCAGTGCGTGGCAGTCCGACTGCATCTGTGAACCCGCGTGTGGCGGGCAGAAACAAGTCCTGGTGTTCGTGGTTGGGAAAGAGCCCCCAGTTGGGTCTAGTGAGGGTCCGACGGACCAGGGTCACTCGGCGTTTTCGGTTCATCAGCTTTCCTTAACTCTGGTGACGGTAGTGAGGTCGCTAAAGGTCGCGATCGTTTCGCAGCTTCAGCTGGTTGAAACCAGTTGAGCTGAAACGAAGCAATTGCAGCTGCAAGAGGAAAATATTGTTTTTTCTCCTTTGCAAGGTGGAAGCATGGGGAGTAGAGCAGGTCGTGATAGAAATATACTGCCAGGAATGGTGACCCCGAAAGCATCGCAGCTTATGACAAGAGGCAGCAAGCCTTGAGGGGAAGATGGCTTCGGCTTGGCACTTTGTCCAGTGTGGCTTGGGAGCCGCAACGCAGTTGCTTGGCCTTGGGGATGACCGTGGCCTGAGGCAGGCAGGGCCTTAGTGCCCTGCAGCCTGGTGTACGTGGACTCCGATAGGGGATGATTACACAGTGTTCGCAAAGGCCATGAGGGATCAGTTGTGCCCCAGCAGACACCAGGTCAGGGCTGAGCCAGACCGGCCCCCCACAAAGGAGAGGGCCCACCCACCGAATCGGCCATAGTCCTCTTTCCCATCACCATGAGCCATTCTGGGGAGAGAGAGTAAACAGAATTCTCTCTCTCTTTTAAAAAAAGGAATGACCAAAAGACACGTTAAAAAGGAAGAGACTGAGATGTCATTAATTGGCAAGTTTGTGCGACCTTGGAGGAAGAATTGCTTTAGAAAATAAGCTACATTTTCTTTGAAAAACTGAGTAGGAACTTGTGAGTTTGTGATGCTGCTATATACATATAATTTGATATTTACATGAAAACATTTAAACTTAATGTTCAGTAATTTGGAAGAGAACAAACCATTAAACTCCATTTAAGTGCCTTTATCACATATAACCATTCCAGCTCTCTGTCTAATCCCCTTATGTGAGTATAAAACTGCAAACGAGCCTCGGTTCCTCGGCCACCTGTACTGTGCATCTACCCCTTTCAGCTTTCACTCAAGCCTCAGGTTGCTCAGGATCAAAGCCTCTGTTAGCTTTTCTCTCTCCTAGAAATCTTCTTTCTTTTTGGTCTCTTCCTCTGAGCAACCAAGAAGACGAGCAAGAGACTGCATTCGCCTCTTCACTAGAATCAGAATATTTTCTTCCCAAGAGGAAATATGCAAAACACTCTTCTACTGAAAAGGAATAATAGGTATATAATTTGGGTCTCTTCACTCACAGGAGTTTCTGGGACATTTTCCCTCCACAGAGGGTGGAAGGGAAGTGTCTTTTCCCCTCTTCTATTTGCCATCTGAAGCTGGAAATTGCATGTATCATGATTTACACACAATAGGATGTTAGGTGCTTACCTGAGGTGGCTTCTAAACCTGGCCCCCAAGGCTGCCAGCTCCCATGAAGTACGGTAGGCACCATTCACTCAGGCCCTTCAGAAATGGTTTCTTAATATTTAAAGTTATTTTGAATGGAGACTAACGGCACATTAAATGTTTCGTGACAATCTCACTAAGGAGAGGAATCTGCTTTCCATACTTCCTTATTTTTTGTCTGGATCTCCAGGTAATAATTGTGCTTTGCTGTAACTAGGTCAACAGCAGCGTAACTCAAACTTGACTGACCTGTGCAAGCTGCTTGTTATTTTAATGCGAGGTGCTTTCCTGGTCTTTATCCATCTTAGAGAGAGCTGATTAAGTATCCAATTTTTGAAGCATCTCAAGAGAGGGGATTCCGTGGCTTTCCTTGAGCTTCAGCCTAGAGTTTCACACCCTCGAACATTAGGAAGCTATTTCTAATACTTAATACCCAAATCACTCGTGTGGCTCTTTGAGACTCTCAGCTGGTTCTCAGCGGAGGTGGAAAACAGCTGCTCACCACCACCTGTGCCTGGAACTCTGTCGCATTCTGGAAGGCCATTAAATCATGTCTCAGCTTATAAAACGAAGGCTTACAGAGTGGGTTTTTCTTGACTAGAGTCGGGGATCAAGCCAGCTAAATGCTTGGTGTCTTTTGGTAGAGTGGCTGCCCATTCTGAGATTCAATAAGAATATGGATTATTTACGTTGTGTCAGGCACTCAGGTATGCATTCTGTGATGTATATATGATTATTACAACATATTATAGATGAGGACTCTGAAAATGCAAGAGAGAGCTTAAGCAATTTGTCCAAGTTCACATAGCTAATAAGAATGGAACTGGGGCTGGCATCAGGAAGTCTGACCTTTGAATCTGGGCTTTTAGCCACTTTGTCCCTGGACATGTGCACATTTATTTGCTCACTTATTCATCAAATATTGAGTAATGTGTCAGACATTGCCCTGGTTTTCCGACAAGATAATCTTGACACTTAAGATACTCAGAGTCTAGTGAGGGAGACAGACATTGTAACACAGAAATTTCTAAATAATGTAATAACCGTTATACTTAGACTATATTCAAAGAAATTAGTACCTTGCTATCCCTTAATAATGTAGGGGTTTCATCTATTTATATAATTTTGGGGCTGCTATGTAATATGGTCAAATGGTATCACCTCTTGTAGGTCAAGATCAAAGTTAAGATCATTGCTCGTGTGTAGGATAGCCAATCTATTTGCCATAGTTTAAAGTAGCATGAACTGTGTGTGGGTGAGTACGCATGAAGTCTGAAGGAACAGGGGTGATAGTGCACTTGGATCACAAGTACCATAGACCATGGCATCAGACAGAGAGGTCATCTGATGTAAACTTGCCAAACTGCTGTACGAGAATCTCTTCTTTCTTCTTCCTGCCATTTACAGGATGCTAAGGCAGGAAAAGACTGAATATTGCAGCGGAACTCCCCCAAGGACAGGGTCCAAGTGGGGCGTACATGTGACTTTCCGTGTGTGCGTGTGCACGGGCGCCACCCCACGACGACACTTTACCAAAGTCTCTCTTTTCACCTAAGCTCCACCCCCAGCCTTTTATTTCCTCTTCATCACAAGTGATGTTGACTCCCAAAGGAGGATTATCTAGAAGACAGCCTCTTCATTAAGCATCTTCCAAGTGGCCGATGCTCTGTGGGTATCTGTGGAGACCACTCACTGGAATATGCTGTCACAGATCCTATGTCAATAGATCCCATATTTTGGCTAGAATGTTTTAGCTGGCTTTTTATGTCCCCTCAAACTGAGTTCTTGGAAATCAAAGGCCTTGACTTTGAAAACTTGTCTCTGAATTCTAAGAGCCCGTTTTGGAATGTAAAAGGTAATCATTTCTTCTTTTTCACTGTTCTCATGTTCTGCAAGCATAATTTGGGGTCAGGAGGAGACCTCATTGACCTGGAGTGGAAATAATTTGACTTTTGAATTTCAATATTTCATTTCCACTTTATGTATTTAGATAGATGCCATGAAGTAGGAACAAACCAGGTTCTTACGGTCATGACTTTTTTACGTGATTTTTCAGCTTCTTCTCTTTATAGACAATGACCACAAACCATTAGTCATCCTTATAATGCACATCAGTTAATCTTGAGTCAGGATCCAGTCACACTTGCTTTGTGAACAGGTGTATTACCGACAAGTTGCGGATACATGGACATTTGCTATATCAAATTAGTTTGTAAAGGCATTGCAGTAGCTTGCAATTGAAAGGTAATTGATGTTAAGCCCCTAAAATAAAGAATAATTTGCAAGGAAGGCAATCACTCCCATTGATCACTTTGTAGAAGCTGACTTTGTAGTCTCAGGGAAGGCACAGTAGTAAGATAAGACTTTTCAGTTCTGGGCTCACCTCTGCCACTAGCTCACCTGGTAACTTTAATTAAATTTCTCAGTATCCCCGAACTGCTCGGATAAAAACTTGGATTCGCTCATTCGACGAAATGTATTTAGGACTTCCTGTGGGAGAGATGCGTGAAAGCAAAGTACTGGCTCTCCCAGAGCTCATGGACCAGTCGGGAGATTAAGTGACGCATATATCCCAGGTGGCCATTGCTCCATGTGCTTGTGACGTGCTGCTAAGGCCCCCGATTCTGCCTCCTCCCAGAGAAGGAGGTGACCAGGAAGGTTTCTGTGGGAGGTAACTTTATTAATGAAAAAGACCATGGCACGGAGCGGTTAATCAATTTTCCTAAATCTTCATAATTAAAGTTCTGCTTTCCAGGCTGATGGTCTTTTCCTTCGAATGTGAGAACATACTGTAAAATGGAAAGCTTTTTTATTATTCCATCGAGGGCGTGCTTGTAGTACGAAAAGCATCAATAATAACTAAGAGTTTGTGCTGGGCGTTGTTACAGGAGCTTGCATGTGCTCATTCATGCAATTCTCTTAACATACAGCGAAGGAGGTATTTTGAAGAAATCAGACGGAGAGTTCAAATACCTTGACCAACATTTCACAGTTGATGACGGAGCTGGGGAAGCCTCATGAGAGGTGCTTCACATATGTCGTCTTCGTTGATCCTCGTTCGCCTCACTTCGCAGATGAGGGAACGGAGGCCCGGAGAGTTTAAGTGACTGGCCCGAGACCACGCAGGAAGTGGAGGAGCCGGGGTTTGAACCTGTGCTGTCTGGCCCCGGAATCCAGACCTTACCTCTCGTTTACTTAGTTTAAAGCAGTCGTACCTGTTCCGCACACCAAGCCATCGAAGCTTTTCCCAGTCTATGCCACTGTCTCAGCTACAGTGAATCTCTGTTTCTCTCTTTCTCATCTTCCCCTGAAGGAGATTACTCATTACCTTATGTGTTTATGCATATGTCTATTTTTGCTATTAGGCTTGTGACTTCTCAGGGACAAGGGCGATATAATTCAATCATCTTTATATTTCCAGCATCTTGCACAGTGCCTATACCTAATAAGGGCTTAATATTCAAAATAGACCTGAATGAATAATTTCCCATCATGAGGATCTCAAAATTGTTGAAAAATGGCCATGAATTGTTTCTGGCCTAGAGGTTGCCGGGTGGGGCTGTCCTAGTGTTAGAATTTGACCCATGTCTGCATCTTTAAAAGCTGAACAGGTCTTGGTATATAGTAAATGCTTAAAAAAAAAAAACCTGTGAATGAATGAATGGCTCAGTAAGAGAGGCAAGGGACACAAATGAGGATTGTTGCAACTTTGGGAAAACTGTCCACGGAAATGATGCTAGAGATTTTCAGAAGAGGGAGCCCAGCGCTCCTTGGAGAGAGCCCCAGGCAGGCAGGCTTTGTGGCAGCTGATGGAAGGGAGATGCCGTGCTCAAGGTCAAGGCCAGGAGTGTCCTGCACTTACAGCTCCTCATCTGACCCTCACAGGCGCTTATTTCTGGCAGAAGCATTTCTTGGTTTTAAAAGATTCTTCACTCCTTTACAACCTGTGTAATTGCTATTGGAATGCTTTGCCCCGGTAGTGTCTTAATTAGGTCAAATTTTATACCAAGGGCTTTAACTTGATGCTGCATTTGCAATTCCAAGACTCCTGATCTTGGCAGTGCCTGGAAACAGTCACATTTTCTAGATGCGGGGGCACCCTGACCCAGAGCCCGTTTGTGGCAGGGAGTCCAGGCGAGAGAGATGAAAGGTGTGTGTGCCAGGAGAATCATCTCGACGTCTCTGGAAAGAGAATCCTGTCTCCCAGTTACCGCGCTCCAAGCACCACTTGGATATTGCTTAGATAACTGCAGGGTCCAAGACTGTTCATGTTTAGTGAAAATTATATCGTTTTTCTCTCTGCGTTATTTTTTTTTCTAAAACCACCTTTTAATTATCCACCTTTTATCAAACAGGACACACCTTGAGGGTTAGACCCTTCCTCTTCCCGCCATGCCACCCCAATAATGAGAAGCAAGCCATCTGCCAAGAAAAACACAATATAAAAACTACACAAATACATAATCCCCAACCCAGAAGGAAAGGAGGAGCTTCCCCTTGGTACCGAATAGAAAAGAGTTTAATATCTATTGAGAAGAGAAGGTCCCCCAACAGGCTGTACCTCCTCTGTGGGGAGGGGGAAGCTGAGGGAAGGTCAGTGATGAAAATCACCTGCATAGGCCTGGTCTAAATAGGGACACGGTGGAAATCAATTCAGCAAGCTCGGTGTTGCTGTCCCCTGTCACAGGGTGCATTCAGGAGGCACCTGAGGAGGGCATCAATCTGTCACCAGAAAGGGGAGAGACAGGGGGTGGAGAAAGGAGGTAATTGGAATTGTGCGTCACTGGGGACTTGACCCCGCTGGAAGTATAGCTAGAGAAATGTGGAAGAGAGCCATCCCCAGGTAAGCTTTTGCCCCTGGCCTCAGGGAGCCATGTCTAGGAGAAACGAAAATCTGCTCTGGCTATAACATTTCAGACAGGGCTCTTTTGTAGCTCTGGATCTGGTCCTGGATTGGGATAAAACGTTTCTCCCCTCTCCTGAGAAATGCACTTCCTGTGGCCTCAGTGGACTCAGAGCTTGCCCTGATTTATATGTAACGTGTATTTAATTCCTTAATCAGATGCTCTCTCAGCGAATAGAAGTTCAGTTATTAGAAACCGCAATGCACGGAAGCTAGTCAGTCTTCCGTTTTATTGACAAATTGGAATGTTAAAACAGCTATGCCGATCGACATGACAGTTCTTTCTAAGTAAGAGGCAGTTTGCAGAGCTGTGCGAATCAAAGTGTCCTTAAACTATGGTTCGAGAGACATGATATGGCACAGTGTCTACCAGTAAAGTGGAGTATTACAGCAAATTACCCAGTTTATACATGCAGGCAAAGCTTCGTTTCCCTTGCTATGTTTGAGAGCCAATAAAGCTTGCAAATGTGAGGGGAGCCAGTATTTCTGCCTCTGTGCAGCTGTTTATCAACAGCTTTTTAACACATTTTCACATATTAATGAGATGGCATAGCAGTTCCAGAATTAGAACAGTGGGATGTATCATCGTCTGCCTTATCTAAAGCTACGCCTGCTGTCAGCCTCGTTAACAGGGTGTGTACAATGGGAGATGGAAACGCTGGTGTGTGTGGGGCATGCGCACAATCTCTCCATCCCCGTACCCCCAAACCGCCCCCTCCATCTCTGCTCATACCTGCAGGCGCCCTGACACTGCTAGTTACAGGTCTAGTTGCGTTTTGTAACTTAGTGTCCTACTGATTGATGAGTCAGTAGGGCTTGAAGATTCTCCTTTGCTTCATTTCCTAAAATGGTCCCTGGTGTTCAGTAAGTTCTCCAGAAAGGTCTAATGAATGAATGAATGAATGAATGGTAGGTGGATGAAAGTGTCCATTCTCTTAGAGACGACCCTCTGCAGGCACGATCTACCTGTCACTGTAGCTTCAAGGAACATACTAAGTATGCCTGGCTTTCCTTGAATTTGCATACACATGGTAAAATGGCAAGAGAGATCTCTAAACTAAGAGCAGCCAGCAACTTTCAGAGCATTTAACCCAGAGATCTGTAAGCACAGGTCTGCGGCTGGGGCCAGAACACTGGAAAATTTTCACCGGTCTGCAATGAGATGAGAAAAAGAAGAACAATGCAGTGAGTATTCATGGAGCTACAAGAATTCTCTGTTAGAATCCTGAGATTAGGTCCTTTTACTTTATTCAATAATAAAGTGACCTTTCTTTCATAAAATGATGGTAACGGTAGACGATAGCATTTTAAAAAACGCCTTTACTTGGCAAAACAAAATGTTCCTGAGTCCCCCACTTTTTTTTTTTTTTTGGTGGGGAGGGGAAATTTGATTGTTCTGTGACATCCCAAAGTCTGAAACCATTGCTTTAACTCATCTCTTTCTTTTTGAAAAAAACAATTCACTGAAATCACCTGTTGGCCTTAATTGAGACACTGAGCTGTTTAAAAGAATTAGCTCATTTCAGCTAATGATAACATGCTTCCAGCCCGACGAGTGCCTCTCTGTCTCGTCTCTTCGGAGCAGGGATCCAGGCTGGGTCCCGGAAGTCTTGTAGTAATGCCATCACTAAGCTGTAGGGATTTCTTAAATCCAGGTCAGTCGCTAAAACAGAGGCACGCAGGACCTGATTTGCTAATGTCTAATGCATTCTCTTCTGCTGCAGATGTTGTTGCTTTTTGTCTTTGGGTGGAACCTGTATGTGCTCTGTGTCGATACAGAGCACTCTCTGAGCTAATTGGGGTAAAATGCGGGGAAAAAAGACTGCCTAGACCCGTCTCCACCATCACGTCTTTTTCCTCTGAACTCTGCCGCTCTTACTGCCTGTGTCAAATAGCATCACCCTGGGCTTCTTACATTGTCTTCTGATTATTCACAAGTCTTACCTCCCCTAAAGAATGGGAACACTCTATCTGAATCCTGTTATTAACGGATAAATGTTCTTCGTTATTGTAAACACAGCCTTTTCTGGAGGCTGTCGGCCGCTGCTGGTTCTATCTGTGTCGGAAGGATCTGAGATTCTGTCAACCTTTTTTCCAAACCCGGCTCTGTGACTGATGGATGACAAGTGTATGAGTGAGTGCCAAATCTCACAGCACCCAGATCCCTGCCTCTGAGAGGGAATAACGAGACTGACCTGCCTCGCTGAAAGAAGATTCATATGCATTAACTGACTAATGACGCTAATGTTCTTTGAGAATACCTATGTGAAGCATTGTCATTATGGTTAATACTAGTCTTCGGTTTTAAAATTTTCTTCTTCTCGAAAAGGAGAGGTAGAAAGGTTATTTAAAGAAACAGTGACTAGAAGGCTACAGTTTGTTCTTAATTCATGATTGACTTGGATCAGAATGGCATAAGCAGTGGTAATTATTTCTCCTTCCAGGCACGAAGCCTTCTCTTTCTCCTCCTCCCATAAGAGAAAAAAGAAAGAAAGAAAAAACTAGCAAAGCTAATGCTTTTTAAAAAAATAAGATGATTTTGATATGTCAAGCCTGAGACTAGTGTTTCTTAAAGCTCCAGCTACATGGGAACCGGCACAGAGCTGGCCTCAGCCTCTAACGTCTTGCTGTGGAAGGGGCCAGAAGCGGCAGAGCCTGCAATCATTTTTCAAACGCCTCTTTAGTTTCTTAGAATTTTAAGAGCAAAAGGATTCTTGGAGATTCAGGAATTCTTCATACTTGTCACAGACATTTGTGATTCCCCCGCTGTATTAGTTTCCTGTTGATGCTGTAACAACTTATCACAAACTTAGTGGCTTAAAACAACACAAATTTATTATCTTACAGTGCTGGAGGCTGGAAGTCTGAAATAAGTCTTAGGGGGCTAAAATCAAGGTGTTAGCAGGGCTGGTTCCTTCCGGAGGCTCTACAGGAGGCTCTGTTCCTCGAATGTTCCAGCTTCCGGTGGCTGCCCACATTCCTCGGCTCATGACTGCATCACTCCAATCTCTGCTTCCATCATCACGTTGCCTTCTCCTCTTCTCTATCCAATTTCCCTCTGCCTCCGTCTTGTAAACAGACTTTTGATTACATTGGACTCCCACCTCCCCCTGAATAGTCCAGGACAATCTCCCCATCTCAAGATCTATCCCAAGGGAACAGCAAATGTAAAGGTCTTGAGGCAGAGCATGCTTGGTGTGCGAGTGCCAGCCAAGAGCTCAGCGTGCTGGGGCAGATGCAGGGGAAGGGGGGAGTAGGGGAACAGTGTAGAGAAGGGGCGCAGGGGGCGGGCTATATAGAATATGAGGCCAAGGTAAGGACTTTGGCCTTGACTCTGAGTGAGAGGGAAGCTCTTGATGGGTTTTGAGCAGAGGAGTGATGGACATGATCTGATTTACTGTATCCAAGGATCGCTGTGGGGGCTGGGGGAAGATTAGATTCCAGGTGGGAGACAGGAAGCTCTTGCAATAATCCGGGCAAGAAATCATAGTGGTCGGACCAAGGTGGTAGCCGTGGAGATGGTGATGGGAAGTGGTGGAATTCTAGATATATTTTCAGGGTTGAGCTATTGGAATTTGCTGATGAATTGGCCATGGGGTATGAGAGAAAGAAAGGAATGAAACCTGACTCCTAGTTTTTCGGCTCCAGCAGCAAGAGAATGGGGGAAGACCGCAGGAAGAGCAGATGTGGGGAGAACAGTGAGAGTTTGATTTGGACATCTTGGGCTTGAGATATGTATGAGAATTACAAGGGGAGATGTGCGAAGTCCATGCTAGCACCAAGTGCAAGAGAGAGGTGGGGGAAAGTCTTCAGAAAAATAAATACTCAAAATCCAATGTCTGCTTACGTATCAAAGGACAAAGGCCAAGCCTTCTAATTTAACGTTTACGGTTTCCCATGGCCTGATTTCAGCCTCGTCTCTCACGGAGCTTTGCCTGCACCCAGCGCGTTAATCACTCGAGACTGTGTGTTGGTCCCTCAACCCGGAATGTGCTTCCCTTCCTTGCCATCCAAACCCTGCCCATCCTTCAAGGCCCGTGAAGCCTCTTCTGCCTGCCTTAGTTGAAATCCATCATGCCCTTCTCTGCGTTCCCAGGTAGACCATGCCTTCTCTGTCCACCTGACATCTGGCTACTTGCATTTAAGTCTATATCCCACTAGACTGTAAGTTCCTTGAAGGTAGGGGAGATCACGGGTCGTTGATCCTTACGTCAGCAAGATGTCTCCAAGATGGAGCTAGACATGGGTGGGATCCTCAGTCAGTCACTGTTCACCACTACCGGTATCGAGGTAGACGTGGTCAGGTAATAGTCACTACTGATCACTACTACAGGGTGTCGACCAAAAGCCCCACGGGGAACACATGGCCCAGGTGAGCTGGCTTCACCACGTGTGAGTTACAGTTTCTTGTTTGCTTCTCAAAGAGATCAAGGACTGGACTAAAAACTGGCTTCCTTGGTTCCTTTCTCTGAGGCCACAGCCAAGTCTTGACCATTCTTAAGGTGGGAGGGCAAGGACAGTGGAATCTAATGGAATGATGGTCTAGGGAAATGAAGCCCAGAGCAGAGCTGGCCTGAGGGGCTTGGGAGAAGGGGCTTCGCAGGAAGTCGGAGGCTTGATTTATGACGCTAACCAAATATGAGGGCACAGTATGAAAATAAAGTCTGGAACTGAAAAACGAGGAAAGAGAGCAGGTCGGGGGCATCAGAGTGTCTAACTTTCTGCATCGCTACCCTGCGTAGCTGTCCGGTTGTGTTCTAGGCCGTGCTCCACATCAGTGCACCTCAGAAGTGAGCTGCAGTGAGGAGAACCCCGACACCCGCACTGATGGATCCCCTACCTCCCCAGCATCTTGCCCTGATTTTCACCTGGCAGGCACTGAATAAGGCTTCATCGGATTTGCTGAATTGGATAAATCCTCAGGACCACACACACAGAGAGGTCATTCTGTGTCGATGATAGCAACTGAGCTAAAAATCTAAGGGGTGTCCCTAGGGTCCTCATAGCAGACACAGTCCATTGTAGTGGCCACAGCGAGGGTTCTGGAGCTGTGTCATCCTGGACAAGCTAAGCTCTTGGGGCCTCAGTTTCCTCATCTATAATTGGGAGTCTTAATGTCCCTCACATCGTAGAATGTTTTTGCATTGATTAAATGAGTTAATTCTTGTAAATGCTTACGGTAGTGTTGGGTCAGCTATAGAAGGCACAGGCTAGCTGGGCCAGAGGACATCTCTAGGTCTTTGTTCTACGAAGGTTTGAAATTTCCAGGGAAGAAAGACATGGACTTTATCCTATCGTCGGTCTCTTTTACCTGGACATTTCTCTCTGCCTCGCAGCCCATATCCTGGCAGCAGAAATGACCCTTCTCATCCAAAGGGGAAATCTTACTGGAGCTGGTTACGGGGCTGGTATTTAGGCAGCTGCTCTTTGGCGTGGTCCCAAGTGAAATGTTTGAGTTGGCTCTTTCCTCAGGCTCAGGAATCACTTGGCTAATGTGAACTTCAGTGGTCCCAGGATGCTCAGCTGGAATCTCTGGCTTATGTCACACCAAGCAGGTGGTTTGAGACAAAGGGCACAGCAGTTGGCAACAATGGTTGTTGGAAAGTTACTAAGGCTTGGGAGTATTCTCCTTAGGGGTGTGTGTGTGTGTGTGTGGTGTCTAGAGAGGCGTATAAAGGGTCTTACTAGGAATCTTTGACACAGTCTTTTCTTCCCAGCTTCCCTGGCTTCTACTGTTCAGAATTTCCTTCTTGTGTTGGTGGGTCGAGGGTCTTCTGCAATGCAGCTTCTGCTCTTTCTCCCCGCTATTAACATCCGTCTCACCAGTTAGAAATCTGATGGCGAGAAACTTCATCGTAAGAGGCACCTGGCAGGGGCTGATGGACTGAGGTAAATAAAGGTTTTTGTTTTCGTTCCTAATTCAACTTCTCCTCTCCCTATATTCCAGTGTCAATAACTCCTGTCACTTTCTGAATTCCAAGAGGGGAATTTACTTTTGGAATCAGAGAAAACAATGCATACAGGTTTGTCTTTTTTGAAGCCTACTTAGTTGGATTGGTTACATTCTTTTCTTTTCCACGATAGATATTACATAAGAATTTAACAAATATTTACTAAGGCCTGGTTCTAACACTAAAGAGGACTATAAATATACATCTTTAGCTCCATGTCCACGCCTACAATACATATCGTAATCAAATAGGCGAGACACATGGACAAGTGGGAGACTAGAGTGAAGAAGAAGGTGAGAAACAGTGCCCAGGACCTCGTGTCTTTTGCTCAGTCTGTGATAAAGAAACACCCTTTTCTTCTCACAGGGAGGAAAGAATTCTGATGTCACCGAAGTGTGGAAGACTCGTCCCTCCCTCTCAGAGCACTCATTCGAAGGGGGTGGCCCCCATCCAAGCTCTTCTCAGGGCTTTGCTGCTCGCCGCCCACGAGCCCGTTGGGGTGCACTTTGTGGCTGCCCACGGGGTCCCATGCCATCTTTAGATCCAGGGTCTGCTCCTGGCTCCTCCAGCTGCTGTGCGAGTTACGTAACTTCTGTCAGCTTTCGCATCATCGTCTGTAAGCTGGACAGTTGCACCTGCCTCATGATGTAGAAATCGAAACGAGACATAGATGTACTGTGTGCGGTCCGTGCACAATGATCGGTTAAAGTGAATTCCCTCTGTTCTGATACCAAGATTTCCTTTTCCCTTTCTCTTCTCTCTCACATTCCCTTTTCTTTTCTCTCGTAGTGTAGTGGGGCTGAACGTCCGAATCATTTAGATCAGTCCTCTGGGCTCCAGGCACACCTGAGATTAACGGCAGCCAGAACTTGAGCGTCGTTGCCAAATCGCAAGCTCCTTCTGCTGACACTTGGACCCCGGCAAGGGGCTTTTCTCAGTGCTAGGTGATGCTAATTGCCATCCAATCTGAAGTCGGAGTGGCTTTCCTTTGTTTAATAATTTATATCCTCTCTGAGAACACTGAGCTTAAAGTTTAAAATTATGGGAAGGCATAATTTAAATGCCATCAAAGCTAAACGGTAGTAAATCACCTAAAGTCCTTTTGCGGTCTGCCGCTCTCTCCCACCCAGAACGCCAGGTGGCATTTGAGGGAGTGCACACGTGAGACAGCAAGAGAGTCAGGCTCCTGGATATTAGGGCCCCATCGAGCCTCACTCTGTGGGTGTCACCAGCTCATGCTGGCTGAGAAGCCTGGCAGCGTTCATCAAAACAAGCACATTATAGTACCGTCCCCCACTGCATGTTACTGCACTATATTTTCTATTTATTCTTTCATCAGGCATTTATTGAATACCTACTATGTGGCAAGTCCTCTGCTGAGCATAGTTACAAAGCTGGAGATTGCTACTTGCGAGCCGCTCACAGTCTGGTGAAGAAAACATACATTAACGTCGATCACCCCTTTCCTCCCTCTCCCAACCCACAGTTCCCCAGTAGCAACAGAGCAACGACCTCCTCCAGCAGTTTTCTCTCTTTGTGGCATTTTGGAAGGGTGGGAGTTGGGAGGGTAAGGGAATAAAATGGGAATAAGGAGAATGACAATTTAAAGCAATTGCAATGTGCCTGCTATAGCACTGGACATTTTATATGTATCTCATTGAACTGGTACATCCGGGAGGAGAAGAGATAAATGGTATTTTCTTTACCTGGAAGATTCTTCACGTCGTTGCAAGGAGCCCCTTCTCAGGTCTTCCCTCTGCACCCCTGCTCCCTGGCATTGTCGCCATTCAGATGACCTCCCCAGCACAGACCCTCCTTTGACACAACGTATGTCACTTGTTTATGTTGTTCTTTCATTCACCGCCCCCGTGAAAGGTAAGCTCCGCGAGCCCTGGGGGTCTCGTCATTTCTGCTCCCCTGCTATGTTATCAGCACCCAGAACAGCTCTGGACCAGAGCAGGTGGTCAATAACTATTTGCTGAGTGGATTAACGACCTCATGCTATTAGGAAGAAAGAGATTCTGTGTAAGCCAAGGACGGAGTGAAGCTTTTCCTACTATGGCCGGATTAGGGAAGTGGCCATTCATTCACTGATTCATTCACTTGCTAGGTATTTATTGTGCAATTAAATTGTGCCTGGCACCGTGCTGGGCTTTGGGGTAACGGATATAATGAGACATTTTTGCCACTTCCAGAAAACTCGATCTACTGAGGGAAGTGGACTCATAAATAATACTAATAGTAATGATGATGATAGCTCATATTTAGTGGAGCATACTATGTGCCAGGTGCTGTTCTAAGAATGTTTATGTATATTAACTATTCTAATTCGTACGACAAAACGAGGTAGGTGTTACTCTTATGCTCATTTCGCAGATGAAGAAACCAAGGCACAGAAGCCGCACGTCTAATTATGAGGCAATGTGGGAAGTGCTCTGAGGTGCGTGTGAAACAGGGGTGTGTGAAACAGCTTGTGTTTTAAGGGGGCGCCCTCAGAGTGCGGAGGGGCAGTGGCAGCTCTGAGAGGCCTGCTTGTCACCACTGCTCTTCTGCTCCTGCCCCGGCTGACCGTTGACCGGCTCTTTTAGTCGTGAGACACTTCTGCCCTTCCTCACACCAGTTCCTGCTGCTGGAACCTTCTCTCCCTGAGCTCAGCCAGGGCTTTCGTTCCAACCCTCACGAATGCCTGCGATTTCACCCTGAGTCTGTAGGTCCCTCTAGTGCTCTAAAGCAGGCAGATGACTCAGCTCAGATATCCCAACTCTCCGCTCTGGGCTCTCAAAGCTGTGACCTTAGACACCTGCTTTGAATCCTGCTGTCCTCTGCAGAGCGGGGAGACCACGAACAGCCTTAGATTCCACAGCCGCTCATTCTGCAGCGGCCCACGCAGGTCTGCGCTCCCCGAGAGGGTCCTTTGGGAGACTCCAGGAGAAGGGCATGTCACACCTTCAAGCCTCTGCCCCTGTCTGCTCTCCCCTCAGTCTCTTCCGGGTCTTGGGTGGCCACCCTTTGTGTTTCAGAAGTCTAGGAGGTCACTTGTCTTCCTCACCTAATGATCTGTTACAGAAAACAAGCTTCCGTTACTTAGGAAAGTGTGACGGGAACATGAATATTAATAACTCCCATGGGTTTCCTGCAAACATCCATCACCGCGACTTAGAAGGCTTGTTCCGACTTGCTTGGCATGGGGGTAACTGCTCAGCAGAACAATAATAAAGCTTTCATGAACCCAGCTTAGGCAGAGCTCTTCCTGGGGCTTTGAACTCAAGCGCTCCTGCAGGGCTGAGGTGCGAGTGTGCTCTCCTTCACCCCGGTTCCAGCAGGAAGGGGTCCGACTTCCATCGGGGACAGGACTTGGCAGATGTGCCAAGACCCAGTGGAGCCGGAGCTGGGATTTCTCTTTATCAAAAAGAAAGTTCTTGGTGACAGCATCCTGGTGAGCAGGTGCGTTAGATCTAAGACAAGTCAGATGGGAGGGATGCTGGGTCTGGGAGCCGGAGAGCAGGTCCCACACAGATCCACAGGACTTCAGAGCTCAGAGATCATTATTTTAAGGAAACAGGCTACATAAGGAGGAAGGAAGTCAGCGGCAGGGCCAGGAGTAGAGAATCTGGAGATGGCCACTTCCCTTGGACAATTCTAGGGCCAGAGACATCAGGACAGCGGGGCCCTGTCCTTTACTCACGATTTCCATGGAAATCGGCTGGAATTTCAAAGTAGACACCATTTTCTGCTCTGGGGGTCTCTGCATATGTGCTGAGCATCTCAAAGGGTCGACCAGGCTATGGTCGAGCTCATGGGATTCCCAGCGTAGGCAGTCCAGTTAGTAAAAAGTGCCCCCAGGATCAGAAGGGAATTCCTGGCAGGGCTATGGGATGGAGAGAGCACTAGGAGACCGGACCCCCTGGAGTTGAGAAACATGACAGCCCTGTTTCTTGGGTTCTGTTGCCCCCGGGACGCCATATGGGGTTCAGCTTTGGAGGTCGAGCTTCTGGTTCGATGGCTGTTCAAGAACACTACAGCCGGGATCCCTAGCCAAAGAGCCACAGTCGAAATTTATTTTAATGTGTATTGTGTGTGCTTTCATTTTCTTATTCGGGATTTAAAAATCATCCATATCTCAAGCTCTTAAAAATAAAATTAAAAATCTTTTCTAGAGAAAAACATCTTTTTAGGTAATTTCAATGTGATCAAGGTAACATCTCTTTTGCTGAACTTTAGGCCGCTCATTAAATCTATAATGTTAATGAAAATGCTCATTTTCTTGGGCAGCAGCATACAAGATCTCTCTGCTGTACAATTAACAGTGATGGAGAAATCTTTGACATTTCTTCTTGCTGTCAAATTTTCTCGTAGTTGGAATTACAATGTCTTGCGTCAGAGCAGACCATGCGGATGAAAGTCATAAAAATGGTCGTGGCTTTCTCCCTAAAAGATTATTACCGCAGGAAGTCACTTCCCCACAGAGTTGTGACTTAGGATGCTTTGGGTCACAGTGGCCTCTGCCTAGCAATGTTTACTTGGTATCATCATGAAGGAATAAAAGAGTTGAAGCCAGAAAATCTCCAAAGTGAGTCCTGGCTCTGAAATTTGCTAGCTGTCACATTCTGCCCTTTCTGAGCTTCGGTTTTCTCATATGTAAAATGAAAATAAAAATATCAACTGCTCTTTCTACCTTATTGAATGCTCCTGAAGATAATATAAAAACTTTACATTGCTAAAGGCTTGTCGTTGGATATTGTATAGAAATAGAGTCAGTCAAACCTTTTCTGAGGATATCCAAAAACATTCTCTGACCTATTCATAATGTGGTTACTGGGTACGTGGAACAAAAGCTTATAATACAAGAAGCTCCTTTTCCAATCAAAAAGGAAAACAATTGTAGTGGTGATTGTAGCAGATGATGTTGGCTATCTATTTAACATATATTATTACATCACTCCTTTCTCCTTTGTAAAAGAACTACGATTTTGTTTGCATATCCACTTTCTATCATATTTCGAGGGAGGTAGGCTTTAACTGAGAAGCACGTCTGGATTGGGCTAAGCCAATGGTTCCTAAACTTTAATGTGCGTCAGAATCACCTGACTGGCTTGTTAAAATACCACCCAGGGGTTCTGATTTAGTAGGTGGATGTCGTCAGAGAATTTGCATCAGGCGATGCTGATACCTCTGGTCTGAAGACCCAATTCGAGAGCCACTGTCAGCCAATCATGGCGGGTGGTCCTATACTCCTTGCCAGTTATTGGTTAGATGTAGATATATGATGCAGTTCTGGCCAATGAGCTGTGACACGTCTCCTAGGAGCTTATGGGAAAGGTTTTCTCGTTCTTTAAAAGACACAAGGAAGTGGTGGCTCCCTTCTACCTCTGGACATTGTCGCTGGATGGAGCACCTGGGACTGCTGAAGGGCCAATGAAGGGAGCAACCCTAAGGAAAAAGCGGACGCTCTGAGAATGACCAGGTTAAAATGATGAGCAGCGTCCGGGTCTTTGTTAGTGGGTTACCGGGTCAACCGCGGACTTGCCTTCCTGTTATGGTCGAGCCCTTTTTAGTTGGAGTTTTCTATTACTTTCAGTTAAAGGACAGTTAATGGATAAAGAGGTAACACTGCGTCGGGGTAGATTATGGGGCAGGAGCCCTGAGCCTTACTGGAGGCGATAGGTGCTGCTCGGTACTAGAGATCGCATTCAGCCATGAACCATACACCCATGTCAAGGTCTAACCATTAGGAGCGGAATCGGAACGTGACCAATTTTAGGACAGGCTGGTGATGGGGAACAAGTCAGGGTGTGACTTAAAGGTTTCCAGCCTGGGAGATGTGGCCACATTAGAATAGATTGGGAGCACATGTGTGGGCGAAGAGGTGGGCTCGATCCTCCACGACAGCAAACATCTGAGGGTTTTGCTGTCTGAGTGGAAAGTGATGGGTTGGAAGGGGAACCCATGACTGGAAAGAACAGCTGAGGAAAGGCAGGCTAACGGGATCAGAACTGGAAAGGAGACATTTAAAATCAGGCAAGGGGACTTGGGAGCTCGTGTGCCGATCGAGATGTTATGCCCCCAAATGACACATTCTTTTCTATTGGTTTGACGCCAGGAAAGCTTTTTTTTTTTTCAGTTAAAAGACAACATGGGGTTAGAAGTGGTCTTTATCCAGGAGTATGTATGCCATCCGGGGCAACCAGTGATTCCACAATAATTACTAAGACTTCTCTTTGCCTCAAGTTCTGACTTGTTTCAACTGTGTTCTTCTGTCAGCTGTGGACGTGATCTGTGACTTTCTGGTGCTTGGCCCATTTCTTTCCTCTTACTTAGCTGAGTCTCTTTGATGGGCTGATACCTACCAACCCTCCCTGTAAACATTACCTGTTACGGTTCTGTGCCTGCCCTTCTGCCCAGTGCCAGGTCCTTAGGGTCTCTGTTCTCAGCATCCGCGATGCAGCGATGAAAAGGAGGAAGCCTTGTCAAGATGCCCAGTCTAGGGCAGCGTTGTCCAGTAGAAACGCAATACAAGCCACAAGTCTACTTTTAAGTTTTCTACCAACCACATTTTCAAAAGTAAAACGAAAGCAATGATATTATTAGCAATATGTTTCCTTTATCCCATTGGTTCTCAACCAGGAGAGATTTTGCCCCACCCCTCCCCGTGGGAATGTCACTAGTCAATTTTTGGTTGTTACAACTGGGAGGGTGCTAGTGGCGTTTTGTGGTTGGAAGCAGGGAGGGACGCAGCTGAACTTCCTACAATCCACAGAGGCCAGCATCCCGCAACGAAGGATTACAAGGCCCGAAACATCAGTAGCGCCGAGGCCGAGAAACCCTGATCTAATCCAGTATATCTCAAACATTTCATTTCAATATGCAATCAAAATATTTAAAAAATCACCCATCTAATATTCTACATTTTAAAAAATTGTAAGTTTTAAAATCTGGTGTGTATCTTACACTTAGAACGTATCTCAGTTCAGGCCAGCCGTGTTTTAGCTGCTTGAGAACCACGTGTGACTATCAGCTACACTGCAGGCATAGGGAGTATATAGTCTGAGTCCAGGGAGTTCTCAGTGACCTGTTTCCCAGGCATAGCAAATATGGTGAGAAGCAAAGTTCTCTGGCTGAGATGCAAGGTCCTACTACCTTCGAGAGATCCACATGAAAAGGAAATGAGATAAAAGGATCGCCCAGGATCTCTCTGATTGTTACACTAGGTACGAATGCAGATATATTTAAAACAACATCTTTCCAATCTCGTATCATTTTCTTCCAAAACGCCATCAAGAGGTTGTAGTTTCTTATTCCTTTGAGGCAAAGGTCAACATACACCCATGGGAAGATGAGAGAGAGAGAGAGAGAGAGAGAGAGATTGATAGAGAGCGCGCGCTTTAAATGCAGCTCTGAGGATTCAGTTATCGATCACAGAGGCTTTCATGTAGTTAAAACAACCAAGCAACACCTTTCGCCTCCTCTAAAACACTCTGTAATTTTTTCCTTTTGAAAAATGAGAAATAAAGTTTTTCAGGTTAAAAAGAAGGGGATTGCGTAGTAATCAGAGCTTTAGAACAGTCCAAACCGACCTTGGTGCGACAGGCTGCACTTTGTAATCCCCAATTTGAAGGCTTCGCAGCATCTCATTAGTCTGGAGTTGCCGCACAGATAATTCTGTATTGAGTGAGTAATTAAATGTGGCACAGAAGCAGAAGAATGGATTAGCGACACACCCAGGGGTCTCTCCCAGGGGGCCTTTCCTGTCTCTGCCCAGGAGGGACAGTGTAGAGAAGCTGAGCAGAGCTCCCGCATGGGGCAAGGCAAAGCAAGGCACAGCGAGATTTTGTGCATGCTCGTGGGGCCAGGACAAGTGCCAGGAAGGGCGGGGACAGCGCCTTATGGAAGAAGGACCCTTATGGAAGCCAGGCCTCACAGCGTCACCTCTGTTGCTGCCGATCCTTCCTGGGCGAATGCTGGGAACCCAGCCTCGGCTTTCCCAAGAGGGCCACTCTTCTGTCCTCAGGAGTACAGGACTCGTTGTGTTTACTTTAAGTCAGGGGGAAGAATGCTGCCCGTTATTCCAGGGCCCTCTGGCCCCTGAGCATATCTGACAAAGCCAGGCTTTCTCTAAAATGAAGGAAGATGGAAACAGCGTTTTCTCATTTTTACAGTGTCAACATGAAACTTCTTTTCATAGAATCCAAGGCTTAGAGAGGGACTCACGTATGTCACCTTTCTTTTTCCAGAAAGGTTGTCTATCACTCAGCTTTCCCACATACCTGAAAATCGACCCCAATTTTCAAAGTCCCGGGAAGGAGTTTATAAAAATTTTTTTTGGGAAACAAATTCAATTTCTTGTCAGCTCTCAGTGAACATCCATCGGGCACTGACCGTGCAAGGAATTAGAAACCAAGAGACTGAAGGAAGGAGAAGTTACAGCTGCTGCTTTTAAAAGCTCATGAGAGAGACTTAAACAGTCAAAGGATGACAAGTGCTGAGTGCATGGCAGAGCGTTAAGGCCTATAGGACTTAGAAGGGGAAAGTGATTTGGCGCTGAGGAGGAAAGATTTCTTATAGTAGGTGAAGTTCAAGTTAGTTTTCCAGGGTCGAATATTCATGCTCTGCCTTCCTGCATCCCCACTTTTTAAAGTTCAGTCTCTACTCAAATGCAATGCAGGGCGCCACAGCGACAAGGCAATTCAGGCTTGGTCCCAGCCTCTAGAAACTCAAAACAGCAAATTTCCAGAAACTTGGCCTTCCATAGATATGTGACTTGGTGACTCACTTGCTCACCCATTTAACAAATATTTATTGAGCATCTGTTCCATGCCTGGCCCGGTGCTTGATGCTGAGGATATGGTGGGAAATGAGACAGTTGCAAGCCTGCTTTGTAAAGTTCAAGGTCTAGAAGGGCGGAGGACA
This sequence comes from Pteropus medius, assembly GCF_902729225.1. NCBI lineage: Eukaryota > Metazoa > Chordata > Mammalia > Chiroptera > Pteropodidae > Pteropus > Pteropus medius. The sequence continues at coordinate 9,209,394 of NW_024349225.1, forward strand.
ACAGTTACAAGCATAAGAATGATAACAAGGGAGTGACAGGTGCTGTAAGTATACAGCAAGGTATCCATCCGTGTCTGGGAGAGAAGGCTTCCTTCCCTTGGGAAGTGAGGTGTAAGCCGACAGGTGAATGCAGAGCTGAAGGCAGAGAAGGGAGCAAGGAGAGAAGAATGTGCCCAGCAGTAGGAAGGGTACGTAAAAGTCCGAAGTGGAGAGAATTGGTCCCTGGACCCGCTGCCTTCCCACCAGCCTCTTCGTGCAGGACCCGTGGACGTCCACCACCTACAAGCTCTGCTCCACTGGCCCCTGGGTTAACTCTGTCCGTGAAGGAACGGCTATGAGACTGTGACATCCTCAAGTGTCAGGCAAGCGTGCATCCAATGAGAATGTCTCTGCTGTGCCAGGAGAGGTGCCTGAATTGAATTCTTTCTGGTGGTGGGCTGACCCCTCAATACCAGAGAAGTCTCCAAGCAGCAGTTTTTTTTTTTTAAATGCCACCGAGTAGGTTCATAATTGGGCATCTGCCTCAGTTTCCCTGATGAATATTTCAGTTACCTACTGATGCTGAAAGTTTGCTTAGAAAGTCCAATCTCCAGTGTTTACTGAGTAAGCTGCTGAGTGTAGAGACAGCGTCAGGATGTTGAAGACAGAGTACAAAACACACACACACACGCACCAGAAGACCTGGCCCATGATCACACACATCTGAGTGCTCATAACAATTTAATGGGTTGGATTACCATTAGTATTTTGAAAATGTGAAAGTCATCTTTTATATTACTTCAAAGGAAAAGATGATTCTAACGATGACACTTAAGTAATTTCATCCTTTAAAAAAAAATTTGGTCTCTGCAGATGCCAGCATTGCTTCTTTCTTTTTCCAGTTGACAGACAGCAGTTTCGGCATTCGTTACATGTTTGTTAGGACATCCGTAGGAATTCGAAGGCGGCTCTGGTTAAGGAGTTGGAGTAGAGTCCCAAGCTCTTAAGGCGACACTCAAAGCCTTTCGCCACCTAACTCATCTTCTTCTGCTGTTCCTTTTCTCGTTCTCTACCCCTGGGCTTTCTCCCTTTGCACAGACCATCCCCTCTGCGTGGCCTGGCCTTGCCCTTTGTCTTCACGTGCCCCGTTCTCTTCCATGAAGATCACTTCTCTTCCATTTCCGTTTGCTTTTCCTCCTCTGTCTGACTTCTTCCTCTATCCCTCATTCCTCGTTTTCCATATTCTTCTTTCTCAACTTTCACTTGGTCCCCTGCTCAGACTCATGTTCTCAGAAATCTCCTGTGTACAGCTGACATCCATTTTCGAGGACTAGCCTAGAAAGCTCATGACAAAATATCTTCCTGACTGTACGATTAAAATTGTTTCTTTTGATATTTGGGAAATATGGGAAGCATGAAGAATATAAGGGTCTCCAGTGACTATGGAGGAGTGGTGAGGAGCATAGGTGTCACACCTCAGCCGTGCCCCTTTGCAATGCTGGGTGAGTTACTTAGCCTCTCTGAGCCTCAGTATTCTCATCTGTGAAATGGGGATGGTAAACCCTATCACATGCACGTACTGTAGCTAATGAGTATTATATATAGAATGCTTAGCACAGTTTCTCCCAAGTAATAAATACTCAATACTTGGTAACTATTGTTATTATAATAACCACAGTAACATTTCCAGATGCTTATTTATAATGTTATTTTAATTAAAAATATTTTGCAAATTCAAACTAAAGATCTTGCAAGCAAATTTCGGATCCATTTTGTTATCAAGCTGTGGACTGTTTTCTTTCCCCCAGAATGGAGATTTGATTTACAGCACAGAAGCACTCACAGGTATCACCAGGAAATGAAGCAAACATACTTGACTCTCCTGTTTGTGCCTTAAGGTCACATCAAGCAGCCGAAACAGTCATTTTGGTGTGAAACCAGCAGAAGGTGAGTACTGAGGGTTCTGTCGCTTGATTCAGTAACAGGTGCTGTTTATAGCACCCAAGTTCTTTCCTGGAACTTCTTCATATTTGTGACATGAGCCATGCGCATGCATGCCTCGTTTTGTCACAATATGGCACTCCACGTTTTGTCAGAACGTGACACACAGTGTGACGCGGCCTTCGGTTGAGGCAAGCGGTGGGACCCTCTGGGTTGAGCACAGGCTCCCCCTCATCCCACCTGACCTTCCGCCCTGTGCCATTGAGGGTGTCAAGGTAACTGGCCCGCATCCCATTAGGAAGAATTACCATGATCACTAATGGGTAGTTAGGGACGGCGTTCCACTTTAGAGGATTTCATGGGCCTCGAAAACTAGTGAGTAAATAACCGTTTATCAGCCAGTCACTTAGAGGACGCCAAACGGAGTGATATTTCAGGACTTCCAACCGCATAGAAGCCATATATCATAATGGAGCATAAAAGTTACGAGGAAATAGGCTGTAACTCTGAACAACTGTTTACCTCGGTGAAGGTTTTATTTACATGCCCTCCAGCAGATACTTAAATGTGCCTCACACTTGGCTTCAAACAGAGCCTGCATTCAGTGGGGTTGCATCAGGTGGCTGCCAATTGCAATGTGATTTCTGGGGTCCAGGGAAGGCCTCTCTGGCCTCCTCCAAAACACATTTCGCCTGCTTGGAGCTTAAACTTTCTTAAAACTTAAGCTTTATTTCTATAATTACAGAAAATCCAATGTGACAAATTCAACATTGGATTAAATAGGACATACACAAGTAGGTATCACAAACAGCTACATTCTTCTCAGAGTGCTTCCATATTGGGATCTTCCTTATCCTCAAAACACTCCAATAAATTAGATCATCGACCCCAATTATGAGGAAGGACTTGTGGCTTGTCCAAGGTCACAGGCGGACACGTCGGGGCTGGGACCGCAGCCTGGTGCTTCTGAGGATGCCTTCTGCGTGTTCTATCCATTAGGGCAGGCTCTCACATTAAGCACTTACAGGAGGAAGCCCACGACTTAGATTTATACCAGCCTGAGAGCCAGTTCAGAAAGGCCTGGGAGACATGAAGGGAAGAATCAGGTCCGCAGGCCCCGAGGTCCCCTTGCGGGCACTGCTGCCTGCCCGCTGCTCCTGGGCTGCCCCTGCCCCTGGTGGCGGCAAAGCGGTTACCGTGCGGGCACTTCCTCTGAGCTTGCTCAGTCTCGTCCGCACTTCCGTTCCCTGCTGGCACTGGGGTCTTATTCTCATCCTCAGTCTCCTTGGCCAAAGTCCCGGAAACCTGTCACCTCCCTATGAGTCCTCTCCCCCAGGAGGCAAAGCGCTGTCCCTTTTGCTTCCACGCTCAGCGGGGCTCCCCCCCCGCCCCACGTTTTGGACAGATCTGCCAGAATTGAACGCTGCGTTTTTCCCCTCTGACTCCTGCTATTGCAGGAAACTGCCACTTGCTAATTATTTCACCATCCACTAACCACACTTTTATTGAGCGCGTACTAGACACAATCCAGAGTCGACTCCCCTCAGGGTAACCCTGAGGAAACGTGGGTTTGCCCCAGGCCTTTAGGGACTGTATTTGTGTTACCTTCAAGAGCTCACCAGATGCCTTTAAATCTGGTCCTTTGTTCTCTGCATCTCCCATCCACTGCCAACCACAGGAACTGGCCGCTTAGTGGGGGCACTGACGAGGCTGGAGGTGAGGGTGGGTCATGGTTTTGGGGACAGCATAGGAGAAGTGCGTTCTTAGAGACCTTTAAGACAAGATGGAGATTATCCTCAATATTCCTGAGGCCTGACTGGCTCTAGCTCCAGCTGCATCAGTGAGCAACTAACTGCTGAGTGACAGTCCATGAGCCAAAGAGAAAGTGGGATAGAAAAAGATAACAAAAAATGACCTTCAGCATCATTGTTTAGTAATATTGCCTTCACTAGCTGCCATCCTTTAGATTCACAGATACCAGTGGCAAGACTTGAATGAATTTTACCTGAATTTCTACTTTATTTCTCTGCTGGCTTCACTTCCAAAATCACCTTTTCTGAATGACAACTCAATCAATTCAATAACGTGCAATTTTACACAGTAGGAACCGACTCCCCTCTCCCGCTTCATACCTGTAATTGTCGGCTGCTTTCTGGAATAACCCGCGTGTGTTTTAATGCTGAATTATTTTCATCTCCAGACTCCTGAGGTGGAATGACACCGTGAGAGGGACACAATTGTGACTCGGCTGAGATGCTTTCCACTTCCCCCTCTTTTTTTCACATGCATCTCTCATTTGTCACAGCCAGAGCTGCCAGCTCATGTTCAATTTCCCGTCAGTTCAGTTGTGTTAAAGAATTATTGGCTTGATCAGCTTCATTTTAGAAGCTTTCTGAGATGCTGGACTTTTTTTTTTTTATGTTGTTTTCTCATGCTTTTGGAATCCTGCCAAAGTAAATGAAGGTAAAATGCACATGTATATTTTAGCTTTGTCTTCCAGGGCTGGGTAAAGTGATGGACAGGGTTGTATTATGAGAGGAGTTAGGGAGGAGATGGGCTGCACATGTTGGCTGAGCCGCAGAGTCTGTGGATAATGAACTGGAAAAAAACCCAGCTGATTGAAAATTTGAATCATCAACAGCTTCTTTTAGAATTTCAATCTTCTATGGTTTGCTTAGAGTCAGTGCTTCAATGGTCTGAGCCACCGGCCAAATTGTCAATCAGAATGAGCAAGATTTGCTCATGGCCTCCGTTGTTTCAGAGATGACATTAAACACTTAAAAAAATAGCTACAGTAACTCTTCCAGGGCAGCGAGTGGTCATCATGGCATAGTGCTCCTGGGACCTCCATTGATTTAGAATTTGCATTTCTCATTATTTGCAAATCACCCTCTAGGTCCAAAGTATATTATAATTTGTACTTCTGTTGAAGCAAATTAAAATTGCATTTGCTGGCTGGGGTGCTGGGGTGTAGCGGTAGGTTACATGGCTGATGAATGAGTCTAACGCCCTGCCCTCTGCCACTCAAAACAATGAGTTTTTCACTCATTGTATATGCATATTATAGGGGAAATTATGCAATATGTGGTCCTTTGTGAATTAGGGGGATTCATAAAGGTTTCAAAGAATTACTCATGAGTGTCAGGCTGTATTTTAGGTATATCTTATTGTAACGAAGCCGAGTATAGTAATGCTTTTGCTATGGGTGCATGACTTATCTGGACATTAAGAAATAACTTATTTGTAATCAGTTGATAAAGAGAAAGGGCTACGAGCAGACAGAATAGGTGTTTCCACATCTGTCCACACTAATGCTCATGCTCTGCACTCCCAGATCCCCTCCTCAGCTCCTCATCCAGAACAGCCCGCTGCCCTTTGCTCTTGGGTTGGACCTTGGGTGCAAAGCGTTGATGTCATCGTCCTGAGGGCTCAAGGCATCCACCTGTTCATGGCTTCTCATATGGCTTATTTTATTTTAGTATTTTCCCCCTTCGTATATAGTAAACATGCATACTAATATTTTTAGAACATGTCATTGAAATGTATGAGACTTAGACTTATATAATGATATTTCAGAACATGTCTTTTTTTTTTTTTTTTTTTTTGGCTTTTGCTCTTTCCACTCAGTGTAATTTTTCAGGATTTTTCCATGTTGGTGAATATGCATCTGGTTAATTCTCTCGCTGCTTCATCTTCCAGGGTGTGTATCCACCGTGTTTTGTTTACAACCCCAGTTACAGATACTATCGTTGGCTCCATGATTTGCTGCCGCAAACAACACCGTGAGGACCATCCTTTTCTACACTCCCATGTGCTCCTGGGTGAGTGTTCCTCGGGTGTTAGCTCTAGAGTGGGGCTCCAGGTTATAGGGTTAACTGCATACTTCATGTCACACAGTACTGCCAGCTAGCTCTCTAGAACGACCGTTCCATTTTCCCCTTCTACCAGGGGTAAGCCAGATCGCCCGTCTCCCCGCGTCCTCATCGTCATAAGCACGTTTCTGGTTGTCGATGACGTAGAGCATCTCTTCATATATATTAGTCGTTGGGCGTTCCCCTTCTGGGAGTTGTCTAGTCATATCCCTGTGCATTTTACCATTAGGTTCTTCTCTTTCTCATTCATTTGTTGGAGTTCCATGTATTTATTAGACACTCATTTTTGTCAGTTTTAGTCGACGCAAGTTCCTTCCGATATCTTTCATTGAAGTTATTTTTTTCATATGACAAATGTTCTATTTTGGAATAATTTTAGATTTACAGAAAAGTTATAAAGATACTACAGAGAGTTCCCATATCACCTTCACCAAGCTTCCCCTAATATTGACATCTTACCTAACTCAGTACATTTGTTAACACCAAGAAATTAACATGGGTATAATCCTACTAAACCACAGATTTATTCATATTTCACCTGTTTTTTTTTTTTTTTTTTTCCATTGGTGTCCTTTTATTTTTTAGGATCTAATCCAGGAAACCATATTGCATTTAGTTGCCATATCTCCTTAGTCTCTTTGGATCTGTGACAATTTCTCAGTCTTCCACGGCTTTCTCAGTTTTAAAGAGTATTGGTCAAGCATTATGGAGAATGTCTCCCAGTTTGGGCTTGACTGCTGTTTTCTTACGATTAGACTGGGTTTATGGATGTTTTAGAAGAAGACCACGAAAATAAAGTGTGCCTCAATCACATCACAGTGAGAGGTATGTCATACCAACGTGATTTGTCATTGGCGACGTTAACCTGGGACGCGGGGTAAGGTGATGTTGCCAGTTTTTTCCACTGTGAAGTTAATGTTTTCCTTTCATCCTTGGTTCTTGGAAGTGAGTCTCTAGGATCCGCTCACACAGGGAATTAAGCTTAATCTTCTGAATAGTGCAGTGTCTATACATATCATTAGGAATCTATAAGGTAGAAGAAAGCCTTAATTTTAATGTAATCACAATGGCCAGTTTTTCATCATATGGTTTGTGCTTTTGAGGTCTTATTTAAGAAATCTTTTTTCCATCTCAAAGGTCACAGATAGTCTCTTATATTTTCTTTACACACATACATGTGCGCGCACACACACACACATGCACACACGCACCAGCACCCTATTTATTTTTAATCTTTAGGCTTTTAATCCATCTAGATTTTAATTAAAATTATCTCTATATAGTTTTTTAAAACTCTTTTAGTGAACTGATCTTTTTTTGCTGATATATTATGTCACCTGTTTCATATATCCAGTTTCCAACTCGGAATACATTCTGGGCTCTGTTTTGTTCAATTGGTCTAGTAGTCTGTTATTGTATCAATATATAATAGAGTTATACTATGGCTTTATATAAAGTCTTCATATCTGGTAGGCTAAGTGTTGTGGGTTAAATGATGTCCAGATCCAAACCCCTAGGACCTGTGAATATTATCTTATTTGGAAAAAGTGTCTTTGCAGATATCATTAAATTAAGGACCTTGGGATGAGAATAGCCTGGATTATGTGGATGGATCCTAAATCTAATGACAAGTGTCCTTATTAAGAGATGGAAGAGGGGAAGACGTAGACATATAAAAAAGATGATGTGCAGACAGAGGCCGAGGTTAGAGTGAGGCAGCCATAAGCCAAGGAAAACCAAGGAATTGCTAGCATCCAGCAGAAGTTGGAAGAGGCCAGCCATAGATTCTCTCCTAAAATTTCCAGAGGGAATGGGGCTCTGCCAACACCATGATTTTGTCATTTCTGTAGTTTTAAGTTATACCACCCAGTTTGTGGTAATTTGTTACAGTAGCTCCAGGTAACTAGTACATAATCGACTGCTTCTGACCCTTGTTTTTCAAAAATTGTCTTTATTATTTATGGATATTTATCCTTCATGCCCATTTTAGAATTGGCTTGATGAGAGGCCTAAAAAATTCTACTGAAATTTTGTTTGTAATTCCTTTGAATTTACAAGTTAATCTGGGAAAAGAGTTTGTCTCTTCACAATGTTAAATAATCTCATTCATGAGCATTGGGTTTTTCTCTATTAATTAAAACTTATATGATTTAAGGGGTTTAAAATTTTTCTCTGTAAAATTCTTGTGTATTCTTTGCTATTTGCAGACAATGACAGTTCTGCTCTTTCCTTGCAATCTTCATGTCTCATTGCATTGGCCAAAACATTGAGAACTGTGTAAAGCAGTTGCAGTAATAGTGAGCATCTTCGTCTTATTCTAGTCTTAAAGGGGATGTATTTAAAATGCATTGACGATGTATGAGTCTTTCTGTGGGTCTTTTGGCAGATCTCCTTTTTCCTTTACCCATTTGAGAAATTTCCTTTTTGTTCCTGATTCAAAGAGATGGAAAAATCAACCCCACATTTTGATAGGAGTAGTTGCAAAGTTACACTGCAAAGGTCAAGGACATATTGACGAGTGGGATATTATGACCATTTTTGCTCATTGTGACGATTGTGACCATCCATCTCACCTCCACTGGGTAAGTTACCAGCTGTATTTGGCGTAGTAACTTTCCGGATGGGAAAAAAGGTGGGGGGATTGGCAGATGTGGAGTCAGGGGTTCCTTAGTCGTGAGAGAAATATCCATGGCTTGGAGATGGGTGTTGATGAAAGGAAGCTCATTGCAACAGGAACATCACTGGGGTAGAATACTGCAGAATACCATAATGTTCTGTGAAGATTTTTTTTCAAAAAGTAAATTCCCAGTAAGTAAAACCTTGTATACTGTGGAATTGATCATCAACTTGAGCACCAATCCATTAGCAAATATTTAGTAAGTCAATACCACAGGCCAAGCACTGTCATAGTGCCTGAAGGAATACAAAGAATAAGACAGTTTGTCTTCAAGACACTTTTCTTCCATTAGGAAGATAAAACAGTCCCCCGAAGAGGGACAGTAATACAAGGCAAATAAGAACAGGCATCAAAAGAGAGATCCACAGAGATGGCAATAAAGCATTCAGCTCTTTAAAGAGATTTAAAAAAACATGAATATATTTTCAGTACTGTAATGAAAACCAGTGAAGACACAGATTCACTTTTCATAACTAGGCCACCAAAGTATTTAAATTCCAAAAAGCAAAGGATGTTCCTATTAAAATTTTGTCACAAATGGCACTCTACTCAGTGAATTTTCTAGAGGTTTGAAAGAATCACTGTGACTTTGAAAATAGCTTCCCACACAATCTGACTATGAAGTTACAGAGTGAATAGATTTGCAAGACCTCTCTCTGTTTGCAAACCACTAATAACACAACTAATTCAATGCATGTGTTGACACGAGAATTAGCTAATAGAAACTATTGCAAAACACTGTGGAAATCTTAAGTGCTGTGGAACTAGGTCAATAATGGACATTGGCTTTCCTCCAGTTGCTCCTGAAAAGGAGAAGGAATTTGATGACAGTCGAATGACCATTTAACCTACTAATCAGGTGGCTGGCAGGATGCCTGGCGACCAATGGAAGAAAATTTATAGAAAACTAAGACAGGGGCAGCAAAAGAGATCAGATATCCTGTTTCTCGACCAGGGCGCCACAGGCGTTGGGGACAGGATGAGTCTTTATCGAACAGGACTTCCCAGTGTACGGAGGAATTTGGCATCATTGACCCTTGTGGAACTAAACACATTTATCTGCCCCTTCCCGCAACGTGTGAACATAGCAACAACCTCAATAAGAAATGCCAACTATGTTTCAAATCCTGGGCCTTTCCTCTGGTTGAAAACCAGGGACCCAGAGAGGAAAACAAGTTGCCAGGGGATTTAGAGGGAGCAGAGTTTGAAGGTGCAGTTACTGGGAAAGGTGAAAGCTCTAGAGTGACAGCAATACTTTAGTATTTGATTGGATTTCATATCAAGTTAATCCGTTTTCGCATAGGGCGGCCAGCCTACTCTTAAAAATTTGGTTTCATCTCATCATGGCTCTGCTGCATGGCCTTCAATGACTCCCCACGGCTTACAAATACGGACCCCGTATTGAAGCCTGCCATTTGCCTTCCCTCCAAAACTCATTTCCAACCCCTCATCTTCCAGTTTCTTATATGGACTTTTCTGGTTCCAGTTAACAGAGCCTCACAAAAGAACCTTGAGTGATCCAGAAAGAGCAAGGTGGAGAATGCACTAATGTTGAACTATTTTGTAATTGAAATTTTAATGAAGAGTTTCACGTGGGGTCAACACCAAGGCGAGTCCTTCGTTGCTTCGCTATCGGTACTCGTTGGCAGTGGCACCCCACGCTGCGGTAGTTCATGTTCCCTTGTGGTTGCTTAATTTAAAAGCACCTCTCCAGTGTTGTTCTGGTTACAGTCCTCCCGTCTGGACCACAGACGTTTGTCCTGCACCTAAGTGTCTTCGTTTCCATATGTTTCCCCCACACCTTCCACCTGATCTTCTTTGTATGGGTTGTCATTTCCTGGGGACTGAACTTCAGCGGTAGACGCTTCAGTCGAATACGAGACCTATTGTACCTGAAAAACTTGGTCATTTGAAGCCTCAGGGTCTAAAAATGAAGCATTTTCTTTGTTGTCCAGTTGGTATGATTCAACCTCTTTTTAACATTGTCTTAAAATTAAGAATATCTGTAATGTTGCACAGAAAAAGGGTCACATAAATCCAAATCCTCTTAGGGTTTCTAACTTCGAAATAGAAGCTTGGCTTTTCATTCCCGACAGAATTCTGAGACTCATTCAGCTCTGACTCCTCTCCCTTCTTTCTAACCAGTACCACATCCTGATGATCTCACCTCCTACGTGATATCGTTCTGAAACGTCTTCACCCCTTTCGTCTTACCGAAGGGTTCTTAGTTCCGATTCTTACCATTTCTTACTTGGATTATTACAAATAACCTCAAAATGGTCTCTGATTCTAGACATCCTGCCATTCCAGAAAATCCTCCCACTTCGAATCCAATTTCTATCATATTACTACCCTGCTAGGACCCTTCGTTATTTCCTCTTTTGCCCCAGGGTGATATCTGAAAGACATTAGTCCTTTCACGATCTGGCGCCTGTGTGTCTTTCCAGTCTCATTTCCTGTCCCTCTTCCTTATCCTGTGCCCTAGTGATGCCAAATGACCATACTTACAAGACTGCATTATATTTTTTTATGCCATATTATGCTTTTTAAAAATGCTCTTCTATTAGTGATGACTACTCATCCTTCAAGACCCATCCCTGGGCCTACCTCCTCCTGGCAGCCTTTCCTGATCCACCTGTCGGGATTGAGTGCCTCTTCTTTGTTCTTTAGCTCCTTGTGCATTTCTCTGACTGGGCAGCTGCCACACTGCATTGAAGTGATGTGCCCAGCTGCCTGCGACCTGGAAGGCTAACATCTGTCTCCGATTCATCCTTACATCTGCAGTCCTCAGTCTGGTGCCTAGCAGAACGCTGATGCTCAATCAAAGTTTCCCGAAAGGCTGAATTCAAATTTATAGACTTTATAAGTGAGAGAGGCCAGAGAAAAGTGTGAAGTGGAAACATATCTGGTGATCTGAGGTGATGCTGATGATTTGGACATTTTAGGCCAAAAGATACCAGGCAGTTTTTATGGTCTCTCAACAAAGAATTAGACCAGAAATTTCCATCTGACCTCTGATCTCACCTCAGCTGAACTGGGAAAATGGAAGGCAGGCCCCTGAGTGAAGCAGGTCTAGGATGTTGCTGATGACTGACTCAGCTGCATCAGGAGAGGGTAGTGAGTGGCACCTATTACTGAAGGTTCCAGGGACTTAGTCTTCTCTTGTCTTGGGGGACTTTTGCAGTAGCAGTGTGTGTATTTGTGTGTGTGTGTGTGTGTGTGTGTGTATCACACATGTACACATGGTGGTTATGACGACAAGCAGATGATTTGAAGAAGCCACCCCTGGGCAAACAGGGAGCCATCTCAATCAGTCTGATTGTAAGGTGCCAGAAACCTCAGTAATAAAAGACTTTATTCATTAATCTGTCAGCTCACTTTTACTGAGCACCTGCTATGTGCCAGGCAATATTCTAAGTGCTTTATGTGCATTAACTCATTTAATCTTCACCACAACCCCACGATGCAAGTACTATTATTGTCTTCATTTTATAGATGAGGAAACTAAGGCATACAGAATTGAAGCAGCATGGTAAAGATCACCTATCTAATAAATATCAAAGGCAGGGTCAATCCTAGACAGTCTGATTTGGGAGCCTAGGTTCAGGCTAAACTGCCTCAAACACCATTCTGTCCTGCCTGTCACGTGCTGTCATGGTCCTGAGTCCATGCTGCTCACTCTCTGGGAGCCCAGGTCTGTAGCTGGTCATTAGGAATGACAAAGGGGTGCTGCTCTTTGAGGAGATGTGGGAACCCCCACCTGGTAGGCCTCCAGCTCCCAGGGCAGCTGAGCTGCAGCCAGCGGGGAGGTCTCGGTGAGATCATACGTAGGGCTATGATCAGTGGAGGAAGAGCTGGCATTGCCGGCGAGGCAGTAGCCTCCCACTGCACCCTCCAGTCCTGATTAGAAGTTGGACAGGATCACGAGAGGCTGGTAGAGTGACTGCCACCCTCTGAGAACCCTTGGAGTACAATCTGCGGGGGCTGGAGGTGGTAGAGGAATAATATAGCCATGATGGAGAAGCTGAGTGCCAAGGTGTGTGCTGAGACTCTATGTATGTTGACTTTCATTCTCACACCAACTCTGCAAGGTGGCTATTTGCCCTGTTTACTCATAAGAAACAGTCTCAGGAAGGTTAGGTCACATGCCTAAGTTACAACATTAGTAAGTCTCTGAGCTGGGATTTGAATCCAGTCCTACTCGATTCGAAAGCTCATCTTTTTAACCCATACCCCCTGCTTTTCCTATACAATACCTGTTTCTCCTCCCCACTCACCTTTTTAAAAATTATAGATCTTCATTCTCAATTCTTGACGGAAAGCTGTGGCTTGTCTAGTGGACTACACAGTGGAAGAATTTCCCCAGGATCTGGGGGAGTATCGGACGTTCTCCATAAAAAAAAAAAAGAGTGTAAACTTTACTTTTTAAGACCTAGGTGTTTACAGTAAGAATTTACCTCGAATTCCATCTTTTTCTTTTTTCAGACTCTTTTACATGCTTGGGAGGTCAGTATACGAGCAAAAGCTGGGAGAGCAGACCCCAGAGGACTCGGGGTGGCTGGAAGGAGGATTCACGGGGCAGCAGGGGAATGTGCAGCCGCCTGGGGGGCTGACTCTGCGAGTCCGTGAGGGCACGAAGACTTAACCTTGACGGCGAAGGGCACTCATAAAGCCTCGTTGACTTGGAGAGCGACGGAATCGATCGATGTGTCTTTTACTTGGTTATTCTGGGGGCACGTGCGTGGTGGGCGGGGTGGGGAGACACGGAGAGACAGGAGGGACCGCAGGAGGGGAGACGATGTGACCCGAGGCTGGAATTAGACAATGGTGTGCAGATGGGAAACCAGGGACAGATGGGAAGAGCATTAAGATGCCACAAAGAAGGAGTAACAGTACTCGCTTGATTGTGGGGAGTGACAGAGATGAGACGGGAAAAGAAAAGCATCAGACCAGAACTGGGGGAATCAGAAATGGAAATTCGTTTAGGGAGAAAAAGAGCTTAATTTTAAATGGTTTTATCATTCTGGATTTTTGGGGGGTATATTGAAAAGGATCCGGTTGGAAATGTTTCAATCGCGGAAGCCACCCCTTGCTTTTCAGAGATGCCATAATTTGGGAAATGTGCCTTTTTACCTATCTATTCAGGACGCCTGACGACAGAGATGAGCCTTCTGTTTCCAGTGATCACGGGCCCCAGATGAAGCCCGCCTCAGGATGATAAACCAGGTAATTATCTCCATCCTTCCTATGATAATAATGGTGTTGAGGCAGGAAAAAATTCATCAGAGGCAGCTTCACAAGTCCCCAGGGAGACTCAGGATAAAGGCACCGATTGTCAGAATCCGCCTCTGCAGCTCCATACTAGGGCTCTGTAATGACGGCCGAGGGCCACGTCGTGCCTCCAGAGTAAAGAATTGTGGACATGAAAGAGAGAAAGACACCTACATCCTAGCGTGGGAGCCCACCAAGTCTGCGTGGATGGTCCAGATCAGTAATTAGAAACACAGTGCAATAAATATTGAAACAAGCTTCTGTAAACATTCTAGAAGACAATAAAGTTAGAAATAATAAGCAGATGGGCTTTTATTCAAAGAAAATCATGCCAGATGGACTCAGTACATCTTTTTCTTTTTCTTTCTTTCTTTCTTTTTTTTTTGATAAGAGTACAAAGTTGGTGGATAAAGGGAAAATGGAACCTTTGATGTCATATATTTGAAGATTGTTAAACATTTGAGTCTTTCAAGAAGTCTGATTTGCAGAACTGGCTCAGAATGCCTGGAACAGAAGCATATACCTGACAAAAAAAGTTAGATAAATGATGCTAATTGGGCAATAGAAAATTCTGGAAAACTGGGCTGGTAAGACAGCCTCAGGAGGGGTCTTCCAAGGGACCATAGAGCTTTGGAGCCTGAAGGGACCTTAGAGATGATCAGTTCCAACCCTCCTATTTAAGGATAAGGAAACTCAATCAAAAGAAGACATTGACTTCACTCACCAGGGCTGGAACAAGGTTAGTTGACAATTAGTTCTGCTGTGTGAGTGTGAGGTCCCCTCGCCCCCCAGCATCTCTCTTATCTAGGAAAGGAAATAAATGTGGTCAGGTATGATTCTGTAAGGATTCTAAATACAGAGATGAAGGACTTGGACCCTGAGCAGACAACGCCCGAGGTGCAAGTCACATCCCATAAAGAGGGCGGGCCTCAGACAAAGCGGAGCTGGCAGTGGAGCAGCGGTGGGGAAGCCTCCCGACAGGCCATGCTCCCGAGGCCCCGTGCAGTTTTCAAGGCACTTTCAATGATGTTAATTCACTACTGCCGGGAAGCAATCGTGGACCATTTTGCAGGCGAGAAAATGACAAAACTCAGGGAGAGTCAGTGACATGTCCAACTAAGGTGAAACAGCAAGTGTATGGTCCAGGAAGTATGCGAGAATGTGTCCTCAGATGCCAGTCAGACTCACCCACATCTGGCCTTGGCGAAATTCTTATGGCGGTCCCGACTCCCCTCCTGCCCTGCTACCCCGCTCCCGGAAGGCTCCCCTCTTCTGCCGGGGCCTTCTCTGACTGATGTCCCTGCCTCATAGGGTCCCCTAGGTGCCCTGCATTGCTCACTTCACAGCTCTGCCATCTCAGGAACCCTCCAAGGCCTTCGAACCCCCTCCCCCCATTCTCCATCAGATCTTTGTAGTCTCCTTTCCCATTTCTGCTAAGCTCTGTACTCAGCCTTTTGTCACCCCAAAAAGCGTAAACTTCATGAAAACTAATTTTCACCACTGCCTTCATAGGCGATAGTTTCCCCTTCAAGAAATTATCTCAGTTCCCACGCCTTCCTCCTTATTAAAAACAAAACAAAACAAAACCAGCAGCGATGCCTAGTTTGTAAAGTATAGTGTATTGTCACCTATCAATGCCTTATACAAAGTAGATGCTCAATAAGTATTTATTAAGAGGGTTTTAGGCTGGAGATTTTCCTCAGCACACCTCTCTATGGCTCTTTCTTTCTTATTCAGAGTAATTTATTGTCCCAAACCCATATCTGAAAACCTCTGCTCTACCCACTCAGCAGAGGTTCTTGGGTTTTAGAATCTAGTCTTTTGGGTGGGTGGCAGGTTGAAGTGGGAAGTGGAGTGTTAATAAATGATCGTTTTTTTTTCATACAATTTTTTTCCTGTTAGAGTGTGCAAGAGTTTTTGTGAAAAGCAGCCTTTTTTTTTTTTTTTAAAGGGGAGTCATTGAGATATAGGGACAAAAAGTGGAAGTTTATGTATATTTCCTTCTACTTCTGAAAAACATATCCTTGGTCTTCACCGGTCCAAGTTTTCCGCTCTGAGTGACCCATGAGGCACCATTGTTAAAAGAAAATCTTGAACTTATTTGTTGCCTTTTAGAAAAAAATCTATGCATCTTACTAGGAAACCATCTGCTATGGATCGAATATTTGTGTCCTCCCAATATTCCTATGTTGCAATCTTAACCCCCAGGTGATGGTGTTAGGAGGTGAGGCCTCTGGGAAGTGATTAGGTCATGAGGGTGGAGTCCTCATGAATGAGGCTGGTGCCTTTCTAAAGAGACTCCAGAGAGATCCTGCATCCCTTTGGTCATGTGAGGACACAGAGAAAAGGTGGCCATCTGTGAACCAGAAAGTCAGTTTTCATTAGACACTGGATCTGCTGGTGCCTGGATCTTGGACTTCCAGCCTTTAGAACTGTGAGAAAGAAATTTCTGTTGTTTATAAGATACTCAGTCTAAGGTATATTGTTATTGCAGCATAAATAGACTCAGACACCATCTGATGACTGTAGTATTTTTCCTTTTACTTACCTTCCACAGAATGGGCACAGAAGCTAAATAACCACCCTTTCCTCTTCTCATAAAATGTGAGCAACTGGAAAGACCTGCATGTTGTCCCATTTCTGCCACATGGGAGCCTCGGGCAAGTGTCTTAACCTCTCTGTGCAGCAGCTAGTCCGGGTCTGTTGAATTCCCAGGGGGCAGGAAATACAGCTTGTTTATCTATAGTGCTTGGTGTAACAGGAACAAATTTAGTACACATCTGAGGCTCAAAACTCTAAACGTTGCTGAAACATGTCTTCACATAAACACATCTATCACTAACAATCACTCAATAGAGTGCCAGATATAAATATGCCTTACATCGCTTAATCTAATCATTATAACAACTACACAGCACAACTATTATTATTGCTACTTTCCAGAGAAGAAAACTGGGGTGTGAAGAGATTAAGTGAACTACCTTTTTGCTAGATGGTAGCAAAATCAGGATTTGAACTCAGATCCTTTTGCCTTGTTGTTCCACTAATCTGTATTCAGGATCTAAGCTCTTCATTTATAACAATACAATTGCAAAAGGACTTTTGACTTTTTAAATGTAACAGCCAAGAGGCTTCTTTGTTTCAAGACAGTAAGAAGCCACAGATTCTGAACAGGAAGCTCTACTGGGCATTGACTGGCAAGAGGGAAAAACCTTGCCCTTGACATGTTTTCTCTAGGACTGAGCCTCTCGAGCCACACTCCCTCGCAGTACTTGACCTTGGGTGGTGGGCTGTTTCAGGGTTTGTCCCACTTCTGGGTTCAAATGCTCCATTTCTTCCACTCAAGCTAGAGACTTCAATGAAGTCAGCACAGTTACATTGTGTTGGCCTTGAGGTTACCCCATGGACAAGATATACCTTTTCTGTTTCTTCTAGATAATGTAGGCTACAGAAGTGGCCTTTGTGTGACACCACAGGATGGAACATTAGCCTGGGGTAGGGCGGAGAGAACAACCCAAACGAAGCCCCATAGGCTACAGAGAGCATTTCAGATTTCCAGACTGAATTTTCATCATTTTCTTTGGCTCTAGAGCTGCCATATTCCAGGAAAAAAAAAATCTCCCACAATCACATCCAGTTTTTATTCACTAAGGCCACGGTACTTGTTCTCTGCCTCTGAGGTCAGATATTTCATCTCCTTCCCCTACTTTGTCTGGTGGTGGTTGGTGGGGTCCAGGCCTCATAGGCATCAACTCCTATGAAGAGGTCATTTCAGTACTTTAGTAACTGAAGGGGTCTATGTCACACCTGCTTCATATAGCAATAAGCCTTGAACCAAGTAATATTACATCTGCATTTATCTGGTATATATTTTTACTCAGTGGCAACTGGGTACTTTGAAGTAGGCTGTGAAACTCAGTTTACATGTTTTTTTTTTTTTGGTTCGTGTATAAAACACACAAAGAACATCCCAAGTAGCTTTTACTCACTTAATTATCATGTTTCCTCTTAACCTACCCATGGCTATTTGTAAGCAAATATCTTTTTTTTTTCTTAACTCATTAAAATCCCATTTGAAAGTGTTTCTCTCTCTCTCTCTCATACTTTTTTATAGGTTTGATTAATGTCTTAAAAAAAAAAGAGATTCGTTTTCTTACCTTATAATTAGCGTTTCTGCAGGAGACAGAAGCTGGAGCTCCGGAAGCAAACGTGAGACGACAGCTTCGTCTTGCATGGGACCTCCACGCACCGTCTCAATTGTGCTGAGTCTCCGTCTGTCCTATTACCACCTGGCAGCTAAAGACAGAACTCCTTCTCTTCGCCTACATACTGTGTATGAGTGGTCTCTCTAAACATCCTGCTTATTGTCTCCAGAGCAAAAATATTCCTCACAGCATGAAGTATCGCACGCTCAATCTTTCCATGTTTTTTTTCTTTTTTCTCTTCCCAGGTATTGCTCAGTAAATCCGGAACCACCAGTGAAGTGAGTCTGCCCAAGGGATATATTTAACCCTGAATAACAAAAACTCCTCTAAGAACCAAAGTTTCTTTTTTGCTGGAGATAGATAGTATAGTTATTTGGGACTGATGAACCGTTGGTCTTTTCTGTCAGAAATAGAAATTTTAATGAGGGCTTTTATCATGATGGGACAGGGGACTCCATTTCTATACTTTCCTTAGGCCCACGTAGACAAGGGTTTTGCTAATCTTGTTTTTGTAGGTCTTTCTAGAGATTAGAAACGGGCAGCCAAGAGAATATCGTTCGAATTGACCTTATTGCAGTACAGTCATGTGCTATAAGATGGATGTTTTGGTCACTGACGGACCCCATTGTCCACGGTCGACCCATATGATTATAACGGAGCTGGAAAATTTTCGATCGCCTAGTGACACTGTAGCTGTCATAATGTTGTAGTCAACATAAAGTCATAGCTGTCGTAAAGTGGTAGCCGTCATGATGTCCTAATGCCGTAGCCATCATAACGTGGCCACCCGTAAGGTTGGAGCCATTGTAAAGTTGTAGCTGTGGTGACATCATCACCACGGTAACATCGTCATAACCGTGGTAAGGTTGCAGCTGTCATAATGTCGTAACTGCCGCGGGGCTGCAGCTGATGCAAGGTTCTAGCATATGCCGCATCACTCCCAGCTATCACTGTGGAGTAGGGACATAAGGAAATGCTTTTGTATAGCGGTGCAGTATGTGAATGGTTTAAGTTAAGTGTTATTACAAAAGAGTTCAAAAGTTTAAAAAAAGTAAAGTTTACTAAGTAAAAAAGTTACAGCAAGCTAAGGTTAATTTATTAGTAAAGAAAAAATATTTTATGAATTTAGCGTAGTAAGGATACGGCGTTTACAGAGTCTGCGGTGGTGGAAGAGAGTGTCCTCGGCCTTCACGCCCACTCAGCACTCACTCACGGGCTCACCCAGAGCAACTTCCGGTCCTGTAAGCTCCATTCATGGTGAGTGCCCCATACAGGTGTACTATTTTTTTTTTTATCTTTTATATCAGGGGTCCCCAATCTCGGGCTGCAGAGCGGTACCGGTCCATGGCCTGTTAGGAACCGGGCAGCACAGTAGGAGGTGAGCTGCGGCCAGTGAAGCTTCATCTGTATCTGCAGCCGCTCCCCAGTGCCAGCATCACCGCCTCAGCTCCGCCTCAGGTCATCAGTCATTAGATTCTCATAGGAGTCTTTGGTGCCAAAAAGATTGGGGACCGCTGTTTTATATTGTATTTTTTCTGTACCTTTTCTGTTTAGATATACTTACCATTGTGTTACAGTTGCTTCCAATATTCAGTACAGTAACATGCTGTGTGGGTTGTAGCCTGGGAACACTAGGCTACACTGTATAGCCCGGTGTGTAGTAGGCTCTACTTTCTAGGTTTGTGTAAGTGTACTCTGTAACATTTGCACAAGGACAAAATCACCTAACAATGCATTTCTCAGAATGTATACCTGTTGTTAAGTGATGCAGGACTGTACATTTTTCACCAAATTACATTAGCATATAAAACTTGAATTATTGATTTCTTCTTGACTTGTGGTTTCTGGGCAAAAGTCCAGTTTATAGAAGCAAAGAGAATATACGTACACTTGAGTTAAGAGTCACTTATTTATTTATTTTTCTTCGTTTTAGAGACAGCTAACACAGTCCAGAAGGGTAGTGTGGCTTTGTACTCTGGTTTTCTCCACCCGACACCTCCGTGAGGCTGAACACAAGCCTTCCATGATGCCAGACTTCCGTTTTGCATCCAGACCAGAGACGGAGGAATAGGCAGGAGACTCTTTTCCAGGGATGACAGTACCTGCCCTCTGTTAAGTACTGGCTGGATGTCAGGCAGTGGATGGCACTGTGTTTACAATTTCTCCTCCGGTAGATAATATTCTCCTTTTGCAGATGATGAAATTGAGGCTGAGTGAGGTTAAGTGACTCGTTCCAGGTCATCAGGAAGCAAGTTCGAGATCAGTTGCACGGTTCACTTTGGAGAACAGTCTGGCAGTTCCTCAAAAGGTTAATCATAGAGTTACCACATGACTCAGCAATCTGACTCCTAAGTATATACACAAGAGAAAGGAAAACAGATGTCCATACAAAAACTTGTACACCAATGTTCATAGTGCATTAGTCATAACAGCCAAAAAGTAAAAATAACTCAAATACCCATCAATGAATGAATCGACAAATAAAATGGGTCTCTCCATACAATGGAATAGTATTTGCAGTAAAAAGAAATAAAGCACGCAAAGCCTGGGTGAACCTTGAAAATATGCTAAGTAAAAGCAGTCGGTCACCAAGGACCACATACCGCAAGATTACATTTATACGAAGCGTCCAGACTATAGAGAAAATAGATTTGTGGTTGCCAGGGGGTAGGCGGGGCAGAGCTTGCGGGGAATGGACAGTGGCTGCTAATGGACACGGCGTATCATTTTTGAGTGATGAAAAGTACCCCAGAATTGATCATGTTTGATTCTAAATTGGTTTTAAAATTAATTGGTTTTTAAATTGACTGTGATGATGGTTGTATAACTCTATGAATAGACTAAAAACCATTGAATTGTGCACTTTAAATGTGCAAAGGGTATGGTATGTGAATTATATCTAAATAAAGTTATAAAAAAAAATGAGTGGCTATTGTCCACTGCTCTTGTACAGGGAGGCAGTGCCGCTCAGATTGGGCAGTAACTTGAGCTACTCCTCGTGAGAGAAACCTAGGTACCATATACCAGCAGCAGCATCTAGCTTTTAATGTATTTTCTAAATGCCTAGCATAGAATAAAAACCTTGGAAACATTTATTTCTCTAAGTCTCAGCATTGTATACCGTTGGCTAAGAGAGTAGACTCTGCAGCTAGATGGCTTGAATTGGAATCAGAATTCTGCCTCCTGGATCCTGTGTAAATGGGAACAAGTTGCTTAAACTCTGTGCTCTGATTTCCTCAGCTGTATAATGGGATAATAAAAGTATTAAATTGATAGACTTGAAGATTAAGTGAGATAATATGTGAACGGCATCTAGGATAGTGCCTGGCACATAGTAAGTGCTCAATACATGTAAACTGTTATCATGTACAGTCTGTTGGGGGCTGGTATTACAGGAATGAATAAACCACAGACTGTGCTTCAATCTGGTGGGGGAAGACAGACGTGGACATAATTGGAATAGAGAAAAATGGCGAAAGTAGGCAGGAGACAGAGCAGAAGCTCAGAGGCTGCGTGACGGGTGATTGACGAGGGCACTTGCTCCCGTGGTCCTAGAGCTCTGGTCTTTTAGGCTCTGGTATGAAAGTGTTTACAGCGGCAGGGTTTGCTTTCCCTTCCCTCAAGGTTTCGGGGATACACAAGAATTATGAAATCTGGTCGGGAAATTGCATGATTGTGTTTTTCTTGACAGCTTGGTAAAAATCTAACACTCGAAAGAGTAGAGCAGAGAGAGTAGAAAAGATCTTTTATTTGGGCTTCTTGAATATTTAACCTTAATTAGATCCATAGGCTAATGCGATGGGCAGTTGATCGGGAGATGGGAAGTCATGAAAGGACAGTGTGTGAGGTGTGTTCTCGTCTGATGTGGGTGTTTTCTCATACCCTAATTGTGCTGGACCTTAGGAATATGTTGGAAATTAGCTATTTACTGATGAGTATGAACTGTGACATGTATAAGTGATTGCATCTATTTATACGTGTTCTATGTAAAAGTTGAGACAGATAGTCAATAGTTCATATCTTAGTTCCTAGCAGTGCGTTCATTTGGTGCATAGTAGGCATTTAACAAATATTTGTTCAATCTGAATAAGCAGATGGTTTATATTCTAATTCATACATCAAACCTCTATAACCTTCAGATTCTGGATTTAAGTTTACTCTCTGAGAATTTGTTCAGGGAAACGAATAATAAGTGAGACCTCCTTTGTCAGGTAGTCCCGTGGAGCAATCATCTACCCTGGCGAAGAATGACCCAGAGGGCTTGGAGGATGATCTGATAGCCCACCCTGGCTGCACCTCAGCATCACCTGGGGAGCTTATGAAACACGCGGCTGCCAGGGTGGACGTCTCCACAGACCAATCAAATCAGACTGTCTGGGGAGGGGGTCTGGATGTTGGCATTTTTCTTTTTAGCTATTCGCCAGGTGATGTTCATGGAATCCACGACGAGAAGCCCTGGACTAAGGCATCTGTAGATGGGAAGGCTGGTGGCATCTGCCAGAAACCTTGGTATGTAGTTAGCTAGAGGTGAGCCTCAGGTCTGGCCCACATCAGTGTGGCGGTGTATCAGCCGCCTTTCAGGTTTCCAGGGCCGTTTTCTAAGAGGCCTCTCTGAGCTTGAACTGAAGCTATCCCAGCTCTGGGGGACAGGGAGGGGGCTGAAGGAATGGCTTCAGGGGAAGGAAGGAAAGCTTTAGTAATTGGAAGAGGCGTCTGATCTTTCAACTACTTCATTGTTGTAATTTTGAGATTTCCTATCGCCTCAGATTAAGTAAGGAGGGGAAGCGGGGAGGATGGGGAAGGGCACTGAGGAATCCTGGAACCACAGACCGTGTCTCATTGAAGGTGCTGGGCTGGGTTAGCAGAAGGCTCAATTGCCTGTTGCAAAGGCTTCAGTGTCCCCTGAGAGCTGGCTCCCTGAGCAGCGCTGGCTGTACTGCACCCTGGGACTCACTGTCACTCTACAGCAAGCCCATTAAGATGATCAAAGAGTCACTGGAGAGTCATGAGAGTCTCTGGAGAGTCTGTGGAGTGTGACTGTGACCACGGGAGCCTATTTCATCTTGCCCTGAACCAAACTGCTGAGGGACGATGCATTTGTATTTTCAGCAGGATGAGGGTATCAGTCAGCCACATAGCTCTGAGCACTGTTCTGGTCAGCAAGCAGCATCCCAGAAAAGATACTGGAAGTTGCTACAGGCAGCCCGTCTCCTTTGAGACCTAAACTCCCCCTCAGCCAAGGATGTTGTTGAGACCTGTGCAGAGTCTGGGGAGACCAGGGAAAATGTAGGCTCAGGGAAGGAACGGTTTCATTGTACTTGAATCAGGAGAATTAGTTATCAACATAAAAGACATTTGAGTGAACACTGTGCTTTCTGCTTCCTTCTCCAGAATCTTTCTGTAAACGTCACCCACCCCACCATTCCCTCTCTTCCCTTCCAATGATTCCATCTCAGCCTTATGTACTTAATGGAATCTCACACACAGGCACATTTATTATTGACCAGCTTCTTTATCTTGGATAGTATGTCACAAGTAGTCAAGACTATAGCTCTTGAAGGAGTTTCACAGATTTAAGATGAACAAACAGTATCCATATAGTTGCAGAGTCAAGAAAGTCTGATAGCCAGCCAGTAAAAAAAAAAAAAAAAAAAAGTACCATAAGACTGTTGGAGAGTGGAATTTTACTCACAGGAGCTGGCTTGGACTTTAGATATGAAGCATTTGATTTATAGTTTCTATTTCACTCTGATAGAAAACTCTGCTTACCCTTATTGGAAGGTCGAATGTGTTGGGTTCCTTAGCTAAGGTAGCTGTTAAAATTTATTTCACATTCAAGGAAAGGGGCGCTTGTTATTCACCATGTCCGCAATTTAATTATGATTTTCCTGGCATCATTTTTAACAAGAATAACCTAAGGCCTGCAAGGAGAGATTTTCCCTAATCAGTTCTTAAACCCACCTTCCCCCCTCCAACTCACTATATAGCTATAGCTACACAGATGAAATGAAATGGAGAATTGAGCAATTACCTGGCGAATCTGAACAGTGTAGAGTCAGCAGTCAATTAGAATAGTTTAATTATGAAAATCCTTTTTTCTCCCTTCTTCTTTTGCTCTATGAAATCATCACCTTAACTCTCGCTCCTCCATCTGCCCTATATCACAGCCCCAGCTCATCTTCCCGTCTCTGCTGACGCCAGAGCCCTCTCTGCTGGATGACCTTGGCTCCTCTACTGGCCCTCATCTCCGCCCTTCTTGGTCTAGAGGCCTCCCATGCATCCTCCCCCAAACTGAGCAGGCTCAGAATTGAGCGCCCCATGTGTCAGGCTGACCCCTGTATCTCACATCGTCTCCCAGGTGGGAGCCCACACTCCCTTGACCTCTCAGATTTGGGGCTGGGCTTCTAGAAGAACTTCCCTCACACGGAGATTCTTTTTGTACACCCTGTTCGCTCCTTGTCACCAATGGGGATGCTGCTTATTCTTGCCAGCTTCCCTCAAGGGAGACTGATGGCTGACCCTAGCCCAGAGCAGGGAGGGGGCCTAGTCCCTGGGACAGACCTCACAGATGTGGGTGTCCATCCCCACGGGCCTCCTGAGCACAGCTGTGTGCCCCTGTTAGTCGGGCCTCCAAGGACTTCATTACAGTGTCAAGCACTTGTCCGCGTCTTGATTAGAGATGGCCACCGTCCGCCACGTCTTCCCCTTGATGGCAACTAACGGTAGGCCTTAAACAGCATCTCTCCTTCGGCACATCTCACTGGGAACGTGAGCCTCATACTAGATATTTATTCATTTATTAACACATATTTACTTCATACATGTTTAATGCTCACGTAATGCGTGCCATGCCCTCTGTTAGCTGTCGGGCACTCAGAGTTAAACAATATCTACTTCTCGCCTTTCAGGAACATGTATGAGTCTGCTAGGCCTGCCGTAACAAAGTACCATGAACCAGGTGGCAAAAGCAACAGAAGTTTATGCCCCACAGTTCTAGAGGCTGAGACTCTGAGATCAAGGTGCTGGCAGGACTGATTCCTTCCGAGGGCCGTGAGGAAGAGTCTGTTCCAGGTCCCTTTCCTAGGCCGCTGATGGCCAGCTTCTCCCAATGTCTTCACATCATCTCCCACCTATGCACGTCCATATCTGTGTCCAAATTTCCCCTTTTTATAAGGATGCCAGTCCTATTGGATTAGGGACCCACTCTGTTCCAGTCTAACGTCATCTTAACTAATTACATCTGCAATGACCTTATTTTCAAATAAGGCCACATTCTGAGGTACTGGGGACTAAGACGTCAACAAATGATTTTGAGGGACACGATTCCTCCCATAACAGCACGCATCATCTAATGGGGCAGTAATGATAGTTATATACGTTCGCTGTGTATCCAGTGGGGGTGAGTAGATACCTTTCTTTCGCTTTACTTTTCAGGACAGAATGCCCTCAAGACACCATATCTTTATCGGCACAATCCTATGAAGAAACAGAGGCCCAGAGAGGTTAAATAAGCAGCCCGCCTTCACACGAGAAGCGGAGAGAAGCAGGTCTGGTTCGTTTTGTAGGAACCGAATTACTTCACCTTCTATCCCCTGCTCTCTGCAACAGCAGACTCTGCTGTGGGGCATCTCTCTGTTGCTTCGGACCCTGCACCTTCCAGGGCGCAGCTCATGGGGATTACCAGGTGAGGAAGCTCTCTGAGTCAGGCACTGCAGAAGCCCTATCGCTCCAGGGCTTCCCCACGGTCAGAACCTCTGTGCCCCTGTATAGGCACCTCCCACCTGGCTCAGGTCCTTTTTATTGCCTTCGATGTCTCTTTGAAATATATTCCTCTTATTTATTTGCTAACTTGCTTGTTGTCTGTCTTCCTGATAGGGTATAAGCACCATGAAGGCAGGGACCAGCATCACCAGTGTCTCATACCCTGCCTGGCTCACAGAGGCATTCCAGAAAGACCTTTGGGTAAATGGATTCTGCTACAGATAAAGCATAGGTCTTTGGGGCCTTCTCAAAAATGAGCTTTTTTTTTTTTTTTTTTTTTAAGCACAGGACACAAAATGACTCTAGGAACTCACGTATTAAATAACTGAGGAAAAATGAAACATTTAGAACATCTTTGCTGGTCCCCAGCAAAGCTGCGGAGGACACTGAAGATGTGACTGTTTGCACCAAAGTCTTATTGTGGCAGTTATTGATAATTAGCATCCGAAGCGTAGCTGTAGCATATAGCCACAGGTTTCAGTTTCGCCTCAAGTATTGATTTCTCGCCCAGGGCCCATCAACATTTTCTCTCCTAACAGCATCTGCTCCTACCGCTTTGGGAGAACGGGCCGCGTACTCGAGGCAACTTTTACCGGACGGAGCAGATGCGGGGGGTAGTGGCGGGGGAAGGGGGTGATTCACAGGTGCTCTCTGCACCCCTGAGGTGTAGGGTAGAGAGAATGGGACCGGTAGTTGGAAGGCCTGTGTTCCTACCCCAGGCCACAGGCGACGCACAATTTGCGTCAAGATTGGATGTACTCGTTTGGAAAACCGGGTAAATGATTCCTGCCCCGCCTGCTTCACAGGCCATTGCCACGTTCAATTAAGATAATGCACAGAGAAATGCTTCTGGCCCTGCATACATACATGGGGAGAAGAATCACCAGGCGCCGCATGGCAGGGTGGAAAGCACAGGAGTGGGGGTGTCTGACAGACCTGGGCTCAGATCCCAGCTCTAACTTACTACCTGTGGCTTCGGTTTTGTCATCTGTGAAATGGGAAGAATAATATCAACCTGGCAGGTTTATTTGGGTTAAAGGGAATGTAACTTGAGAAGCTCTTGGCACCTAGTAGGTGCAGTAGTAATATTTTCTCCGTTCGTTTTACTTTGTCACTTAATCGGATAATGCCATCGTATACATTTTCGATTGCTGTCATAACAAATTCCACAAACATAGTGGCTGAGACAGGACAGGTTTGTTATCTCGCAGATCCACAGGTCAGAAGTCCAGTGGGCTGGGCTGTTTCTCTACCTGTTTCCCAAGGTTAAAATCAAGGCACGTGGGCAGGGGAAAATCTGCTTCTCGGTCAGTCACGTTGTCGGCAGAATTGAACTCCATGGGGTTGTAGGACTGAGGCCCCCGTTTCCTTGCTGGCTGGTGGCTGGGGGGATTATTCTCAGCTTCTGGAGGCCACACACGTTCCTTTGCCTGGTGGCCCCCTCCTTGTATCTTCAAAGCCACAAACGGCCGGTGGAGTCCTTCTCACGTCCCTCTGAACACCTCTTCTGCCTCTCTCTTCCTCTTTGAAGGACCCGTGTGATTATACATCAGGCCTACCTGGATTACCTAGGATCATCCACAGCCCTATTTTAAGGCCAGGAACCTTAATTTCACCTGCCAGGCCCTTTTTGCTACGTAACCCCTTTGGGTCAATGTAACACATTCCGAAGTTCCAGGAGTGTGTGTGGGGCATCTTCGGGGGCCCTTCTTCCTACCACGGCCCTCTGTTGACATCTTACGTGTTCACAATGCCTCTTTAACAAGAGCTAATATTCAAAGTACTTAGCTCAATGCCTGGCATCGAGTAAGCTCTTAACCAATATTGATTTCCGTTTTGGGTATTGATAAGCAGAAGAGAATAAGTCTCTCGTTACATCCACATGAGTCCAGCAAATCTACCTGGCTGAAAAACGCCTCCTTTGATACCAGCGAGCCTTTCTGACCTCAGGTCTCGCCCTCCAGGCTGGGTTCATGTTGACCCTCTGTGTTACCGAACAGAGATGTACTTTGTTTGATTATCCACATCTCCCTCCTTACAACCCTTCCACCAGACTCTGAGCTTTTTAAGGACAGACATTAATACTTTTTTTTTGGTATCATTTAGTAGAGTGTCTCCTACATAATAGATGCTCAATAAATGTTTATTGAATAAACGAATGATGAGAAAATCTATTGCACGCTTAAAAATAATTGCTCAAATAATTACTGGTTGGATGCATCCCTTAAACAACGTAACTATCGAAACATCCGTTTGAGAAGGGCAAAATGTATGCACACGGATGCTATGTTTTGTAAGAGAATTGTCCTTATACGGAGGTTCTTGAGAAATAAATATAGATCGCGAATTGTCTAGGCTCAAATCTTGGGGAGGAAGGCAGTTCTGGAATCACTGCGGACTCCTGGTAACCATTGCACTTGGAATTTACTGAATGGTTTTGTCACTCTTTTTCCTCTGAATGCATCAGGGAACAAACCCACACAGTACTGACATAAAGCCACATCAGCTTGGCTTACTTCTCATTTACTTACTTACTGGGACTTAATATAGCTCAGAGCAAAATTGGACCCTCGTGTCATTTCTCTTGGAAATTCACCAAGAGACCTTCCTTCTGCTTCCCCCACCTTCCTCACGTGTCAAATGCTCATGTTCTATCCCTTTTGTGAAGAGTCCTAATAACACTGCAAAGATTTGATTATTATTGGCCAATAATAATCAGATAAGAGCAGTGTTCATAGGGCACTGTTTTACCGTGGCTGTTGGTGTGTTTTTAAGTTTTGTCTGTTTCGGTTTGTCAGCCTGCCCACATTGAGTCCTGATCAGCCGGGAGGCTGGCTCCTCTTGCCTGGGATCCCATCACAGCTGTTTTGAACTTGCAATAATTGCTCCCACTCGGGGACTTGGGTCTTTTGATATTTATTCTTAGGTTCAACATAGTCTCCATTATTTTAAAGGAACAGTTTTATTATCTGAAACAAGCAACCACAAATGAAAAATTGGAGCCAAATCGCAGGCCTCAGGACCCAGATGAGGAATAAAGAAAAATTGTTTATAGCCATAAATGCTTTCTTCGCGGTTTTCCTTCTATCAGGCGAGGGCACATTTTTTTTTTTTTTTTACCATCACAGCCCAGTGATTAGGCATCAGATTATGTCTTGACGTTGTAAATGTGCTGCCCTCTGTTGGAAGTCTGGGAATCCTAATTCCTTTTGGATTCATCCCTCTGTTTTGGAATCAGAATCCAGCTCCTGTGTGAGGCTCATGGGCCAGTGAGCCGTTTTAATAAAGCCAGTTCTCAATGGCCACCTCTGACTGACCTCCTTTGCATAATTACTTTCAATACACCAAATATTTACACTAAATTTTTTTTAAATACCCACTGTGTGCCAGACCTGATAGATGCACAGATGCCTAAGACATGGTTCTTGATTTAAAGAAGCTTAGGACTTGGTAGAGGAGACATACACAAATAAAGAGAAGGAAAAGCTGACTCCATAAAGTTCTACAGCTCTAAGGAACTTAAGTGCTCTGTGGGCAGAGGCGGATTTTGTATTGGAGCAGTTGTCGCCTCGAGACTGACATACATATGAAAGTGGGTCTTTCGTACGTGTGGTAGGCATGGTTTTGGACAGGCGATGCAGTTAGAACATGGCCGTCAGGAAGGGCTACGCAGGAAGAGATGCAGCTGGAACCTCGCATCCTCTTGTCCTGCTCATGCCCTGAGCAGTGTCAGAACCATGGCGGGTGAGTTCAGCACCAGCACAGTAGGGCAGCAGCATGGTCAGAGCGACACGCTGATAGGGATCGCAGCCAGACCCCGCCCACTAACAGACATGGCAGGATGATGTGCCTCCCACACGTGTGTACGTGGTGGCCCAGCTTGCTGACTGTGGGGGTGGGGGACACCAGGGACCCAGCCGTACCCGCCACCTCACTCCCTTGCCTATCCTAGAGTTCTAGCTTCAGTGTGACCCCTCTCGAAATTCACTCCTCCATGGAATCTCTGAACAAAGAGGAGTTTTAGCTGCATTGAGGCAAGCCTTGTAGCAAGGCCTATAAGACTTCCCTGACCTGGGCACTAGCTGCCATTTCTATTTCTATCTCCTTCCTCCCCACCTTCCTCCGACTGGTCCACGCTGCTGTTAGTTTCTTCCACACCTCCATGCCTTTGACTGCCTTTGCCTCTGCTTAGAATGATCCTCACAGATAGTGTGGGAGGTGGTTTGGAGAGGAAAGGCCAGAGGAAGAAGACAGGTAAGTAGGTGACTGCAGTCGCCCAGGTGAAAGATGATGATGCTTTGAATGTTGCAATTGGGAATGAAGAGAAAGAATCAGACGAAATGGGTATTTAAGAAGTTTGGGTGACCAGTCAGATATAGTGGGTGATGAAAAAGATTCTATGACAACCCTGAGGGTGCTGGCTTGGATAGGATTTTCTGTAATTACCTGTATCCCTTAGAGAGGTCTATCAATGCAGGCTACAAACCAACATTCCATTTAATTAACTTTTATTTTTAACATGGTTCAAGTTGTACTTTAACAAAGAAAAACATGAATTGATTTAATGTCTAGGCAATGTTACCTTCCATTTTTGTTATTCATAAAGTCATATTAGTTTTTTTTTTTAACACAAAAACAATTAAAAATGGAACTTAATAGAATACGACGAACTGTTTGAATTTTCAGGGGATTTTGATGGTATTTTCTTTAATATTAATAGTTATATTTGGGCATTGGTGTGTTCTAATCTTTTATATGCAGAATACAGATTTTAAAAGAAAACAGGTTACAGTGACTAGAAAAATGTTCCTTGTGATAGGTTTCAGGACCTTGGATATATGCTGGGGTGCTGTTTTCGACCACCGAGAAAAAGTGGGACACATGACCAATGTTGCTTATTTTGATTTTTCTATGTTCAAGATGCTGGTGTTCCTCTTGAGACTCCATAGGCCCTGAAAAGGGTTTCTTTAGTGTAGCTCTGGTATGTTTGCAACCTTTTAGTTGCTTAAATAGTCTCTTGTCTGCAATAGTGGCATCTTCTGAGTAGCTTAGGTCCCAAACACCGAATAGAGAAGCAGAATCAAATTGTTTGGGGTTGTGTGAACAACACATCAAGCACAGAGGAAAGTCCTTCAGTTCAACATCGAATTCTTAAGGAAAAAAGTGAACATATTCTTTTTGTAGTGACTCCTGGTCCTGTTCACAAATATTTCTGGTTTCCATCCCACTAGGCACATTGTAGGATTAAACTTCCTGACCTGCGGCAGAAGAGATGGGTCATGTGACTGACTTTGGCCAATAAAATGTAAGTGGAAATAATGTGCATCATCTCTGAGAGAAAGTCACTAAGAGCCAGTATATAATTGGCCACGTTGCCTTTTCTTTGTCATGGTGACCAGTAATGCTCTAGACGAGGCAACTTGGGGATGAGTCCCTAGCAGATTTGCAACCTTTATTGCTTTTAAGCAACTGAGATTTGGGGTTTGTTTGTTATAAAGCCCATCCTGACTAATACACTATTAATCCTTTATATACACATTATAAAATACTGCTTATATTTTCTGATTACCATATGTTCATTGTGGAGAGTTTTGAAAATACAGAAAAGTATGAAAAAGAAAGAAACATCGGCTGAAATCACCTACATAAAAATAATTTCTGTTGATATTCTGATGTACAGTTAATCATTGAATAACATGGGTTTGAACTGTGTGGGCCCACTTATAAGCAGATAAATAATATAAATGTATGTTCTCTTCCTTATGATTTTTTAAATAACATTTTAATTCTCTATCTTACTTTCTTGTGAGAATATAGTGTATAATACATAAACATGAAAAACAGGTGTAACCAGCTGTTTATGTTATTGGTAAGGCTTCCAAGCAACAGTAGATTATTATTTGTTCAGTTTTGGGGGAGTTAAAAGTTATATGTGGACTTTCAACTGTATGAGTGTCGGGGGTCAGTGCCTCAAACCTCCATGTTGTTTAAGGGTCAACTATTTTCTTTCTTTCTCTCATTATATATTGCTCTTTTTGCTTCATAGTGTATCTATAGTCTTTAAAGTATGTAAAATTGCTACATAATATTAGCGAAGGAATGTCATCATCTATTTTTATATTTATATGTTTTCCATTTCCATTATATAATTTATAACAAAGTAGTACTTTATTTTTGTACTATGTCTCATTGTAAATAACATCCTAGTGAAACATTTGTACCTATGTTCCTAGGATAGGTCCTAGAAGGGGAATCACAGGGCCAAGGAGTATGCGTATTTTTAAGACTTTTGCAATATATTGCAAAATTGCTCGGGAGAAAGGTTGTACCAATTAACACTCCAGCAGTGTGAGAGATGAGCCATCTTACCAACTCTATCGAGTATGAGAATTCTTTTTAATCTGCTAATTGATAGGTGAAAATGTTATTTTATTGTTTCATTCTTGCGTTTCTTTGATTACAAGTGATGTAGAACATTTATTTCATATGAGCCATTTGCATTTTTTCTTCTGGGAATTGTCTGAATGGATTCTGAAGCCTCCCAAACACCAAACTGTTAAACAGGAAGCCGGCAGCAGGGTTCCGTTGCCACAGAGGCTCAGCATGCATTTTTGAAGTCGGAGAGGAGTGCGGAATAGGCTTCTCTTATTCCCTCTCATCTTCCTTGTTTTGATTAGGTGCTCTCCAGTCATCTCCCTCCACATCCATGTCTCCCTCAAACTTTGGTCTTCCCCCAGGCATTTTATTGCACCAGCCTGCCATCATGGCTGAACCTGATATTTTGGAGAGAAAGGGATGAATGTGATCAAAGTCAGTTTTGAGTGGAACGGCATCATTGCAGAGAGATCTATTACGTGTCTCCCTTACGAAGGTTCTTCTGTACCAACTGATATGTTCCAGGGCAAAGAGGCAGTGGGCCTATCTTCTCCTGGAGGGTCGGGGATTCAGGGCACAGCCCGCTTCTCTGGCTTTAGGCTTAAATCTTCTGTAGTTGGCGATAAAGCTTAAATTATGCTTCCCGGAAGCGTTTTTATTTATTTCATAGACATCACATTGCCCCCGATTGTCTATTTGGTGCTTTTAAGAAGGGAGAAGAAAGAATCTAATTTCCCCAAAGTGAGTGTTACTTTTTAGCTAGTGTGAGATAAAAGACAGATTGAAATGGAGCCAGAGGGACCTGCCCTTCACCTTCCATCTTCATCGGAGTTGGAAGCTCACATTGGTATGTCAGGCAGCAGCTGGCAGGCTCTTTTATCATCATTAATTGTCCGCTGAGTTGTCACAAGGAGAGACCAGAATTCAGGTTTAATTACATCTGTATCATCTCTGATAAAGTTCAGGAGATTCTGGTGGTGCAAAACAGGCGTGAGCCAGTGATGAGCCAAGGATACTCTGTGAAGCAGAAACCATGAGCATCCTTGAGGGGAAAAGGTGAATTAACTGAATTCCAAGGGAAGCAGGCTTAACGAGGCTGGGGAACTCTCATGAGATATGGTGAAGTAGATAAGGCGGAGAGGAAGGCCGCTAGCAGCATCGAGCTGGTTAAGGGTAATTTGGTTTATTTGGGGCAGGTGTAGTGGGCCTTCTTGGGGGACAAGCAAAGATTCGTTCAGGGAAATTTGTTCTTATGGACAATAACCTACTGCCAGACAGGAGCGGAGAAATGCATTTGGTTTTAGATAAAACAATAGCACTCCCACTGACATTTATTTTATGAAATAGGTCTCTTCAGATGCTCTCTGGTGCAGAGCAAGGCTTAGTGACAATGAAGCTGGCTTTGGCTAAAATGAGAACTAAAATGCAGCTTAACGGAAATGGCAAGGGGCAGGTGACATGGGAGCTGAGAGTTATCAGTAGCTTATTTCATCGTTTCATGAAATAAGTCGATAAGTGCTAAGAGCCTTCACCACACTTGTGACAATGGTCCTTCTGCCCAGCTGAGCCATGCAGGGTCTCATTCTGATCTTTTATCCATCCCTGGGGACCTGCCTGTCTACGTCTGGTCCTTTGGTTGTTGACCAACATCTGAACTTTATGCCTCAGAATGAAGCTGTGGCCCCTGCTCCATTTTCCTCCATGGGAAGTAGACCTTGTGCTTAAGAATGTTAACCACTTAATTTCATCTTAAATCTTACTTCCTGAAAGAAAATCTGAAACCATTTAATGAGCTATCTCCTTGGAATTAGGTGTTTTCAAAGAATCGTATAAATTGGACATCTGGCCCTCTGCTTTTCAAAAGGATAATTTCAGCGCTACTCTCATATCTTAGGAAGAGCAATTTATTTTAGTTCTTAGGCCCTCTTTCAGCATTAAAAAAAATTAAAAAATAGTAGATCACATAAACGGAACCTGAAAAATCTAAAAACAACATTTGTATGTGTGTGTATGTGTCTCTGGGACTATACACAATAAAAGGGTTTTGCACACGGATGTTTGAGTCTCCAGTAAAAGAAAACTCTTCCCAATCTAAAGTTTGTGGTCTTTTATGTCAGGCCTCTCTCATTCAAACCACAAGACTAATCTTAGCTCTGAATTTTAAAGTCATTACCAAAATGAACAGGGGTAAGTTTAGAAAAGAAAGTAGATCAAATTCAGAGCTCTCAGAATTTAAAATGTCAACTTAGAACAGATACATAAGAGGATTAAAAGTGAATATAAGAAGATATATATTTATATATCTGTATATATACAATATATACCAAATTTTACATGTGATTGTAAGCGTCCCAAAGCCAGAGGCTCTATACTCGTACTTCCATCCAACAATACTAGGCACAGGGTAGATGCTCAATAACTATGTACTGAATGTGAGAAGTATTTACTGAAAGCGTTACACAGCTTTTACAGTTAATATATGCCTCGGTGGGCTATTCACGTTAATGGAGATGTGAGCGGAGGTAGAGGGAAATGCTGCATGCCAGAATACTGAGTTGTGACTGAGCTCATCGCAGTTCACAGAGCCCACCAGAGCTGCTGCTGCGGTAGGAGGAGCAGACGCACCTGCTCCAGGTGCTGTAGGGTAGCTGGGTGCAATTCAGACAGGCCTCCGGTCAAGGCAAAGGAGGTACATACACACAGTAGCCGTGGAGGGAGGTCGGGTAGTCAAGCCCATGCGTCTCCCACTGCCCTTCTGAGTCCACGCTGTGGGACCAGGTTTTCCTCTGTGAAATACAGACTCGCTCTGTGACTTTTCTGTCCAAGCCAGAATAACACAAATAGGTCTCCCA
Organism: Pteropus medius; assembly: GCF_902729225.1. Lineage (NCBI taxonomy): Eukaryota > Metazoa > Chordata > Mammalia > Chiroptera > Pteropodidae > Pteropus > Pteropus medius. Next base: position 9,244,327 of record NW_024349225.1, read on the forward strand.
TCACTTCAAGTCATGGGATGTCACTTTAGCCTGGTAATTAACATACTCGGTCCCACGTTAGAGTTAAAACTTTGATTTTGTTTTACGATAAAAAATTCTTCCTTTCTCCCAGTTCAGGCTTCTTCCAGGCAGGAGTCTTTGGCCAGGCAAAGGGAGTGTCTGCAGACCCTCCTCTCTCCTCACCCCGCACTTCTCACCCTCCTTCCTCGTTTCTCTGACTCTTGAGTTCTGACTCCCTGGTTTCCTCAGGCTGGTCCCGCTGCTTGTTGCTTGTGCCCAGATATTAATGTATTAACCGTTTCCTTTTATATCAGGTTTCTCCAGAGAAGTAGAACCAGTAGGCAATATACAGATACACTCACACACATATACATACACGCACACACACACACGTGCTCAAAGCAATTAGGACACCAAATAATCTTATTGCTCTTATAATACTTAAATACTGAATATTTCAAAGGTAAGCAGGCTTGAACTTTGGAACGGAAAGAAAATATCCCTTTCCTAAGCCTTAGGAAAATAGTTGGAAATAGTTGTTGAAGTGTGAAGAATTCATAACTCAAAAGAACCTGGGTTCCATTCATAAATATGTAGAGCTTAGGGTAATAAAATAAGGGCCGATTCGGAGGTTCATTTAGGAAGGTGACCAGAGAGAGCATAATTAAAGTAAGCGGTCTCATGGCCAATTTAGAATGACGTCTCCAGGAAAATCGTTACTATGAGATATCTGCAGACAGCCCAGAGGCAATGAGCATACAGAACTGCACTGAAGAGGGAAGTAAGCTCCTACACGTAGAACTTATCTCTGCCTTCATTTTCTTGCCCGTGAACTACAGCCTATCTCACAGGGTCATTGTGAGAATGCTAGCAGTAACCTTGGTACATAGTATGTGCTCAATAAATATATTATTATCATATCTGGATTTTTTTTTTTCCTCTGAGAAGCCCCAAGAGTCTGATGTAAAGATGAACATTTTTAATAGAGGCTGTAAGACAAAAGCAGTGGATCCAATCTATCGACAGAAAGAGAGTAGGTCAGATTTTATGTTGATTGGATCTGATTATGTAGTCGCAAAAATAAACCGACTCGGTATCAGATAAAAGAGACCAGAGTATGCCCCCCAAAAGTGTTTAATTCTATATCAAGCAAGTGATTTTCAGTTTGTTCGTTCTTTTTAGCATTTAGTTTACTAAGTGTTTTTTTTTCTCTTTCGGAGAAAAAAAAAGTCCAAAAAAGTTGTTTCATCTTCTGATTATATTGTTTTACATTGGTTTGTAGATATGCCTATTAGAGACCCAATTCTTTAGTCTTGAAGATGTGACCCATATCAGTTAGAACTGACCGTGTGCTGTAACTAACAACCCCCAAGTCTCATGGGGTTATATTAACAGAGATTTGCCTGTCACTCATGCCATAGCCGTAGATCAGGCCTCTCTCTGGAAGAGCTGTCCTCCACTGTTGATACGGGGACCCAGACCCATCTTATCCTGTGGCTCTTCTGTTTCCTATAGTCTTCTTGGTGTTCTCCACTGGGTCTTCAGCTTTTCCCAGCTGATGAGCAAAAAATATAGAATAGGAGTGATTCAATAGGGGTGATTGCGTGGGATGTTTTACGTTCACTTTGGAAGCGGCAGTCATCATTTATTACCATATTCCTTTGGCCAGAACCTGGTCACCTGGCCCTAATCTAACTGCAGGGGAAGCTAGGAAATATAGGCTTCTTGTATTTCCATGATGGGAAAAAGGGACTGGAGAACATTTAATTGGCCTTCACTGCGTGGCTTTCACTGATGTGAAATTAGTTTTTGTAGTGGGTAAGGTTTTATAGGATGGGTTGCAACAAGGGACGTTGACTTGGGCCACTAGATCAAGGCAAATGCTTTGTGTACATCAGAAAGTGAGTATGTGCATTGATCTGCATAGCAGTGAGGACCTCTTTGAGTAGAATGGACCCTGACCCACTGTATAGGCAGAATTCATTTTCGCTTTCTTAGGTCAAGATGCTGAGGAAGTGGGAGTAACCTCATGCATGCTGGATATTCTCATAACATCAAGACCCTTCCTGATAAACTCCAGAGAACAGTGAAAGGTCTTTCCTCCAGCTCGTCTAGTTTAACTTGATGTTAATTTGATAGTAACGATCTTCCGTGTCTCCTCTCTAGAACTTCCCTTAACATGCTTCAGTTTTTACATCTAAGTCTGGAATATCAAAAAGTCCTCTCTTCACTCGTAGATTCATCAAACAGCTACTGAGCATCTATTATGAAAAGATAATAAGAATAGTTTTTGGTTATATCTTCGGATAGTAAGGTGGCTTTACAAAGGGTTAGAAACTTTTATTTCATCGAACCATCTATTCGATCGTAGTAATTTGTAGAAACACGATACGAATGTCCTAAGGCGGTAATCACACCATATGGTGACACCAAATCACGCCAGCTTTGCATCCAAGTGATTAGCCCCATGAGAGGGTGGGCAGATATGGTAGAGCGTCGATCAGCTTTGAGAGGAAGAACCGAAGACTACAATCACAAAGTTTTCCAGCGCCAGTTGGCTTGTATGATGGATGGTTTGGTACTATTTTGTTCAAGGCTGCATTGCCTGTGATTCTTAACATTTCTATTCCTTTGTTTCTCCATCTCTGTCGATGACACGGTGGACCAGATAATCACTGTGGTTCACTTCAGCTCTTAGAGTCGATCATTTGTTCTTTCTGCTCCCTAGTGTAAGCCCAAGAAAAAGAAAAAGCAATTTAATTTTACGTTATCTAAAGTCAGACGTAATTAGAAAGACAAATCTGCTGGAAAAAAAATATGCACTCCAAAGCCAAATACTGTGGTGTTGGCAGTCAGATCAAGCACCAATCTAATGCATTAATTGTGCTCTATGAGGCTTTCACTGAAGATAATAGTTATGTTTCAGGAGAGCACGATGTGACCCACAGTATTTCCAAATTCTTGAGTGTAACAAGCCGTGAAAACACGAGATTTATTTGTATGCATGAGTTCTGAAAATCACCCTTTGATTTTTGCATGGTAGAAAGAGTGTCAGACTGGGGTGATGTTATTAAAGAGCCGTCAAGGATGCTGTGCGAAATGCAGGTTTCTGGGCTTCACCCTGCACTTGCTAAGTTCAGATTTCTGGGGTGGAACCCAATACTCTGAATTTCTGACAAACTCCCCAGTTTGATGGCTCATTGAAAGTTTTGCCATCATTAAACGAGTCATCAAATCACAGAGCTGTCCTCGTCTGCAGGAGAATGTTAACACTTACAATGTCACACTGAGCTGTTACACAGAAGTAGAGGAAATCATGACCCTGAAGCCCTTTGCCAAATGAAAACTGCCCTGCAAATATAAGCTTGTGTTGCTATGGTCGGGGTGAAATTGGAGACAAACCCTCCTCTTTCGCTCTTGAGTTTTCTTAAAAATGTCTCCGGTCCTCATGCCTGGAATGAGCTTAGGCGCAGAGGAGTATCAGAGTGTGATGCATTTATTCTGGACCCTCCGCTTCAGCTAGGTTTAAACCAACTGCAGCAGCTCCAAAGTGCTTGTGGAGTTAACTATGAGCAAGGCTTCGTTTTCACACGTACAGATTTTAGAGGGGACAAGCGCAATGTTCTCTTCTGTTGATCAGGGACACAAACAAAGCTATTAGCTCTAGGTCTAGGGAAAGGGGGAAAAAAATCACTTTTCATATTGTGCAACCAACCCTAAATCAGGTCAATCTCTCCTTCGTTGCTGGCTAATATCCAAGGCACAGTGAAAAGCTGATGTTTTTGTTTAGAATAGATTTTTGCAGTGTTTATAAACCAAGACTCCTTGAAATTTTCATTAGGAGGATCATACAGTTCACCTCTTGTCCTGCCCTTCATCCTTTCTTCTGGAATAGTCAAATGATTTTGAAAATTCTCACTAGTTTAATTGATTAGTAGGGAGAATTATTTTTGAAAGTCACCTTTGGCAAAGCAGAACTGAGATTGACATACAGTCAAGATCCTATGACCTTGGTTTACGCAGCACCGGGAACGAGAACATGACCTTCACTATAGCCTCGGATGCATGAGGAAAGGAAGGGAACAATCATTGCTGAACTCAGGGCCAGCACTTTGCTAGGCACTCAAGACTCATTCTGTCATTGGCTCCTAATAATCTATAATTCAGCGACATAGGTATTATCACTATATTTATAGACAAGGAAACTGAGGCTCAAAGTGGTTAATTTGCTAATAGGTGGTGGAGCCAGGATTTTTTCTGTGTAACGAATCACCCTAGTACTTAATGACTTAAAACAGTGATCATCATTATCGCTCACAAGTCTACGGCCAGTGTTAGTTGACAAGTCAGCTGGGTAGTTCTGGGTCAGATTCAACTAACCTTGGTTGAGCGTGCTCGTGCATTTGCGGTCAGTTTGTCAGCTGACTCTGTGTGTGTGTGTGTGTGTGTGTGTGTGTGTGTGTGTGTGTGTGTCTGATGACCTCACTCATGTGTCTGGCTGTTGGCTGACTGTTGGCTAAGATTTGGGGGTATGGCAGATTGTATTTTCCAAAGATGGCTACCACAATATATCCTATCTCACATGTTTTGTTTTGTTTTGTTTTGTTTTAATAATGGGACATTGCAGTCTTCTCACCTGTGTCCCCATCCCTTGAATCTAGGCAGACCTTTGTGACCTCTTTGACCAAGAGAATAAATCCAAAGTAATGCCGGGTCAATTCCCAGGCTTAGGCCTTGAGAAACTGGCAGCTGCTGTTTTCTTCCCTTCATCACTTTGCTTCTGGAACCACCTACGATGCTGTGAGGAAGCCCAGCATCCTCAAGGAGAGGCCACGTGTAGATATCCAGCTGACAGTCCCGGCTGAGGTCCCAACTGACAGCCGGCATCAACCGGCAGACGTGTGAGTGAGTGAGTCTTAGATGACTCCAGCTCCCAGATGTCAAGTCACCCCCAGCCTTTGAGCTGCCCGGCCTGTGTCATGTGGAACGGAGATGGACTGTCTCTGCCAGGCCCTGCCCAAAGTGCTTATTTGTAAGGAAAATAATGATAATTGTTGTTTTAAGCCACTGAGTTTTAGGTGGTTTGTTCTGTGCAATAGATGAATGGAATAGAAAGATATCGAGTCACGTGTTTCATATGATTCAGCAGGCTAGACCGGGCTCGTTTGCATGATAGCTAGCAGGGTTCGGGAAGGAAGAGAGAGGGGAGGAGGGGAGAGAGGGAGGGAGGAAAGGAGAGAGAGAGGAGGGAGGGAGGGAGCAAAGGAGCGCATGCCCATGTGCAAGCGAGCACAAAAGTTATCTTGAGGCTTAGGCTCAGAGCTGACACACTGTCACTTCCTCTGCATTCTGTCGCACAAAGCAAATCACAAGGCCAGCCCAGTTCAACGGAAGGGGAAATGGACTGACTGTTGATGGAAGGAGCTGAAAAGTCAAATTGAAAGGTGCTTATACAAAAGGAGGGAGGAAGCCTCGTGGCCATTTTTGCAATCTATCGCATTATGCAATCTCCTAAAGCTTGTGGACGATTCAGGTCAGTAAGGAAGGTGAACTGACACTTTAAAAACCCAAGAAACTTTAATGATCGTGTTTTATATAACAATATACAGAGAATAAGGCCCAACTTCTGACAAGTTTGGCCATGTAGAATATCACATGCATAAAAAAATAAGTCAAGAAAATAGCTATCACAAATCTCATGTACTTGACCGAGAGTAGGGGCATGCAACTTTCCACGGGCCCCAGTGGGGCAGCGGGGAGTAGAGCTCGGGAGAAAGGGAACAATTTTATTCCTTTCTGCTGCAGACGCCATAGGGCAGGCGTCAAAACCTGATTTACGTTCATGCACTGATTTATTTGAGAAACAAGTATTCAGTGTCCCCGTCAAGAGGTTGAAGCGGTGGTCTTTGGACTATTGTCAAGGTCCTTGTTGGGTGTAAGGTCATGAACACCCAGCTCTGAAGATGGGTTGTATTGGGGAGTGTAGGAAGCCAGGGTCACTCTGAGCTCCAGAGTAAATGTTGTGTCTTCTGGTAGAGCCCTGACTTCTGGAGAAGCTCCAGTCAGTCACCAACTTGCTGGAAAACCCCAGAAGTGTCCTCTGGACAAGGCCTCTTTGACTTTTTCAGACTAACTGACCCAGACGCACTTCAGCTCAGTGCCACTCAAATCGACAGATAGTCACCAAGGCCCTCCTAGGCTCCGTCACCATTGTGGGTGCTGAACACACCGAGCTAAAATAAGATCTGGGCCTTGCTTCAGAGGTGCTCGTGGTCTTGACATAAGTCAGTAAATTCCCACCATTCAATGTGCTAACTACCATGATTATGTCAAAGAGGGTGTGAGAGCAGAACTCACGGGAGAGGAGCACTGAATGCAGCCAGTGGGGCTGGGAGGTTCCCCGGAAGTCTGCAGGATGAAAAGCAGTTACCTAGGAGACGTGGGGAAAGGTGCTCATAGGCAGGGGCACAGCGGTGCAAAGACCTGGAAGCAGGAGGAGAGCCACAGTAGCGTCTGGACGTGTGCGAGAGGAAGGCGAGAAACAAACTCGCAGAGGAAGGCGGGGGCCCGAGGGACGCGACATGGCTGCATTTGGTTTTAGGCATCAGGAATATGCAGAAGGGATTCAAGGATGAAAACGGCCAGGAACTTTGAGGGGCAGTTGTATTCCAGGCAAGCAGTGATGAGGGCCCCAACTCGGACAGCAGTCAAAGGACCGGAGAAGAGGGAGTGTTGTCACTGGACGTGGAGTCACTGGATGAGGCCGTGGCGATGCCCACCCAGAGTTGGAACAATGGGTGGCCGGTAAGCCATCATCTGACACAGGAAACATGGGAGGATGGACAGGCTGGGGCTGGGGCAATGCCGAGTTCGGCTCAGGACACGGCGTGTTGGGGGACCCGTGAGACATCAAGCCTGACAAAGTGTGCCCTAAAGACAGTTTTTGTGTTGTTCCAATTCCTGACTTCTCCCTCCCCTTGCCTGCCTCCACCCTTGCCTCCCCCACAAACACCAAACCTCCGACCAAAAATAGTGAAAAAGGCATTTGAAACGGTCTCCATGCTCCCTTCCGGTTACTTGCGTGATGAGCTTTGGTGTGTGCCACCTGCTGGGTGGATCACGGGCACTCACCCAAGGAGGATTTGAGCGGGGATATATTTTAAAAGAATATGTTCCAAACATTTTCTGGCAACCTCCTTCTACTTCCTATCGCTCTCGCTGTCTGCGGGGCTGGACAAAGGTGAGGTCCAGGTGACACGTCCGCCTCGGCCCCCGGGCGCAGGAGCAGAACTCCCTGACTCTCCCTAATGCAGCGCCCGCCCAGCCCCGTCTCACGGCTGGAACTCCCTTGACATTTCCTCGAGGGTGCTGCCTATTCTTGTGCCCTCGATAGACGGTTACCCAGCTCTGAGACTGCGTCACAGCAGGCCCTGCAGGCCTGTCCCGGACCCTCCAAAGGCCCACGTTGCCCCTCATTTTCTCCAGCGCCTTCCTCAGGCTCCACATAAAGCAGTAAAGAGAGTGGGGCGGTTGTGGCTCAGAGAGAAGCCATTTTGTCCAGGCCGCAAGTGGTTTTAATAGCAATAATGATGACAATGTGAGAGTGGATGCCAATTACAGCATATCTGCCGTGCGTGTAGGTGCTTTTCCTTATTTCATGTGATCCTTACGTAGCTCTTTTAGACTCCACTCGACTTTGACCGAACGTGGGGGCCTGATTGTCCTGTTCTTCTTATGTACCGTTCATTCTTACGGATTCCCAAGGCCTGGAGTTTCAGATCACTTATTCATTTGGAGTCAGCCAGGGAGCCTCAAAAGACGATTAGTCTCATTCGCTGATAGTCACGACTGGTTTCTTTTCTGTATTGATCAGCACCCCATGGCCTATTGGACAATTTAGGAGAAGTCTATAAATAATAAAATGTATCTTATTATGAGAGAACCCCAGGGGTTCACCAGTGGTTCTCAGCCCCCCGAGTTTCTCTGTGTCTGTCAGCACAACCGGGCTGAAGGCCCAGGGGCTTGAAGGGAGGGTCTTCGAAGAGAAAGAGAGGTTCCCTTGGGTGAAAATCCCAAGCCTTGTCCGGGCCTGGTCTCCAGAAGTGCGGCCTCTTTCCTCTAAGCTCAAGCAGGGAGAAAACTTCTCACTCAGTTATGCACACATCGGCGTCCTCATGAGAGAGGTGACAAAATTAAGGTGTGTTAATGTGCGTAAGTATTGGGGGAGGGGCATAAAGACTTATGGGGAAGGTGGGTGACTGATCAGCCCAGTCGGCCTAGGACAGATGGGTTTCCTGGGACATCAGACTGTCGGTGGGACAGTCCCAGGATAACCAGGCTGGCTGGTCACCTCAGCTGTAGGAGGGGCTCATACTGGTTTCATCATTAGTCTGGGAGGCACTGCACTGCCATGGTTCACGGTTTAGGGGCGAGTCAGACTGCCTGACTTCAGAGCCTAGGTCCCCCATACCCTGTGAGACCTGGAGCAAGAGAGACCTCATGCCTCGGTTCCCTCATCTGTAAAATGAGGACTGTAGTTGTAACTCCTTCATAGGGTTTTTGTGAAGATTGAATGACACAGTGAATGTAAAGGTCCTCATATGCGGAGGTAACCGACAACCATCGTACCGTTACCCCCCCCGGGAGCCCGGTCCCGCAGCCACTTCCTGGAGTCTAGTCTCCCCAAGACTGCGCCGGACAACCTGCCATCAGCGTTGGGTACTGAGCACTGTCCCCTGTGCGTGGCTGCACCGTAGCTCCCTGTGGGATGTTTGTTATCTGGCTGGAGGGCTGTGGGGCCTCGGGAGAGCCAGGCTTACTCCAGGAGTAGCATCTTTCCACAGTTAGGGTCTGTGTTCTGAGCACGGGTTTGGCAAATGTCATAACCTAGGAGGACCCTCGTCTCCATTCGTCTACCTCGGTGACGAAGGCGTGTGTGGGGAAGGGGAAGATGGCGGGGACAGTTCTAATGCGGTGAGCAAACACTGGGGTCAGTCCTGCAAAGCCACACTATCGTCTTGTCACCTGACAGTCACACTGCGATGACACATCTGTCCACACACACACACACACACACACACACACACGCCTCAAGCGCCAACCATCCTCTAGAAGGCAAGCTTTTTTCCCAAACTGGCCGATTCCTTTTCTCGTCTCCATTAGCCGTGCTGCCGACCTCCTCCAAATTCCTCCCAGCGCCTGTTTCTGTTCCAGTCCCGTCCTGTGCCTGACTTTTTTTCCCCCCTTCGCTTTGAAGAGTGAGGACCCTGCTTTGCAGGATAACAAATAGAACTGTCAAACACATCAGCGCGGCCGCCTGCGAAGATAAATGGGGCAGCACGTGGAGCAACCTCCGTGGATCCCGGGGCCCCAGCAGGAGCCGACATCGTGACAGATGGGGGACAAGTGCTTCTGACACAATCGGGTCGCGTGAATGTCGAGGGGGCGAGGGCGGCGTCCGCGGCTCTGCTGGCTCCCCCTCCCTCTTTGGCACGTACGTACCGCGTCGCCGGAGATCATAAAGAGATAGCAGACAGCTCAGTGGGCCTCGCCAGGCCTCGTGAATCTTCCTGTCAGCGGCACAGGGCGAGGGAGCAGGCTGTGTGCGGAGCATCCTGCTATCTCTGGGGTGACAACTGAGTTACCTCGCAAAGCCGGTCCGGGACCCTTGACCAGGGCAAAGCTTGTCTTTAACCCTCACCCTCGCCTTTCTCTGGCCTGCCCTGCTTGTTCACACTTTCTCACCTGCCCTTCCAGATACCCGGGAGGCTTACCTCACCTTGACTGTCAGCCAGGAACCCCTCCCAGGCCTTGCCAGTCAGCCCATGAAACGGGCAGGTCCACTCCTCCCTCATATCAACACCCTACCCTCTGTGTCCTATGTCATCGGGCATCGCTAGGATGTGTTCCGCCGATGGCTCCCAAGTGCCCTCCTTGCTGAACAGGGTCCACGTCAGCACATTGCCAGCGAGCGACCGGGCAGGGCGCCCCGGAGCCTCTGATGGATGATGGCCCACGAGATCGGAAACTCCACTTCGGGTGCTTGATAGCATTTGGAGACACAAATTCTGGGCGGTAATCATTCACTTTCAATTTCCTTTTTCCTTCTGTCTAAAGAGAAGCTTTCCTTTCCTCACAGATGCCACTCTGTACTGGGGTTTTTTTGGGTCTCCACCTTCAGTGCCCACTGTTGGTGGGCTTCCTGGGACCCGAATGGTCAATTCGACTCATAAAATCTGTAGTGAGGACCCACTTTCTGTAAAGCAATGTGCTGACTGCTACATGTGGGGGGAGACATAGGAGTGACTGCAAAGGGAAAAAGCTGTGGCCATTTTGGGACTCAGTTCGTTGAGAAGAGAGCCATGTGCGTGAGTCACTTTACTATAAGGCCGGCCATGAAAAGAGTCACAGGGGCAGAGTGAGGACAGGAGGGGGAAGATTAATACTGGCTCGAGAGGGACAAGGACATCCTTGAGAAAGACGTGGGGTTTGGCAGGGCCTTGAATGATGAAGAGGATGTGCACAGGTTGAAATAATGGGAGAAAACTACGGGGGGGTATGAACAGAAGTCAGGCAACTGGGAGACACAGTTCCGGGGCCAGGACTTGATCAGATGTGACTAACACATGAGGAGTGTGTGTGCGTGTGTGCGTGCTGGCGTGTCGTGCGTGTGTCGTCGCGCGGTGCGTGTCTTGTAGCGTGTGTGCGCCGCGTGTCGTGTGTCGTGCGCGTGTGCGGTGTGAGTGAGAAGGGTGGAGAGGGAGGGAGGGAAGGAGGGAGAAGGAGAGAGAGAGAGAGAGCATGAGAGAATGAGCGAATGCGAATATGAAGTTGGGAGAAAAGCTTGGGCGCAGTCTGAGAAGTTTGGATTTGGTTTCACGTTCAGCGTGGGATGGAGACGCAGGTGCCTCTTCGCTTTCCGTTTCCTCTTTCCTCATGGAATTGGATGCTGTGCTTAGTGACGAATAAGAGAATCATCATCACACAGTTCTTTTGGATGCTTCAAAAAACCGAGGGTGATGGGCAGTAGGCAAAGAAGAGATGGAGAGGAAATGCCAGGGCATAGGCTGCCTTTCAGTAGAATGAATGGGCTCGTGCCAATTACTTCACCTCTTCCAGCCCCAGGGGCCCCGTCTTAAGAAGGGATAACATATAATACTTGGCCTATCATGGGGATAATGATTCTTCCCCCACAAGGCAATCGTCAGGCTCATGAGAGAAAATGAATGTAAAGTGTTTAGCACAGCACATCTCAAAACCTAGCGGCTATTACTATGATGATCCCCCCGCCCTCTGGTCCATTTTAGCAGGCAAGAGCTCTCAGATGCTGTTAATGGCAGCCGTGTGCAAGGGGCATGTGGTTTGTCCCCAGGAACGACGCTGCTGAGGGATGCTCGAAGTCTAGATGATGAGGAGACTTAACAAGATCAATACCACTTTTGGAGAAGATTATATGCTATAGTAGGCAGCAAATAGACCATTGAAACTGGATTTGGAAAGCATTTATGGAGTCTATTAGAGATGGTTAAACAGACCAACACGGGAAAATAAATAGCGGATTCTGCGCATGTAGCCTACCAGTGATCTTTCTCTTTGCACCCTTCTTTCCCCTTCTCTCCTTCCCCGTGTCCAGGGTTAGGCGAGTAGGACGGATCAAATAACTCTTCTGAGAAAAGTTGAAGGAGAAAATGGTATGGCATTATGTTTATACAGATCTAGCTACTAAGAGTATGTGAGATTTCAGGAGCTGAATCGAAAGTGATGCCTTAATTTACAGTGGGCAGCGGATGAGTTCCCCCTGGTTAATAAGCTGATAAAGGTTTTCAAGGAATAACGTAAACCTCTTGGTTAGCTTATTAAGGTTACTAGTGAGCGGTTTAGTGCACTGGAGCAGTGATTTCATGTTCTCTAGTGGCTTGAAATAATTCGACTATTTCGTGGGTGAATAAATGAGAATTTAGCTCAGTGGCATGGGTCGCCATGCTAACATGGTTTATTTCTTGTAAAGGTGAAGGCTCTGGAGTCTCGACCCTACAAATAATTGTTTTGACTCCCCTTTCTCATTTATAATATGTTTTGGGTCATTTTGTGAGGGAGGCTGCCCAGTAGAGTGGGAAGAGCATATGGACTTTGGGATCAGCCAAATCTTGATTCGGTTTTTACTATGTGTGTGACCTTGGGCAAATGACTTAACATGCCAGACCCTACTTCCTAATCAGCAAAGGGGCAGTGATAGTACTTATTTTATATGAGAGGCATATGAATTAAGTCTGTCTCTGAAAGCATCTCACACAGCTTCTAGCCCAGGTCGGAAACCCAAATGAACATTAGATTCCTTTTAGTCTCTCTCCGTACCATAGTAGTTTAAAATGACTAATATGTATCCCAAGGATAAATAACCAACCCACTAATTAATTATGTTTTCACCCATTTGTTAGATTAGAAAGAATCTCTGCCTTGATAAAGTACTTCAATGAAAATGTTTACTGAGCCTCTGCTTTTGGGTGAAATGGAAGATGCTTGAAGCCCAACTCTTGTGCATATCAATATTAGCGTTTTACGTAATGGCCATGAATGACGTGATTCAAGGCAAAACCTGTATCTTCAAACCAACCAGTGGTTACCTTAATATATAAAGTTTAAACAGGATCTTGATTGGGGACTTGGCTTTGCACTGCCTTCTGCTGTGGCGTTATACACCATGCACAATCTACAGACCTTAAAGTGCGGACATGAAAAAGATTCAATAACCAAACAGCATTTGGAAGTTAGAGGGCGATTAGTGCTTCGGTCAGTTGGTGATGGAAACAGATCTCGCTTTTCACAAGTTTGCTGGTTTTGGGTATTAGCAGAATGCCCAGCCCCAACAGGTCCAAATTAATTCAGCAGGATGGGATGGGTATATGTGCTCTCAGTTACTGCTGGAACATTCCGGCATTGGAATTTTTGTTACGATTTATTCCAAGTCTCAGACCTGTGTATCACTTACCCACTGAATTGAACAAATTGAAACTGATCGCATTTAGGGACTGTTGGTGGGAGGTCAGTGCTTCCTCCTCTTTAATAACATCTTGAGAGCTAACAGGGTTTGCTGATGTTCCTTAAATCCAACCTACTTCCCTCTGCACAAATGAACTCAGCTGGGGGTCAGCTTTATTGACGTGTAAATGAGTATATTTGCTTACTGTAGCATCTATCTAAGTGAACACTGTGGCCCATTGAAACAATGATTTACTCTGCATCCAGGAGAGAGAGGGGAACATGTGGCATTTGGGCAGGGATGAAGACATATGGAACGACATGTCCTCTGCCAAGAGTAGTTGCAAATCGAATTAATTTTTGAATGTATCCTAGAAGGTTATTTTGATATTGGGATGGGAGAACTTTAAGAGTGTCCTACTGAGGCCGGACAAGTAAAACAATAGCTAGAGAGGGGGAGAATTCAGGAGGAATGGTCCTGGTTAGACTACTGCCATAGCCTCTAGAATTCCGTGCTCCCTCTTAGGGGACAAAAGACCGAACTCATTTGGGCTTTGGTGACTGAGCTCAATATTTCTCCGAGGTAAAGTCCATAGAAACAAGAGTTAAAGGGATCGGTCATGGCAGCCCTCCGTCCTTGATCCCACCTGCCCTCCAGCCGCTGCCCTGTTTCTCTGATCGCCGTCTTATCTAAATTTTTCAAAAGAGCTGTCTACACACATTGTTTCCAGGTCTTGACTCCCCAATCTCTCTTCAAGCTTCTCAAGTCAAGGTTCTCTGACCTTACCAATTGATTGAACTCGATTTTGCCAAGATTATCCAATGACTTCCATGTTAACAAATCCATCACTGGCTCTTTGTCCCCATTTTGTTGAACTCAGCATCTCGGGGCAATGTTGACTATTTCCTTCTTCTTGAACAACTCTTCTTTCTCGGTTTCCATTAATTTTTTTTTTTTTTTTTCTCTTCTCTGACCTCACTGACCATGCCTCCCCAGTCTCCTTGGCTGGCTGTCTTCCACCCAACCTGTACATGCTGAGATTCTTCAGAGCTTGGACTTGACTCCTATTCTTTGTCTCTCCAAAGTCTCTTGCTAGCTGATCTATTCAAGTTTCATGTATTTAAATTCGACTTTTATACTGATGCCTCCAATGTTTATATCTCCTTTCTCAACCTCTCCTCTGAGTTCTAGACTTAGAAATCCTACTGTCTATTTGCAATTGCTCCTTGCAGATATTTCAAACCGAGTCAGTCTAGAAAGGTGCTCTTATTGCCTGTTTCCCAACTCCTCAACCATCATATCCATCCTCAAGTCCTGTCAATCCAAATTCTACAGTATACTTTGTCATGACCTACATCATATTCCACCTGGACCGGTGCCACCACCTCCTAATCGCTCTTCCTTCTTCCAGCCTTACTCGGTATTGCAGAGCCTTCTTCACACAGCAGCAGTTTCCCTGCTCAAAACCCTCCAAATTTTCACATTGCCTCTGGAATAAAACCCAAGTCCCTGCCCCGTGTCCTGGGCCTTGCATGCTCCGGCCCTCGCCTCTTCAATCTCTTCTTCCAGAACTTTCCTCCTTTTCCACCATGCTCCAGGCATGCCAGTCTTCTTTCGGTCTCTTGAATATACCATCCCCCCTAACATATCACATGCTAGCACAAGCTGTCCCCTTTGCCCAGGATGGTCATTTACATCACTATCTTGACGGCATTTATTATGGGTCAGGCCCTTTCTAAGTGCTTCCCATGGATTAACACATTAAATTCTCATCTTACCCACATGAGATGGGAGCTGTTACTCTCCTATTTAACAGAGGAGGAAATCGACTCATATTTACTTAGCCGAATGCTCTTTCCCCCTTTTCACGTGGCAGCTCCTTCTTGCTCTTCCGGTCTTAGCTTAGATATCACTCTTCAAGGATGCTTTCCTTGACTCCCCCATCTCAAGTGCTAATTTCATTCTTAGTCCCTCGTTTTACTTTTACAATATTAATTATAACTTGGAATTTCTTTGTTCACTTGTGTTTTTGTCTGTATGGGCTGAGATTAGGTCTTTCTCGCTCCCTGCTATATCCCCGTGGCTCAGAACAGCATCTAACCTTTAAATCTTTGTTGAATGAATGAATGAAGGAATGAATGACCATTTTCCAAGGAGCTTAGCCAATGAACCAGGGAGAGGGAAGGGGAGGAAGTGGGAGGATATATTCTGTGGAGACGCTAAACGAATCCCAGACGTGGTGTCCTGGTCCACACGACTTCTTCCATCCCAGTCTATTCTTCCCGAAACAACCACAATAAAAAACAAAATAAACAAACAAAAAGGAGTGAGAATGAGCTTAGAGAGAAGACTGGTTATTCATACATATTTGTCTGTTCGTACATAGCCTAAGCCCTAAAGTAACAAATACTGTGTACACAAAATGCCTATTGGGAGAAACGGCATAGACAAAAGTGTGGAGCAGGTATCCGGGTGTGAAGGAGTGACTATAATAATCTGTCTGGGGCGGAAGGTTAGGGTGTGAGTACAGTGAAGGATGACTTCAGGAAATCTGGTTGTGGCCTTGAACGCCAGCTTGGGAGTGTGGATATGAATTATTGAAGGTGAAAAGTCATCAAAAATCTTTGTCCAAGTAGTTTTGAAATTACTGAGGATCATAAAACCCTCAATATACCACAGATGTTAAATTTGTTGTCTAAAGGCCTTGCTGTTATGCCCTCAGCTCACATTAAGAGAAATGATAAGAAATGTATTTTCTCTATGCCCCTTATTGTCTGTCCCCTCTATGAGAACCCACGGTTTCAGTGTCAGCAAAGCTATATTAGATAAAGTCAGCGTATTATTATCTTGTAGCTAATTGTGTTTCTGCCTTTGCTAGGTTTAACAGGGAAATGGACATCAAATTTAATGATTTAAACAATTGTGCAGGTCTTTTCATCTCGCATTTCTGTCGACCGTCACTCTCTGGCTTCACTACTGTTAGATATTGATTATTTCTTTATTTGAATGTTGTTATTTTTTCTTTTAGTATTCTGCATTTTATATATTTTTACAATTTCCCGCAAATCCTTTTTGGTACACAGAAGTTACCCTTTGATGAATATAGACACAAAAGAAAGGTTTCATAGGCTTAGAAATGTTTTTTGGGTCTATCGTTCTTGTCTTCGCTAGTGTGAGGTGACAGTGTTTACTTGACGTGGAATCAGTGTATGGTTAATTGATCATATCTTTTCCTTTAAGCCAACTTCCTCTATCCTTGAGAGTCATTTCATCCTCAAGAGGACAAAACAGGATTAATGGAGGGGAAACACCGGTGTAGCAATGACCCTACCTTAAATTTCATGAGGCCTGATGTAAAAAGTATTAAAAGTTCCAGGAGAATTGCTGTCCAACCTTAACAAATTAATGATGTGGTTATGGAGGGAGGCTAGGTCCCCACTTGACTCTCTACATCCTGAATGGTACCTGTTCAGAGGTTTGACATGCCCAGGTATCAGCATTTCCCTTTTCCTTATACTTTTTCAATTTCCCTGCTTCTTTTCCATTTCAAGGGAAGATTAAGTTGTATTTAGAGCAGTGGGTTTCTAAGTGTGGTCCAGGGATCTCTGGGAGGTCCTTAAGGCATCTCGGAAGATTCATGAGATCGAAACTATGTTCAAAATGACATTAAGACATTATTTGCTTTTTCTACTTCCATATTCTCACAGTGTACAGTGGAGTTTTCCAGAGGCTCCATGAGGTGATATTACAGGTGATTGAATGTAGTTTTTTTTTATAGCCAAGCATTAAAGATATTTGAAAAAATGTAAAATAGTACCATTCTTTTCATTAAAATTATTTTTATCCAAAAAACATAGTTTAAAAATGTTAGTATGTTAACATGTAGTAGGTTAATTACAGTTATGTTTAAAGAATGAATAAATAAATACATATTTTAAACATTTCCTATTTTTAATTTCGGACATAGTAAATACTGTTACCATTAACAGTTCCTATGGAAAAGAAAAAAAGAGACTGTATTAAATAAAAGCCTTTGGAGTCTTCAATAATTTTTTTTAAGGATGTAGAGGGATCTAGAGGCCTAAAAGTTTAGCAGTCATTACTTCAAAACTACTAGCGTACCAGTAGTAACTCTTTCTTTGTGAAGGGGAGAGTAATTGAAGAATTAAAGAAATGGAATATGCAGCTGGTGTTGGTGAGAAAGAGTTGTGACGAGCCCTTTTAGACGAGGGCCCTTCATGGGGAGAGGGTGCGACCTCCCTAAGCCAGCTTCGTCTCTCCCCAGTGTCCAGTATTATATCTAGCACACAGGAGCAGCACAATGCAATTTGGATATTGAATACACTGATGAATGAATGGGAAAACACAATTGATCCTTGCGAAAAGTACATCTGACTGCTATTTGACTGTGATGACAAGGTCTAATGAGGGCCAGTCTTGCCATCAGCAATTGAGGTGAGCTTTCATTCCTTCAATTTTCAATTCACCCACTTATTCTATGGTTATTTATTGAGTACCTATTATGTGCCAGCTGCTATGTATAAGTCACATTATATCTTCAGTTTTCTCATCTCGAAAAAGGAAGTTTGAATAATCTGTAAAAACCCTTGCAGCAATATCTTCCTCTGGATAATACAAGAACTTTCTCTTTGTCTCTCTTGGATAAGCTAACACAAGCAGGAAGATAACTTTCCTCAGGCAAAAAAACATTGTCTGCTTTAAGTGCTGCTGCGGAAACGTGTGGCAGATGGTCTACTGCCTTGGTGTTTTACGGATAGAAATTGTCGAGTTTGGAAATGAAAAAAATTTTAAGCATGAAATCAGCTAGGTCAGTTTCATTTCTTCGATTTATTCAGTGTTAGACTCCAACTGAATCATATCGATTTAGGGAATCTGGAAACTCTACCCGTTTCTCTCCCCTAGGAGACAGACGATGATCAAGGTTCTTTTGTGTGAGACATCTGAGCAATTCTGTGTAGTGAATGTGAGCCAGGAAACCCGTCATTGCTCTAAGTGGGCCATGACTTCAGAGAGAATGAATGCCCCTTCTCCTCTAGTCATTTGTCCGCATCTTCCATTCTGGTGGGCAAAGTCTTAAATGTTAAAGCGCCATCTGCTTGTTTCATGGAGCCCCGTGTAGACAGGTTCCCACCTGTATTTGTCAGTGTTCATCAGGTTACGTCACGGTGACGAGCGACGCCTTCATCTCAGTGGCTCACGACAGAAGTTTCTCGGTTACGTTTCACATTGGCTATGGGTTGGAAAGTGTCTTCCTCCTTTCAGAATCTAGGTCGAAGAAGCAGCCACTATTTCGGATAGCTGTTCTTACGGAAAATGAAAGAGAGACATGGCTGAATCATACAATGGTTCGTATGTAGGATGGGGCACGTGTCACATTCAGCTGGCCAAAGCAAGCCTCATGCGGCCTACGGTCAGTGGGGGCAGGACATACACTCCTGTCACCGGGAGTTTCTGTAAAGCACTTGGCAATGGGCAAGGACGTATATTTCTCTTCCTGAGAGGTAGAGTGATCAATTGAGAAAATAATGCCAGCGCACTGTTATTTCTTTGCAAGATATTATATAAATGAATTGCTTCTCTATTCAGTTCATTTTACTTTAAGATACCTAAGAAAGAAAGAGGATCTTTCCGGAGTTCGTAAACTTAAAAGATGTTCTTATGGGTCTGCTAGAGCATGGCTCTGGGGCATTTCTTAGCAGTTGAGTTGGAGCTTGATTTTTCTGCCATGAACTTGGAAAAATACAGGAAAATGAAAACACAGCCCTTTGCTGAATAGAAGCAAACACATACTCACGGAGAACAGTGTCCTCCTTGACCCTGGCAGCCCATGAAGGTGAGAGGCAGTGACTGAGAGGTCTGGCTAGTATGCCTTTCCTCCTTCACCTGTGGCTTCCCTGTGGACACCCCACCTGTCAAATCTCTGAGCCGAGAGCATAAGCAGAGGCAACGCCCTGTCGTTAAACTCCACAAATGAAGATTCAAGGAAACTGCCTAGAAATGCAAAATGTGTTCCATTTCCCCCTTCCCCCCAAATTCTCGAATCTCTCTGATTCTTCTTCAGTTTAGGTCACTAAACTTTGCACCTGTACTGTTGCAGGAGTGTCCTATTGGTTACTCTGCCTTCGTATTTGCATCCTGATAATCTACTCTCCACCTGAGTGATCCTTCTGTAGTGTAAACGAAACCATGTGACCACTCTGTAAATATTAGTCCCCAGTGCCTACCTCTTTGAGTCACAGTTTAATTACCTGGAAAATGGGATAATAATATCTACTTTGTAGGGATGAATACGAGGGCAAGAGGAGATAAAATATATAAGTTGTCTAAAACAGCATCTCAATAAATGGTAGATAATGATGAATATTATCCTAAAATTCAGAATCCTTTAGCAAGACCTGCTAGGCCCTCCAGGTCCAGCTGGTAGCAACCTCAGCAGCTGCATTCGGCCCCCTGTCCCCACACCACCATCCCTACCTGCACCCTGTGCCTTAGCTTTGTCAAATTACACTCAGTTCCCTAATCAGCCACCCTGTTCTCCAGCTCCACGCCTCTGCCTAGGCGCCATCTCTGGAAAGCTTTTCCTCAGCCCACTTGGGTCCCGCTACGTAGAATGAAGATGCACTTCAGAAGTCACTCACAGTCTGTCGCTGCACTTGACCACTCTCCCCACCCCGCCAGGAGAATTAACCGTTGCCCGCACTGGCACCCCTGAGTCGCACCGCGTCTGACACTGCATTGTCCTCTTTTGTTTTCAGGTTTGTCTTTTCTGATGGATGACGGGTCCTCTGAGGGCCAGGACTCTGTCTTTGTTGTCTCTCCATGTGGCCCACCTTGCTGGGCAGGTAGTGGGTGCCCAGCAAATGCTTTTTGAATGAATGAATAAGTGGAGAGGAGAAATGACAGATTGCAGGAAGGGGCCGAATTAAAAGATAGATCATGATCAAGGAAAGGCCATACTTAAGATTCTAGGACTGGAAATTTGGAGCGAGAGAAAAGGGAAGAATTCTGTATCCAGTACTGGGAGGGGCTCAACACAGCTTTGGGCGAAAGTGGCTTTAGGTTAAAAAGACCTCCAGCTGGGCTTTTTCTTGATGTAGTAAGTAGATCTTAATAGATGTGTTCCTCAGCATCCTAAATGCTGAAATGTCATGCTGCTCCTGGGGTTAGCCAGCCACCTTAAGCTGAGCAGGCTTGCAAGCATGAGATTAAACAAGAATTCTGTTGGCCTGCTGCTCACACCATCGTTTAGCTAGAAAAATTAAGTTCCTTTTCAAGCCTCTTAGTGAGTTTAATAAATGCACGAGATGCGTAGAGCCGTGTGTGTGGCGGGAAGGAGCTAAGCCATTTCCAGGGAATGACGTAGTTATTAAGCTCACTGAGTAATGCAAGCCTCGTACCTGGAGCACTGGCCGGGCTGTGGGCGAACCCGGCGAACAGGGATGCGTAAGGCCGGTCTGCGACACGGCTCCTCCCCTGCGACACAGTGCAGCTTGCAGGACGTGCTCGCCTTTCAGCGTCTGGCAGACCTGGGTTCAAGGCCAGCTCTGCTGCTTTGAAGCTTCTTACCTGGGATGAGTTACTTGTTACTCTTTATAGCCCAGTCTGCCCAGCAGCTGCCCCTTATGGAGAACTCCTTACGTACTGAGCCATGTAGTGTGCTTTAAGCTTGTTAGTTATTGTTTATTTTTATTGTGGTAAAATACCACATGACATAAAATGTGCCGTTTTAACCATGTTTACGTTTGCGAGTCAGTGGCATTAAGTCCATTCTCAGCGTGTCCGCTTTAATCTGACGTCAGCCCTATGAGAAGGTGTTATTATTCTCGCTCTTTCACGGATGAGGAAACTGAGGCTCTGAGAAGTAATGATGGTTCTTACGAGATTCTCGGTACCTCTCAGGTGCCGAATATGAGGTAAATATTATTATTACTTTCCTTTCAGGCCACAGGCCAGAAGATCCCATTTAAACCCTTAGAAAGGGAAAGAAGAGAATGCAAGTTCTAGATCTGTTAATTTTCCCGATGCTTTAGTCAGTGGAGGGGATGAAAGTAGGCAGCATCTTAAGACTCTGGCCTCCCCTGCACCTGGCCGAGGGGTGTCCAGGTCCCGGCTTCACTGCCGATCTCCCAGGGCTGCCTGACTCCAGCCGGAGCCCCCGGGGCGGGGGACTGGGGGTGTGGGGAGGAAATGAGTTAAGCCTGTCTTCAGACACGTTTGTATTGATTCTGTCAGTTTCTTGCTGCTTGCTGACAGGAGATAGATGGCTCATAATGCAGCTGGGCACAGCACATTACGTCCCCATCTCGAGGCTCCTAAATCATTTCAAAATTTTAAATTCCCTAATCAATATTTTATGGCGAGCGCAAGGCAGTGATCAGGGCTGCTTCTCTCCAGGGCATGTGCTCACACACTGGGACCCAGCCTACATGAGGAGCTGGAGGGGTCAGACCCATCTTGGGAGGACCATGAGCTGTGTTCCTCCAAGGGCAGTCACTTAGCGCAGGCCAGGACCCGAAGGGCCCTTGGAAGTCACGTGGTCCCAGTGTCTGCCTTGCACAGGGAGAAACCTGAGGATCCAGAGGTGATGCTGTTGGTCTTTGGTCACCCAGCTCACAGCACCACTGAGACCAGAACCCAGGTCTTTGCCTTTCCACGAAATCATGGCTAGCAGAGTGCCGGGCACACAGTAGATGCTCAACAAATATGAGTTCAGTGTTGAACAAAGATTAAAACTTGCAAAAAGCCGAAGTCTGGGCCAAATAAGGCTTTATGCGCTTACTAGGCACTGACCTCTGTTCTAAGATCTACAGCTGTGACATATTAGTCCCTACTCACCATCCCATGAAGTAGGGACTGTCATTATCCTCCTTTTGCGTTTGGCAGAGTGAGGCTCTGCGAGGTAAGCGGCTTGCCCAAGGTCACAGAGCCGGTAAGTGAGAGAAACCGCGTTGAAATCCAGATACATGGGCTCCGGGGCCTGCGCCCTAAGCCCTGCGCCGCGTCGGCTCCCCACATCGGGTGGGTTTGCTGTTCCCCGGGTCTGTTTGGACCTATATCCAATACGCATCTGTGTTTTATCGCGTGGAAAAGACGGGAGGAGGAAAGCAAGGGCCACGCATGAGCATTGAGAGGACGCTGGGAGGGAGGACAGGGCCCCGGCGTTGAGGCCGCAGCAGGAAGTAGGTGCTCAGCAAAGGCATGTGGGGGATGCTGGCAACCAGCCGGCCTGTTTCAGTGCCGAGGTGGAGAAAGGAAAGAAAAAAAAAATCCTCCGCCCTTGCCCCACCCCGCAGAGCCTGGCGCCCCCTGCCTCCCCCCTCCCCCTCCCTCGCCACCGCCCAGCACTCTGTGCTCCGGGATTCTCGTGTCACCACCGGTTGTCCCCTTGGCCCGAAATGCTCAACCACGTGGTTGTCCCCTGGCTGGCTCCTTCTTGCGATTTAGGTCTAAGTCGAAAATGTCACCTGTTGAGAGAGGCCGTCCTTAGTCACACAGGCTAAAGGGCTCGTTGGGCCAGAAGCCCCTGGAGAGCACGGTCCTTCATCCTGGGGTCTAGGGTTGGGGATCTCACTCCTCAGCCAGGAGGGAAGTCCATGCCACGTTCGGGCAGCTCGGGCAGCTACGAAGTTCTCACTTATTTGGGCAGGAAAACTGCGGCTTTTATCCACTGGTCTTGATTCAAGTCCTGGGACCTCCTCGAAACTGCTCCATCAGCAGAAAGATGCCGAGGCACAGAAGGCTCCACGGTTCTGGGCCGACTGTGCAGGCCAGAAACGGGAGGGGAGAGCTCTGGGGTCTGAGCTGCGGGCATCTTATGAAACACAGTGTGGGCGTTTTAGCTGTCAGTTAGCTCGCTTTTCCAAGGGAACATGCAGGAAACTCTAGG
The DNA here is from genome assembly GCF_902729225.1 of Pteropus medius. NCBI lineage: Eukaryota > Metazoa > Chordata > Mammalia > Chiroptera > Pteropodidae > Pteropus > Pteropus medius. Next base: position 9,267,213 of record NW_024349225.1, read on the forward strand.
TCACTGTTCTTGCAATCCTAGAGCAATAGGAAGCTTTGCCAAGAGCAGGAAAAGAAAGCTGGGGACTTGGCTGTTTCCCTTTAAAAGGCCCCGTTGCAGACGCAGGGGCAGGAGTCATGCTGTCCTCTGCTCCACCTTTGAAATGCCTGCAGAGCCCTTTCAGGCATGGTACCGGGTGCTCTCCTCAGTCTTCTTGCTGAGACAGGTGTCACTGCCTCTGGAGAGGGATTTCTGGCTCACCAGGTCTCCCGTCCTCACTGGAAGAAGGATCTCACTTCCCACTGGACACGAAGATGATTGCTGAGGCCCCTCGAGTTTAGGAAAGAGCCTGGTCCTCCCTCCTGGGAGTCAGAGCCATCCCGACAGCTACGTGCTCTCTACACCGCCCTGCTTCCCGGGGCGTCAGATCAGAGGCACGGACCACTTCAGACTTCTGCTAGGATCCAGAGGCCATTGTACAGGGCAGAGCAACCCTGGGTAGAACTGCCAAACAGTCAGCGTTGATGTGGGAACCATCATCCTGCATGCTCCCCACTGTGTGCTGCTTCCTGAGTGCTCTGCCTTGTGTGCTTCTCCCCACTTTCTCCAGTAGCCTTGGAGCTTTCTTGCTTTTTGATCTTTTAAACAGAATGAGAGTTCTTCAGCTCTCAAAATGGAAAGGTTAGCAACTTCATGAATAACCTCCCTCCCCCAGTCTTTGCATTGAAAAGAGGACTAAGAGAGAGGGCTGTGATTAACTAATAGGATTCGTTTCTAGATGGCGAATTTCCAGCGTTGGGGCGTGCAGGCAGGAAGGACAAAGGTCTTTTTCCTCTTTTTACCTGTATTTCCACTGCATAGCACCAAGCACGAGTGTTGTCCTGTAATTATTGGGGGACTGCCTGATTCATGACTGCTTTCTGTTGGACTGTAAGCTTCACGGGGAATAGAGACTCTATTTTGCTCTTATTGTTGCCCCAAACCAAGGCACAGACTGGGTTTGAAGCTTAGTCATAACTTAGATGTGCAAAATGCTGTGATGTTTTCTTAGAACCGTCAAATGCCATCATTTCTTGCTATTACGGAAAGACTTATTCTTGAGAATTAAGGGTAGCTTAGTCAAATTCTGGCTTGATTCATTTCTTTTCACTAACTACTCAGACAATTAAAACTCAGTTATTTTAAATCTCTTTTCACTAATTACTCAGACAATTAAAACTCGGTTATTTAAAACTTCAATCTTTATGTCAAGACCATTGTCCCTTATCAACTCTTTTCCTCAGCTCTCCTACCTGGACAGCACCTGCCCTCAGGAAGAAGCTATGGAATCATGGCAACGAGAAAGGGGAAGCTTCTTTTTTAAAATTGTTTTTTCAGGGTAACATTGGTTAATAACATATATGAATTTCAGGTGTACAACTTTATAATACGACACCTGTAGTCTCTATTGTGCGCTCACCGTCTGAAGTCTAGTGTCGAGATGGGAAGATTCTTGTCTGGTTCACATTCTGGCTTCGGGTCCTGGCTGGCCTCTGGGGTGAAGAGTTGGTCCTACCCAGGCTGGGGACATCACCCTGTGTTCTCACTGCATTGTTACCTGAGTATCTGCAGCTGGCGTCATGTGTGGTCTGTCTTCTTGGTTCAGCCCAAGCTACCTTGCCCACTCCTAACCAGCTGGAGTCTTGACTCGTTCTTCCTAACCACAGTGATCCTCTGACATTTCCAGGGTTGAAATTCGTGTGTGTGTGTGTATATGGGGGTGGGGAGGTGGTAGGGGGATTGAGGATAGGGCATGGTACTCCCGATTGGGATTCTGGAAGCAGCCACCTGGAGAGGTGCCCAAGAAGGGACAGGCTGGGGCCTCTCAGGGCATTCACCTGCATGGACCTCTCTTCTCTGAGATTTTCCTTGAGCATCTCCTCCTCCAAGAGAGGCGAACTGTTCCGACTTCATATCTCCCATCCTGCCCAGTCTGGGGAGTTCACAAAGATTCTTTCATTTTTCTCAAGTGCCGGGTTCTCGCACTGGAAAACTAGGGCTCTCAGGGTTATTTTTATTTCTGTGAATTTAAAAAGTTGAACTTGAACGTCAAAGCCTTCTACTTCTTGGAGCGCTTAATTCGTATTCTCTTCCACTGCACCCCACCCCAAAGCCACGGGTAACGCAGACTTCACAGGGAGAAGGCTGATGGGCGACACAACCTACAAATTACCAGGGATGAAAAACACGTAAAATCATGTTTCAAACTATTGATCTGCTTGACTGTAGGCACGGCTATCTATGAAATAAACAGATGTAGTGCGGACTCAGAGTAAATTCTCGGCAAAAATTAGGGCTCCTTTTGAGGTCCTTGGAGCCTTGGAATGTTGAATAAATGAGGACTGACTGGCGACTCTGAGATACCACACACATAGTAACGTGGCGATAATTAAGACAATAACATTTTATTCACATGTATTTTTCCTTCCGACTATAATTTTTCATTTTATTAAGTAGTACATTGTATGAGGTATAGTATTAGGACATATTTCTATGTGAGAGGACAGGATTTATTAAACTTCCCTCCTCCTTCAGCCCATCAAAAATAATTTCATTTTTTTGGGGCAGAGAAAGGCAGAAGAGACAAAGGAGACAGGGACCCGGCAGGTGTATCCTAGCAACCAGATCAAAGCCCTGGGTCCTCTCCGTGTCCGGCCAAAGAGTATGTGGCCCTCACTTCCTCTGTGTTGCTGGCATTATAAGTGATGGTCATCACGGCGACATGCTTTAAGGGACTAAAAGTGGCAGGTAGCACGCTGGTCTCCAGTGGACCTCATCTTGTGCATTTCTTAGAATTCTGTGAGGTAGACTTTAGTTTTCCCATCTACAGATGGGGAAACAGGTTCGGGGAGGTTGAGTGATTCTCTCAAGGCCCCTGTGTTACACCAGCGGGGTCAGAACCAAGAACCGGAATCCATGCTTTTAAACCCTATGTTAAACATTTGTATTATCATCCAAAAGGGCTGCCGGAAGTGTCGCATCAGCGTCTCCTGTAGGATGCAGAGTCTCAGGCTCCATCCTGGGTTTGCCGAATCAGAATCTGAGTGAATTATACACATGTAGAAGTTGAGGAACCCTGCTTTGAATGATATCCGTTCAGGTGTCCACTCTGCCCTGATTCTTCGCCTCCGTCCCTCCACCCCCAGGAAGATGTGAGCGGGGCTTGGGTTGGTTTTAAAGGCCTGCTCTGCTCTGCGATGACGAGAGGCTTACACTTAAAGGTCTTGATGAGTTTCGTACCGCACTTTAGCACATCCCTGGAAGTTTCCCTAAGGAATTGCTTCTTAGGGGTATGTTGGCATGAAGGCCTGCGACAGATTTCCTTGGTGACATTCTGTCCCTGAAGAGCTGGCTCTGCCCTTCGTATCTGTTGCTCCCCAACTGTGTTGATCAGATCGCTGTGATCCCGTGATTCTCACTGAGCACACACAGAACCTTCGTGAAGTTGAAGCCAGCTCTCCAGGTGGGGTGGGGGAGTCTGCTCACGCCGCCAGGGAGCCTGTCCCCCCCCCACTCTGTGTGGGCGCTCCCTGTAGTCTGCCTTTGGGAGAGAAAGATACTTGGAGGCTGTTGGCTGTTGTGCTCAGCTGCTGATTGACGTGAAGCATCGTTATAACAGTTACTTTTTACTTAGTGCCTTCAGTATGCCAGGCACCATAGTAGGTTTCACAATTTTCTTTTTACAGATGATGAAACTAATTCTTAGAAACATGAAGTGGGTTGCTCAAGGTCACATGGCGAGTAGGTGGCTGAGCTGGGATACAATTCCGCGTTCACCTGACTCTGAAGTTCTGACTCTTCTCACACTCCCTCCCCTCCTTTTCAGATATGCTTCTCTTTAAGAGTCCTAATTTCTCTCAGTCAAAGGGACAGATTTGCACCATTTTGAATCTTTGCAGACCCCTGGTGCAGTGACTGTTAGTGCACACCAGAATCAGCATCAGCGGGCAGGCATGTTAAAATACAGATTCAGCACTTATGGGAGGGGCTGGAACATTTGCATTGCTCACAAGTTTGCAGGTGACACGGCTGGTGCAGACCACACTTTGAAAACCACTGCCCTAGTGGACCAGGGAGGCAGGGACGAGTGGGCAGCAAAGCACCCATTGTTCCCATCCTTCTGCCCAGTGGTGGCTGGCGTGGCTATGCTGCTGTAATGCTTGTGACTTGCTTACTGCTTCCTGGAAGTTAAATCACAGGAGACCAGAGGTTGGTTCTCTATCTCCTCTCTTCTAAGTAGGGTTTAGGCTGGTCCACTGCCTTAAACTCATGAGGATTTTAAAAGCAACAATAACATAAGTAAAGGCCTGGAAACTGAAAGCAAGTTGATTTATGGGCATTTGCCAGGAACTAGTAACCCAGTTCGGAGAATAAATGAAGACTTGATTCATCTACTCAATTAGATGGCTCATCTGAAATTTATGAGATTTGCAAAAATGAGGTTCACCCTTTGCCTTTCTCTAGAGTTCCTTCCTTAATGTGTGTAGCCAAGTTCCAAAAAGATTCAACTTTGAACTTCCATCTTGGAAATTCAAGCATGTGTGGGTGGACTACCAGGGGCCTATCTACATGGAAACCCAATACGCATCATGTATGGGGCATCGGGACCAGAGATTAAGATTATTGAGTTAGACAGAGATGGTTATGAATGTCGACCCTGCCATTTAAGAGTTGAGGGTCTATAGGCATATTACTTAACCCGTTTGGGTCTTATTGTCTCCAGAATCAAAGTTGACTTAAAAAATATTTAGCCGACAGATATAGCATGGGCCTCAGCCGGTCAGAGTGGGTGGAGGCCAAATCACAAGCAACGCCAGCTGTCCAAGAGCCAGAGCCAGTGGGGAGGACTGTCTTGCATTTTTACATATGATGTTGGTCCCCTATGTGGTTTATCTCTGTGCAGGGGAAATGGGTTTTACTAAGTAAGAAAGAGGTTGGTGTGTGTATGTGTGGACTCAGAGAACCATAGGAAGCTTTCCTGGGCGTGAGGTCACACATAATCTCTGGCTATTTCAAGGTCAGGAGTGATGCCTCTTTTGGAGGCCTCAGAGCATGGCCTGTTTGGCCTGTTCCACCCCCATCCCACAATCTGATATTCAGCGGATATGAAGCCAAGAATGAGAGAGGGTCCCATTTGCTGATTCTTCTTATTCTGCCATCTTTAGGGGAGAGGCAAGCCCAGAAGCCTATTATTGGCTTAGATATTGAAAAGTACAAAAGGTGGTGCAAAGGCTTCTCCATCCAGATACAGTGGGAAGGACCTAACCACTGCTAGCCCCACCATGCAGCCATGGGCTGCCCTGGTTTACCTTTCCTGGGAAATAGAAAAAAATTAGTACCTACCTCATTGGCTTGAACTGAGAAAGAAATGAGATAATAGGTCTAAAACATGTAACACACAGTAGGAACTTAATAAAAAGCAGCTCTGTGTTGGACCATCGATCTCCTGGGCCATGGGCCTAATGTGGCAGGACCTCTTTGAGGCTCAGGAGGACTCTGTCCACTGCCTGAGGGCCAGCAGAGCCAGGGGGTCCTACCTATGATGCTGTGTGGCCCTCGCTCATTGATACCTGAGCAGGTCCTTAAGGGAAACTTGTACCAAGTTCTAAGGCAGATGAGCCATTTTTTACCCTGGGTGAGAACGTGAAATAATCGTGCTGTTGAGTTTCGACAAGCAGGGAGGAGGTCTTCCCGTCTGGGACCTCGTGAGAGAGGTGGTGGCAGTAACGTAACCTCAGTGCAGACAGCGTGGGCAGGGGCCGGGGCAAGGCTGGCGCCGGATGAGTGACTGGGTTCGTGTGTGAGGAAGCCCGTGGGGGAAACGTGTCTTTACTCCAGCTCTAGGGAAACTCGGTGATCAGGCTGCCGCAGCCCCCGGGGAAGCTGGGGTGGGGCCAGGGCCACGGCTCGGGGCAGGTGGACATGCAGAGCCGAAACCTGCCGCTGTGCTTGCGTAGCTGCCATTGCTGGGGAAACCATCACGGGCCCTTCTACACCTTTGGACTTGCGCCCTCTGCTGCCTCCCTCAGTCATCGCAGCCGCGCAGTCCTTGGCTTACTCTCCCATTACCTTACAAGTTGGCCCCTTTTGTCTCTCGAATAATGTGATTTGCTCTTTTGATTATGCTCTCACCTCTTCCTTGGAAGTCCCTTTCTCCCACCTGCCTCTTTCTCTCTGGCGCCCGCTCTGTCTCACTCTGGGTATTCGCGCCCGCACTGGGGTTCAGTTGCTCCTCTGCCTGGATGAGCCTCATCTCTCTGTCTTCAGCCAGGAACGCTGTCTTCCATATTTGGATGCCCTTTGGGTATTTCTCTTTAGTTTGTGTCTGGATTATTGCGTGGACCTCCTAACTTGGGTCTAGCTGCATCTCACTCCCTCCATTCCAAACTCTTCTTTTACCTTGGTGATTTTTTTTTTTTTTTTTTTTGAATTACCCATTAGATCAGATCCCTGGACAGTGTCGATTACTCACCAAATACCCAAAGAAAACTGCCTGGTCTGGTTTAAAAGGATCGTGATGCGTGGGGTCTGCTTCTTCTCTAGCCTCATTTCTTGTTACTCTCCCACCCACGTCTCACACCCTAACTGAACTCGTTTCGATTCTCAACTATAATGCGTGCTCCCACCTCTCAGGCCTTTTCTAGAATGTGCTTCCTCTTCTATCTGCTGGTGACTTCTTTGTCCTTTCTGGCTTGGCTGTAGAAGCACCACCTCTGTGAAGTGGTGCCTGACACTCGGGGCTGGCTTCATGGTCATCTGATCTGTGCAGTCACCCAGGGCCCTACGCTGAGAAGGTCCCCTGCGTTTACTTGAATGTTCTGCTGTCACCATCTTAAAATTTTCAACATTTTTTTTAATAAGGGCCCTGAATTTTTATTTTGCACTGAGGCCTATAAATTATGTAAATGGCATCCCAACAGCAAGTTACACATAGCGCAGCCATGACACTTACTAAGCTGTATTGCTGTCGCTTTACTCTGTCTCGCCTACTGGCTGTGGACTCCTCGAGGGCAGAGACTGTGTCTCTTCATCTCTATCCCCTAGGACCCAGAGCAGTAAAGGACACACGGCAGGGGATAATAAATGCTACTGATAGAATTCATTCATGTCTCTGCGTTCTTCTTCCTGAGTCTGCGAGAGCTGTCTTTCCTCTTTAAACACACATCTTCCCTGTGTGAAAAGCAGCCACCAGAAACCGTAAGCTCCAGTTTTAATCAGTTTAAACCTGGCTTTGTGACCTAACCTGGCTCCATTTGCCTCTCGGATCCTCAGTAAAATGAAGTGTGTGGCCGAACAGGACCATGTGAGGGGCTCATGGGCTGTGACCGTCCAGGCCCCTCCACCCCCAGCCCCTTCTCTGAGTTCTGGCCACTCCTTCAGAACACCTCAGAATCCTTACCCTTTATTTTTTTTTCCCCCTCACCTTCTCTTTTACCTCACCTCTTGTGTTTTTCATCAGGAAAAGCAAAGCCAGACTCTTCACTCAGCAAAAGCAGAACTTGTTGACATTGGGCGGGGGGAGGGGGAAGAAAAGTCAGAGACCCTTCAAAATCTCGGCGTTTGAATATTCGAAGATGAAGAATGCTAGACATGTTGACAGGCCCTGTGGCAGGCTTCATTCCGATCTTCGGGCCCATTATTTACTCTCAAAAAAGAAAGCTCACTTCAAGGGGCCTCGTGCAGAACAAATTTGCACAAATTTGCCCTTCGATGCTCCCACCCGTTCCTTCCTTCCCCCCACAGCCGCCCCCACTGCTGTGCTCTGTAGTTCCCAGACTGTTCCAGGGCGCCCCCAGGGGCTGGCGTGGGTGGAGGGGAGAGAATAAGCTGGGAAGAGGACCGAGGAGGAGGACCAAGTGGACGGGGCTCTGAGACCCCTCTCCCGCCACCGCCACTGTTTGTCCGTGGCAGAGTTCTGTGTCAGATTTCACTGGAAAAATGGCTGCAAAGCTAAAATCTGCACGAAAGCCTCTGTCTACTAACCCAGCGTCGGATTTCAGTGTGGGCGTGGGGCCCTGGCCGGTTGCACCGACTCTGGCATGACTTTTGTCCATAGAAAAGAATACAAATTATTAACACTTTCTGTTTTTACTCTCAGCCAAATTATCATGGAGGCGTAGGGTTCCGGAGCTGGCCTCCCCGCTTCTCCTTGGCCGCAGGCTGGGTGTTGGCTGGGACTCAAACTCCTTGGCAAAGGCAAGGATGGAGCTGGAGATGACATTGCCATGGTTGTTAAATGGCCTCGAAAGTCACTTTTTCACCTGAGGGCCTGGGAACTTGTCACAAGACCATTCACAGCGGGACCGCTCTGCTGGCTCTGACACCCCTGCCGGTTTCCCTCCAGACCCAGTCATATTTTAATTTTCTTCCCAGAGGACATTCTGGTCAGTCCAGCCCTGGAAATCCTGGGGCAGAGCAAGGCCCGTGGTGCAGAGCAGAGGCAGGATGGACGTCTGCTGCAGGACAGAGTCCCACACACCTGGGATTAAGTCCCACCTCTGAGCTTAGCTAGCTCTGACTCAAAAGGGCGTACCTGGTGCTGCCTTAGATCCTGCGGGAAATGAAAAGGGATTCTCGTTTTCATTGGGGAGAAAAAAAATCCTAACTTGTTTGGGCAGCGAGATCTCCCACTCTCTCCATGTCTCCCTCCCCCATCCCCCCACACCCCGCCTCTGCCACAAACCAGAGAGACACCCAGAAATCGGGGAGACAAAACTAGGCTCAGTTTCCCTGCGTGGGAGGGCAGGGAGGGGACAGAGGCTTTTGGCAGAGTGTGGTGTGTCCTCACTTGACATCATCAGTGAACTCTTGGAACTGCTTCAAAAATGATGACGACGTATAAGGAAACCAACTTTACCACAGGCTAATTGATAAAAACGAGAGTTTGGTTTCTACAGCATCTCATCAACGTTATAATGATATGATATTGAACAAAGTGGTCTTATCCGAACTTAGTTCGAAGTTGTATCAACAGGAGAAATATGTGTCTCTCTTCAGGAGACCTGCTGATAGGTTTTGGCGGGAAATGAGCACTTGCAGTTTGAGATGGGTCTAGTATGTTTGGATATTTCAGGAAAGAGCACATTGCAAACTGCAATGTTAGACCCTAAAGTCCTTCCTTCTTCACATGGACCTAGAGTCCCAAACACATGCCCAGCGGCAGAAATCAGGGACGCAGTACACCCGGCATTGACTCTCCACGGAGAGCAGAGCCTGAGCGATTTGTGAGACACCCTGGAAGACTTGGGGCGACATGATACGTGGAGGAAGGAAGTGACCTCTGACTGGGCAGGGAGAGTAAGGACGAAGTGGGAACTTCAGGAAGGGGGTTGATAGAGATGGGGGCTGAGATAAAAGGAAGAAAAAGCAGCTTAGGGAAAGAGGGCTTGGTCCCATGGAAGACCCCGCTGGGTTCCGGGGAGTGTCCATGTGCAAAACACAGGTGGATGGGAGTTCGGCCTCAGAGAAGTGAGGGTCCAGGGAGGTGGCCTCCTGCGACAGGCAGGATCTGAGTTGCACCCTGAAGGACCAGAAGATTTTCACAGAGAGGTGGAGGGGATGGGTGAGGACATTTCAGGTGCAAGACTGATGTGGTTTATTTAGATGGCGCGTTTTCGGCCCTCGCCTCCCCTGCATCCTTCTGTCTCGGGTGCACGGCCTTCCCCGCAACAGGGCTGCTTAGCCCATTCGTTTCATAGGGCCCGGGCAGGGGCCGTGGCCCTCTTTCCTCACCAACGAGGCTAAAGCATTTACTCGGAAGGGGGACTGGCCCTTTCTGGGGTGCAGAGGAAACACAAACGGGCTCCGCCCTGCCTCGGAAGCCTAACCAGGCCGAGGCATATTTCTCATTTCTAATCATGACACAGTCTGGTCGGTGTGGCAGCCGGAGCCTGTCGATTTTAACAGCCCGGCCATTCCCGTCTTCCGGACCGCAGTCACACTATCTCGCGGGCAGAGGGGTGAACAGTGAAGCTCTGGCGGGAGCCCTCCAGGATGCCACAGGAGAGCAGCGTGCTATGGTAACGAGGCCCCAGGGGCCGCTGTGTTCCCACCCTGGGCGATGCAGCTGGGGCCCGCCAGGCCAGGCTGTGCCGGAAGCCTCTTCCTGCATGGCAGTACTTGCTGATGGGAGTAAGTCCCATATTCTTCTATGATTTCTTAAGAAGAATCATTAATTTGGGCTTCCCACCTCCTTACTTCCTTTATCCCTACTTACCCCCTTATGAGGAAATAGAGGGCAAACGCTCATCTCTTTCTGATCGTCACGAACGTTTGTGCCCTGCCTGCTTTCGCCCACGCTCGGGCCTCTGCCTCTCTTCCTTCTCTCTCTGTCAGGAAGGGGCAAGCTCCCCTGACTGCGATGGGTTTTCAGACATGGCTACTGAATCTGCCCTTGGCTCTTGGGTGTCTAACTTCTAATTATTTTTGAATGCCTCACCTTCTCCTATCCACCTTTTGAATCCCATCACTTGTTTCCAGCCTCGTAGAAGAGACCGTCTCACAAAATTAATTAAATTGCAAAGCAATGGAAAATGTATATGTAGTAGAAAATATGATTAATCACTTTTCTAAGACTAAAGTATGGTTACAAATGACTTATTCATTTGCAGCTCAATCTTTTCCCTGACTAATAGCTGAGCTGGTACAACTTCTTGGGCTTCCTAGTCGATATCAAACATCCAAACCCTCTCACCAACGTTTGGATTTGAGGTCTTACTATAAAGCAGTGTGTATGATTTTTTTTTAAACATAAATATACCAGAATTTTGTGAAATGAAAACATATCCTCTTCAAAGCTGTCAACTTATAAATATGTCACACGTGCCACTTGTGTATTTAGAATGGATGATGCGAAGGTTCTCCATCAAATTTTCATTTGGTTCTTTTCATAAACAATTGAGACATGTCAGAGTGTCCAACACTGCAGCATCTAAGTTATGTCACACCTGAAAGTGGCTTAAAAAGTCTGTCAGATCACATGTCACAGTTTTTAGCTTCACAAAGTATCAGCACAGTGTCTACATCCTCACGCTCATGATGCCGTCATTTTCTAAAAGCATCAATCAAACTTCCAGGTCAGTGTATACACCTTACAAGGTGTATACACCTCAGTTTGACCCAAAAGGTTTCTACCCGCTTTGCTGCAATGACTTTGTTTCATGCTCAGAGTTGAAACTTTGCTCCAACTGAAGACGTTCAAAGAATAGCTACAGGCTCTGAATAGGATTCCCAGAGAGGAGCTCCAGTAACTGTAGCAACTGTAGCATCGAAGAAAGAGACTATGTCCTGAGAGATCTGCTTTAAAGGAGACAGCTGTTGGGTCAGGAGCAGAGGAGGTGTCTTCCCCTGACTCTATGTACTTGTGTGTGGGGGCGCGGGGAGGGGCAGTCCTCTAGAATCACACTAGTGGCCAGTCCCTCCTCCTCCATTTCTCCCAGGGGGCAGACAATGACTGAATCTGGAGGTGAGTTAGGGAGAAGGACTGGGCGGTTCAACCTCTTCCGGGCTCCACTTTCGGATCTGCCAGGCTGCAGATCTCTCAGCCCAGAAGTAAGAGGCCTGCCCCGGATAGGTCTGCGTGGGTGGGTCTGATCACCTTGGAGGTAAAGTATTAGCAAACCTCCTGGTCAATAATGTTGGCGATATTTTTAATTCTATCTATATGACTCCCGTGTAACTCTCTCATTTGGTTTTAATCTCCAGGAAATGATGAAAGAGAGTGTTATTTATTAGCCCTTTAAAACATCATCAGCTATGTTCATTTGGAGGTATAAATTTCTGTTGCTTTTATTATGAGATCAGCTTCCTCGCGCTATAGATATGTCTGACATAGTAAAAAAGGTAAGAAGCCACAGGAGAGGGAAGTCCTTTTACTTTCTTAATTTTAAAAATTTCTCCAGAAAATATGGGGAAAAAGGAAAATGCCCCATTTCCTGCTTGTGGAAGGGGGGTGTGAGAAACTCTTCATGCCTCTTGTGAGTGGTTTTCTCACGATGAGTTGTTTTCATAGTCGATGGAAATGAACAACTGGCTGTGATTCTCACGTCCTCCTAGATCATAAGCTCCTACAGGGCAGGATTGAGCTGTTGAACGTGGTGACAGTTTCTTGGCTGCTGGATGTATGGCTGTTTCTCTTCGTCTCCTCTCTGAGGCTCGGGTGTGGTCGCTGGAGACACTTAAGTGCGGGTGTTCGGGAGAGAGGCCAAAGGGTCTCCACCTGGAGGACTGGCATCACAGCTGAACTTTAGGGAGCCCCTCTTTTCTTCCCGGTTCCCTTGGGCCCTTCCGTGTCCAAGAGTGGGGAGGACTTAGCTCACCCGCCCTCGGGGGCAAGGAGAACAGGGACCCTCACGTGGGACAGGTATAGCCCTCCCCCTGCTGGTGTGTTTGTGTATGAGTCTGTGTGTGTGTGTGTGTGTGTGTGTGTGTAAGGCATCCGGTAGCGTATCAAGCTCTGTGAGGATCTGCATGGAGGCACTCCGGAGCTGAGTTTCCAGGTTCTCGGCAGGCCCACTGTGGAGAAAGTCTCACCAGCTTCTCCCGGAGTCCCTGAGGCTTCCCCCATATTCTTCCTGGTGCCTACAGTCTCCAATAGCTTCTTTGCTCAAGAAATAGAGGGAAGTTGGAGATGAAAGTGCAGGGGGCAACATTGTGTGGTCAAACCACCATCTTCCCAGAATCCTCTTGACTCTAGCCTATCCCAACCAGGTATCAGGCCCTGTCTGTCCCCAAGAAGCAAATACCAGCATGGTTTATAACAATCACCTTGGAATCCCCAGGTACTCAGACCATGTTGGCCCCAATTGGAAAAAAAAAAGAATCAGGTGCTCCCGCGAGGGCTGAGTTGATTGACATGCAGTACAATCTGACCCCTTCCTAGCCTGGGCCTGGCAGTTTGTCCAGGTTTCTCTCTTGCCTGGTGATGGTGAGAATCTCTTCTTACTTAGTCCAACCAAATTTCCCTTTGGGCTTTCTCTACTTCGCTCTGCACTTCTGGTGTCCTTGCCTCTGGTCTCTTTGGTATCTGGACTTGGGTTCGAATCTCCTCTTTCTAGAAACAATTTCCAGCCATGGACACTTGTCTGAGGACCTGGCTGGGGACAGGTGTGCCTTCTCTGGGTGTTGAAAATTACACAGCTGATGTCAGATAGGACAGAACCTAGGGGCTGACTCAGGGAAATTTTGCCTTGAACAATAAGTAGTCTCTTTTTATTAGAAGGCCTGGAATTGAGTGGTCACACCCTGAGACATTTTCGGAGTGGGCTCGGCAATACTAGTTTTTGGATACTCTAAGGTGTCGCCAATGTTTTTACAGCTTTTCGAAGTTCACGTGTACTTCTCTAAACAAAGTCGCCTTTACTTTTATTGAGAGCAGAGCAATAAACCTTAAAATGGATGAGCAGGAAAAGAGGTGGGAACAACGAATTGTCAAATGAATTGGAGACAACCTCTATAAGGTTTCTGTCTGCCTACTGTCCTTGTATCTATGCATATGAAAATTAGGCCCAAAGAGGCTTAAGTAGAGAAAGGGTTTTTTTTTTTTTTCCCTTGCCTCTTGATGTTTTATTTTCTTCTTCCTCAAATACCAAAACCAGACCCATAAGTCTGGGTGTTTAATTTCTGTTTCTAGGACACAGAAAGGAATCTAGATTTTTTTAGAGCTGTAAGAAAATTAGAAGTGATTTGATTTAAAACTCTTGTTTTATACATGAGGTAACTAAGGACCAAATTAGTGAGGTGAGCCAGCCAAGGCTACACTGTCAATCGATGGCTGGCATGAACTTGATGCCAGTTTCCTGACCACCCAGCTAGATCTCTGTGTACTTTATTGTTCCTTCATGGCCCGAGGAGGCACAGGAGGCTGGATAAGTAGGAGAAATGGGGTCTCAACAGCCCTGCTCTCGAGTGGACACCAAGGATGCTGAGTGGAAGCTGAAAGACAAGGAGATGGAAGGAATTTGTTAATGTTTAGGTCAGCCGGTGGAGAAAAATGCAGAATTCATACCTGGGTGTTCACTAGATTTCTCTAAATTTTGCAATATAAGGTGTATAAGTCATGTGTTTAAAGCAGTATCCAAAAACCTCACAGAAGCAGTTATGAAATATTTTGTTTTACTGGCAATGGGACAAAAAATAATTGGGCATTAAATCAAGGAAATGGGGAAAAGGGAGCCGCAAATCAAGGGAAATGGTGGAAAATTAGGTCTTAGTGGAGAGAAATGTATACATATGAACTGCCTGATGTTTCAGGGAAAGAAATACGGTCCTGTAAATCTCCCATTTAACCCTTTCAGCTTGGAGGCTGAGACCTGCTTGCCTGACTGCCAGTGTCTAGGGAGATGGCCAGTCTTTGGGGGAGAGAACTGGCTTCTTCTCCCTGTCTTGTGTTGTCAGTCACGGGGTGTGATGATTTAGATGCCACCGTCTTAAACAGGAGTTTGAGATCCATTCTGTGGTCATTTTCCTAGGGCCATTACAGTGTCCACATTTCTCTTGATTCTAACTGGTGGAGGGTGACTTCGGTATGATGGCAGCTGTGACCCAGGGAGTAGAGCATGTGCAGCCCTTTCCTGGAGGCACGAGGGCCCTGCCAACGTGCCACCTGGCTCCAGTGAATAATAAATTTCCTGTAAAGCGTGCCTTATTATCTAACGTATATACATATGTAATTTCTACAAATTAAAAAATAAATAATAAACACCTTTTTAATTGCATAGCCTCTCTTTCTCTTGTCAATTAAAGCAAACTTGCAAAGCTGCTTAAAACAAAAAGCTACACAGACATCAACCCTTGTTAGATGTGGTGGAAGGCGCTACACCGATTTTCCCATAGCTGCGAGGATTAATCACAGATATTCATCGCAAAAGGATCACACCCATATAAATAATATAAAAATAGCAAAATGCCTAAAGTGGAACGTCTGAGAAAGAAGAAAACCACTTAATGGATAGCTCTGAGTTACCACTTAGGGGCGAAGGAGAGGATTCAACGCTCGCTCTTGAAACAGCCCAGGTCTTCTCTGTTTGGTTAGGGGTTTGGACCAGAAAAATGGCCAAGTGACTGGCCCTAGGATGTAGGTGGCCTTTTAATCCCTTGTCCTCGATGATGTTTATTTGTCAGAGAGCAGCCTTTAACTCATATTACCTCAAAGCGAACGAGGTCATTGAGTCTTTGTAGAGATGGAATGTCCAGGGCCGGGACAGATGACTCGAAGCTTCAACAGAGTTTAGCTGGGACATGAGGAAGAGACTTTTAGGAGAAAGCCAAATGATGAGTCGATGACGGAGGGAAGAACGAGTCAGTTTGCCTCGAAATCTTTACGATGAAAATTGGTTCTCTCGGGTGACGTCGGCCAGGTCTGGGGTGGTGGGATGGGTGGGATGACAACTGGGACTTCCTCTCCTTTGGGTTCTGTTATGTCTTATGTCATTCTAGGACATGTGGCGGCACTTACACCAAGGCCACAAACAAGGTCATCAAGGAAACAGCTGTGAAATACTGTCCTTGACTGGTGATCTGTGGGCAGGTGGTGGCAAGTGGAAACCCACGTGGCTGTCTGTGATGTGATCATCTCAGAGAGAGGAGGGGTAGCATGATGGCAGATGCAGAGGTAAGACAGAGAGCCCTGCTTCCTGCTCATAGTGGGACTCTAGCACATGTCACCTGGGTGGACAATCTCTGCTGCTGGGAACCAGCCGGAAGCCTGACACATTGGGGCCATGTCCTACTCTGCAAAAACTCCCATGACATGCCAGGGAAGGGCTTCATTTGCCCACATCCTTTGGCTGAGATCCGCTGTGGCTGCAGCTGCCTGCAAGCCTTGGATAGGGAGCACATGACGTCTCCGCTTTAGGTCACCTGGCTTGAGCAGATGGAGGCTCTTAATGTGCACCGCATACCAGATTATCCCTTTGGCTCCTCTTGGAGTAGGACAGACAAGGAACAGGTGTAGGGCACAGGGCTAGGCGGGAAGAGGAGTTCTTTCCACCTTGACTTCAAGGCTTCATGAAGGGAGGGGGTTTGAAGTCATTTTTGGAGCAAGACAGGCACTTGTTCTGGGAAGAGGCCCTGGGACCAAAGGGACCACCATAGGTGGAGAATGAAAGTTTTGATATCATTGCATTATCGTAGACCCAGGCGCTTGGTGACAGGGTGGGCGGGCCAAAGCTCACAAGTGCTTGCTCGAATATTGCCCCATCCATGTTTGAGGCTATCATTTGTATTTTCTTTGTGTGGAGTAAAATGAAATGGAGCTTAGGTGAGATCTCAGCAAGTTAAATAGACTGAGGTCTGAAACGCTTCTCTTCAGATCACAGATGAAATTGTGCTTCTACTCAGACCGAACCGGCTGAGCATGTGAGTTTACAGGGCTGTTGAAGCAGCATTGTTCACTGACACTTGAAAGCTAAAACCTAAGGAGAAGTCCTTGGCCTTGCATCCTGTTCCCTTACACCTAGACAGTTGCTCGTCCAGCATCTAAAGAAAGCTTCGCTTGCAGCCTCTGTTGGGATTCACTGCCGTGTTGACTAAACTGAGCGCTAGGCCACCTTCTAGAGTCCCCTGTGATCACCTATGACTCCAGGTAGCCGAGATAGGGCATCTCATCTCAAGCTGTTTTGCATGTGGCTTTCCATTTTAACCTTCAAGTAGTTCTTCCTGTCCTCCTCCTAATCTTTTGCTTTGCTGTTCTTTGGACTCATGTGGCTGTCAGTCCTGAAGATGGCAAGTCGAGGCGTCTGCCGGCGAATGAACAGCTGCGGAAAGATAATTAATACTCTCCCACCTTCCTTGCAGCCTTTACCACCTCACGGCAACACAGCCTGCAACACCTGCGCTTCCCAGTGCCGAGCTGTAAAACCAAACAACTGTCGGTCGGACTGGCACCCACGTGAAGGGCGAAACTTACAAGACACTACAAAAGATGAGCTGTGTTAGGCCCAAATCACAGACGTCGAGTCTTCTCGCGAGAGAGGACATCAGAGGACCTGGTTTCAGATTTGGCCATTTCTGGCGCAGTGTGGATGGGAGGTAAGGGGTAGGGCGGAGCCAACAGGAGCAGGGAGGAAACAGCTTCTTGTCCTGTCCTTCAGGGCAGATCGCTGACCATGAGGCTTTTGAATCAGCCCAGAACTACTCTGACCAGGCGAGAGGTCACTTCAGATTTCTTAGTGTCTCATCCAGTGGCAAATATTTAGAGCAGCAGCCACCATTCAGAGCAGACACTGGTCGTAAGCGCTTGGTCCAGCCATTCTGGTGTAAACTGGCTACGTGTGAGACCTGGTCTCATATTCCATGCTCTCTCTGCAACCCCAAACCTAATAACATTTATCGAGTACCTACTTTTTGCCACAAATGATTCTAGGTGCTTTTGATGATTTTGTACAGGAAGAATATGACTAAAATTGCTTTAACAGGAATGTTAATTGTTTTCCTAGTTTATGAATGCTGACTTGCAGGTGTAAGACTTGAGCCCCCACCTGCATCTGCAAGATTTCAGCCTCTTTGACATCTCACCCACCGTCCTTCCTCATCCGGGTGTTCCTGGGCTTTCCCAGGGGTGTCTCATCAAGGACTAAGAATGCTCCTCTCCTATTCTCCTGGCCCAGGCTCCCAATGGTGTTTTTTACCCACAAGGCACTTGAGGTAGGGTGCCCTGCTGCCGAGACCCTCCATGGGACATGGTTTTCCTGACTGGGCGCTGTCTTCAGATACTCTCTCTTGTAAACTCTTCTGATATTACTATGCTAATAAAATACATCAGTCTTGTACTTGGTCCCCTGTGCACTAGTTTGACATTGCTGTGCCTGGAGCATCACAGATATTCCTGTGAAAACAGCTCCTTAGCTTCTGCTCGTGGCCCCGGCTTGTACTAGACAAAGCCCGGCTGGAAATCTTATACATAGAGTCCTCTCCTTCCTTATTTCCTGTATTTCTCCATGGCTGGAGCCCCAACCTTCTTTCTTTATAGGCCACTTTCTCCCCATTCAAGTAAGTATCTGGAATGTGTGGTGAGGTGCATTGGCCCCACACAGGCCCTTTTTGGCCTTAGCCAAGATCACCCAGTATCAAGTAATTCAACTAGTGTCAAGTCTCAAATTGCCTTGCCCAGGGGATGCTTACTGGCGATACATAGGAAGTC
Source organism: Pteropus medius (assembly GCF_902729225.1). Lineage (NCBI taxonomy): Eukaryota > Metazoa > Chordata > Mammalia > Chiroptera > Pteropodidae > Pteropus > Pteropus medius. The sequence continues at coordinate 9,285,370 of NW_024349225.1, forward strand.
ATGTGGCTTTATGCAAACGTGGTCCAAATAAGTTTGAATCAGAGCTGGAAAAAAAAAAAAAAGACCTTTTCTACCAGACAGACTCTAAAACTACCCTTGTACAGAGGAATGTGAAGCCTTCCCAGAGAATCCGCTAGTCAGAGAACCCACAGACATAATGCTCAGGTGGGGATTTAGAGTTGTAGGGTTCAGCAGGAGTTTGCAGAGCTGAGAAGAGCAGCACCTTTCTAGAAATAAACTGAAGTCATTTCTTAAAAGATCATTCTTTGGCTAAGCGCTTGAGATAAGACCCAAACTACATCCCAGCTCGATGAAGCCAGAAAGGCAGACCATGTGGGTCATGCCGACGAGGGCCCAGGACGAGTCCCAGCTTATGGTTCATCACTGATTTTTCAGACAGGGTGCACAAAAGAGGGGCATCAGAACCCACTGCCTCTCTCTGCAAATTTTTAATAAATTCTTAAAAAAATCCTTAATACATTTCCAAGTTAAAAAAACTCTTTAGATGTAGTTAAAACATAGATACCTTCTAGAGAAGATATTACCTGACTAATGAGTTTAGTCTCTGGTGCAATAGCATGATCTATTACTTCTTTCTGAAGATACCAGGAAGTCACACTTCATTATCTGATTTAACTTTCTTCCTTGATCTGTGGATTCCTCAGTTTGAGCCTGACATAAGAGCTCTTTGTCATAATTGCCTCTGGGGAAAGCGGAATGACAGGTAAGCCCTAGCCCTCAAGCTGGTGGGGAAATGGAAAAGTAAAGGGCAGAGGGAGCAATAGCTGATCCCCAGGAACACGTGGATGCAGTAAGAGCACATGGAAGAGATGCTGAGACCAGATCGGGCAGGGGCGGGTGAGGGGCGGGACCGAGGACGGCTTCTGGGCGGAGGTGACTCCAGAGCTGAGTCTTGGGTGCTTTGTAGGTGTTAACCAGGTGAAAGGGATTCTCAGAGTGAATGACCTGTACAAAAGGATGCTTGGAGAGCACGCCGTGTCAGAAGAGCTGTCGTTAATGCACGATGGTTCAAAAACTCGTGAGTGTATCGGGCCTGAGTTATGAGACTTGGAGAGGTCGTGGAGGGTCTTGCTGGTGAAAGGTGTCATGCTAAGGAGACCACAGTTTGTTCGGAAAAGCAACAGGAAACCACTGACCAATTTTAGGCGTGAGATTCACAGGCTTAGAGTTGCTTTTCAGAATGCTCTCTGAGCTCCAAGTCTAAAAGTGACCGCAGCACTCAGTATGAGAAATCAGACAAAACTTGGTCTGGAAGGTGGCGTTGGAGACTCGAATGAGTATCTGCATTTCTTGGTTTCTTGTGGTCTTCTGAAGATCACAGAAGAGAAGTGCTGTCCCCTCAGTTGGAGCCACTAGTGGACGACTGCCACGAGCCCCGCAGGATCGCGAGGCTTTCGTTGGCCATGTTCAGTTTGCATGTTTCGACCAGCACCAGCATGCAGAGCTTTCGATATGCCCATTTTGACAAAGTGAGTGATTGGAGAATAATGTCAAACAGCCTCGACTCTGTCCTTGGAAAGCTGTATTGGTCTTGGCAGAGGACAATGTGTTGACATGGACTCAAGTTACCGCTATGAGTGAGAAAATGAGGGGGCTGCTAGTTGGCTTAAGGCGGCTTCACTGGCTGGACAAATGATACCGTTCTCAGCCTTATGGCTTTCAAGAGTTTTTATTACCCAGCACACCATTATTTGGACAGAAATAATACTTTTTCTCACACTGTGTTATTTCTGAAAATTTGACATATTCCTCCACTGTTCTACCTGCCTGGAAGATGTTTTTCTAAAGTCGGGCAGAAGAAAACCCACACTGGCTGCTGGAAAGTGGATGCCTGCTATTCACAATGCAATTACCATGACAAGTATTTCTAATTGCCACTTCCCTTCTCCGAGCCCTCTTTTTCTTCAGACATTGAGAAGTTCTGGTAATCTTGGGTTATTATCACACGGAGCTGCTAACCTGAGCCTTGACGCTTCTCCTGGAGACCAGTGTCAGAAATAATTACAGCTGAAGAGAGGTTATTCTTCCTTCGTTGTTAGCGGCTGCTGGTGTTGGTATCTAACATTGATTAGTAATTTGGAAGAATGAGTTCCTTGGCTCCCACGTGCATTTTGTTTCTTCTTCTGTGCCTTGGAGGGCAGAACACATTGTCCTCCATCTCTTGCTTCCCTTTGCCCTTGTGTCTGTCGGTGCATTTTGAGAAGGTCCCTTTCAGGCTCCAGTGATTTATTTACTTCTAATGTTATTTTCTCCTCTTTTGTTTTTCAAACCATCATCTGGTTCTGTTGGAGAAGTAGAGAAAACTCGCCTCCAGGGACTGGATACTGTGCATGGTTGCAGGGAGCTCAGAGAGCTGAGACAGGGCCATTGAGCACCCAGTAACTCAGGTCTCCAGCAATAGAAGCAGGAGACGACAGGGAGAGATGAGGCTGGTTTGAACAGGAAAGAGGGTTGCTGCTTTCACAGATGCCTGCTTCCAGGGAGCCCCCTTCTTTTCTTATAGACAACCCCTTGCCCTACTCATTAGCCATGGAGCCTGGAATGGCTATGGGGTGGGAGAGGATGAAGACGTTTATAACCATATCTCTGGAAGGCGCCTGTTCAGCTGTCGTTTCTGTCTGCTCTAGGTGGTGCATGAAGGCACGTACCCTGCCCAACAGCTCATCATTAAATGTCACCCCTGTTCTGAAGAGGCTTTCTCATGTATGGTTGTATAGAGTCAAAAGAACTTCAGGAAGGCAGAATGAACGTAGGGAAACTCCTCATTGGAATTCCGTTTCTTTCTTTCTTTCTTTCTTTCTTTCTTTCTTTCTTTCTTTCTTTCTTTCTTTCTTTCTTTCTTTCTTTCTTTCTTTCTTTCTTTTTCTTTCCTTCCTTCCTTCCTTCCTTCCTTCCTTCCTTCCTTCCTTCCTTCATTCCTTCCTTCCTTCCTTCCTTCCTTCCTTCCTTCCTTCCTTCCTTCCTTCCTTCCTTCCTTCCTTCCTTCCTTTCTTTCTGGAATCAGCTGGGCAGGAATATTAAAATTAAATTAGGATAATTTCTTTCCTGGTCTGCTTTTTCTTCTTAATAGTTACTAAAACCAGAATTTCAGTCCTCAAGTGTATTATAGGTGCTTTTGTGCTGTAATCTGGTTTCTGTGCCTTATCGAGGCTCTTCCATATTTCTGTCCTTGGATAGACGTAGTTTTCTCAACTCTGGCTCCTGACTTTGAAAAGGCAACTGCCTCAACATTCCCCTAGTGACTGGATTCACTACACCATGGGACCGCGTAGCCACCGGAAGTCCAGGATCCCAGTACAACAGCCTTATGTGACACATAGTTTATTCTCTCATTTATTCTTTCACTCAATGAACATATATTAAAATACTTCATCATCCTGGGTGATAATCGAGGCATTATTCTTATTTAATGAGAATCTATTATGTTCTAGGAGTTTGCACACACATTAGTAGAGTGGCTGTGTTGCACAGAGTTTATTAGTATGGGCTTCGAACCCAAACAGATCCTTTTTGAAGCCCCAGATCCATTAGTTGGTATATACATGACTTTAGACATGTCCACTAACTCCTCTGAGCTTCAACACACTTATCTGTAAAATGGGGATCATATCAATGCATATCACCATTCTATATAGAGAACCCAATATTACAGATTTCGGAGAATTCATGTCCTATATTTTAGAGCTTTAAATCACTATGTCAACACGTGTTTTATAGTCGAAGTAACTACAGGGCAGAGAAGGCATGGACCCAGGGCGTCAAACAGGGTCCCCTGACACCCAGACCAGGCCTCTTCTGTTGTGTAGCATCTCTCCTCACCCAGATTACAATCTTCATGGCCCTCTAGAAGGAAGCTCTTTGAACTGTGGCCAGATGTCTGTCACCTCATCATGTTAGAGCTAGCCCTCCCTTACCTGAAGGGTGACTGCACAGTTTGTATTTTCCTACCATTTTCATCTCCGCTCTCTGCCCACTTTGGGCCTCTCCGTCCTCATTAACACCTCATAGGAAGGAAATGTGAAGGGGAATGAGACGGAGGCCACTCATCTTTGTGCCTTATTAGCAGCTCCTTTTGAAAGATTGGGTAGATGGGGAGGCTGAATTTTAGCTACGGTGGTTTTGTTTTTGTTTTTTTTTTACAGCCATAGATTTAAATTAGCTGGGCTGTTACCATGGATAAAGGAGAGTCAATTTTCTGAGCCCCAGTGGGCTGCGGCCACAGAGACGCCCTGTCCCTTCTGGCCCTCCCCCCTTCCTCCTCCCCCGCTTGTGCCCCTTTACAGATGCTCCCCCAAGGTCCCCTCATTCCACATTGAAGACAGAAAGGGATCCTCTCCACGGTCACTGTGATCTTGGCCATATCTGTTAGGGCCACCCATTGCACGTGTGAAAGGAGGCCAGCTTAGTGCAAGGTGGCGGCCCTGGGCTGATTTGAATTAGAAACACACAAAGCTGGAAATCAAAACATGTCAGATGTTTCCTTTTACTCTTGTTGTATGTTCAACCTCGTTCCCTTTCTCGCTGTCCCGCGTTCTCCTGGGAGCGTGCAGGCTTTCCGCCACCCGAGGGCCTTGGGCTTCTTGGCTGCTTGTTGTCTGGACTACACCCAGCCTGGCAGCCAGGCTACTGTTCGCCTTGTCAGGTGGACCTCCTGCTGGCTTTCGACGTTGGGAGTCTCAGCAGAATAATGTCCCCAAATCGTGCTTTTCTGGCCTGACTCCGTCTGTGCTGCGTATCACAGATCTTCAGCATATCCTTGTGTCTTTTATCACCGAAAGGGCTTCTCCTGTAACCTGATCCCCAGCAACCACGTGTGGACCGAAATGCAATGGTGGATGTGACAGTGGGCCGCCGCTTGGGAACTAGGAATGGTGACTTGGCTGAATGGCCTCGGTTTTCTCATCCATAAAAGCATGAGGCTGTTCTAAACCACGACTGTGGTGCCTTTGGGCGCTCGCTTTCTATAATTCTGTAAATACCTGTTTTAGGAAGTTCCTCTTCAGATTCATGGAACCAAATTGCTTTGTTTGGGCAGGCAATCGGACAACGAGTAAGGAGTCTAGTATTTTCATTTATCATATGCTTTCAAATTCTAGATCTCGTTTTTTTTTTTTTTTCTTGTAGAATCTTTTGTTAAAAATCTTAGCAATATTGTGAGAAGAAATGGGATGCCATTGGTAGGACCTCTTTGAGTGTTTCATGATACGAAAGCCTGAGGTGCTTCGTAAATACAATAAATACCTAATAATTAATAACATAGAGAATAATAAATAATAAATAAAATAATAAAAATAAATCAATACATAACTGGGAGATCTTGGGCACCCCGTTTAACTTCTCTCTTATGTCACTAACTCAGGACATTCAGGGCTGGGCTCTGGGTGAGATACAGGACAAAAAACTTTCCTGCTCTTGGGGAGCGGATAGCGTAGGAAGAGGTCACGTCCGCCTCTTAACCGACCTTGGAGGCCATCTGGAAGAGTAAAAGGAAGAGCGCTGTTATTGTTACTGTTTGTCATTCACGGGGCCATGGAGAAGCTCCAGGCATCCCCGCTCCTGGTGCCCACAGATTGCTGCAAAAATCCTTCACAGTGTGGGGGAACCTCCAAGGATTTCCTCTTTTTATCCCAGTTTATTTCTACATCACTTTCTTCCGCCATCATAGGTAGAATTCATCCTGCCGAAAAGGCCTGAGCCTTCATTTCTTTGGAAATCCTCTGTAAACTACTTGCGACTGGGGTCCAAGCCTCTGTAGTTATAGGGGATATTTAAGAAGCTTCCGTGAGCACTCCAGCCTGAGTGGGGATATGTGAACTGGCGGGTTTTGATTGGCATGCTCACTTTTGCCCGGCTCTGCCCTCCCCTCCCCTTCAAACAAATTCTAGGCCTTTTATTTTTCTTCCGTCCCTGGCTTCCGTCAGGATTTGGAAATGAATAACATTTTTAATAATTTGAGAAAGAATTGGGGAGCAGGGAGATGAGAGAGGCAAACTGGTCACCGGAACTGGGGCTTTTGGAGTTGAGCTTTGTGAGAGAGAAAAAGAAAGATGCTGTTTTTTGGGAGAAGGGAATGGAGATGTGGGTGAGGGGTGGGACAATCAGGGGCTCAGAGCCCACTGGGTCAGGCTGCTCCAGCTTGGAGTCCCTGGGAGCAGGGACCTGAGGTCAGTACCCTGTGAACTGGAGGAAGGGGCTGGTGATCAGTGAGAGTCCTCCTCCGTGGTCAGGGGGACCCAGGATGTTATAGATGGAACTGCCATCTTTTTCCATCAGAAGACTAGGTTGCTCTGCATCCGAAGAACTACAAATGTACTGGAAAAAAAAAAAAGTTACCATACAGGTAGGTCCCTCGCTTCAATTCTGGGAGGCAGCCATGCTATATAACCTTAACCAATATATTTTAAACTCCGTTGGGTTTCTGATTACAAAAGTCACGCTCGTTCCTTGTAGAAAATACAAAAAAGCATCTAGAAGAGAATAAAAATCATCTGACTCCCTTTCTGCGAGACGGCCCCTATGAACGAGTGTTCTGGGGTGGGGCTTCACCGTCCACACACGCATCTCTGACAAATGGGATTGTAACAGCCGTGCCATTTTATAACTTGCTTTTTTACTCAACGATACTCTCTGAAAATTTTATATCTTCAAATATTTGCCTTTGACATGACTTTTCATGTATGTCGCTCACTGTAGCAGGCTCTCCGTGGCCGTGATGCCGCTGAGAAGCTGGGGGCAGATATGGATTCACTGGTTTCACCCTTCTCCACCTGAAATTACCTCTGGTTTCTACCTCCCTCTGCTTTGCCCCATCTCAGCGGCCGAAGAGTCCCGTCCCCTTGTCAAGGCTAACGCTTCGACCCTTGTTCTTGATCACCTCCCTTTCAAGAAATGTGCTTTTCTCCCAATTCTTCATGATCATGTCCTTAGTTCGGGTCTTTAATTCTTCCCACTTAGTAGACTATTAGTTCTTACCTGTCTTCTCCCCTCCGGTGTTTCTCCTCCAACCCGTTTTATGCATTATAGGCATATTAATCAGATTAAGTTAAAGTCATGATATATCACTCTTCAGTCCAAAAAACATTTAGTGTCTCCCCGCTGCCTATCATATCAAGACCAGACACCCTTGGCTGGCATGCGGGACCTTTCACGGACTCCTTTCTCATGTATGGGAGGAAACTTGAACCCTTCTGTCTGTCTTCCCACCGAATCTAATTATATAGATGCTGTTTGACTTAGGATGGGTGACATATGATAAACCTATCGTAAGTTAAAAATATTGTAAGTTGAAAATGTGTTTAATACGCCTAACCTACCGACACCTTTGCTTGGCAGAGCCTACCTTAAACGTGCTCAGACACGTAATTAACCTATAGTTGGGCGATTATCTTGAGTTTCATCTCGACAGTTTCTACTTTCTTCCTCTTCTCGCCAGAGGCCGGAGACACAGAGGAGCATTCCGCAGACATAACGGGATGCCAAAACACAAAACGCGACATCCAAAAACTGATGGCAACACAGTACGCTGTAGGTGTATGGTTTGTTTTGCGTCCCCCCCCCAACCCCGGATGGGTGTAATTATTTGGGCTGTCTCGCTGCCACTGTCCA